>NC_053427.1:68876445-69204492 GCF_007990345.1 Gossypium hirsutum | reverse complement strand
TTATAACTCAGTAAGTCATAAGCAATGCACTACCATCCATCATAACATTATCACAAGAGGAAACAAATGGAACGAGACAATTTACTCCATCCATACGAACCATACCATAGTTCCTCCAACCTATCGATTCAGTTTCATATCAATTCATGCATTCACATTCCATATACTCATCAATAGGACATTGAAGCATTTTCATAAATCAATTTATTTCGTTACAATCAAACGACTAAACGGCCTTTCACCCATCCTACGATAAATTTTATGTACGTGACTTCAAGTATATTTGTCACATAGGTTCAACTTACCGAGCTCAACACCAAGTATAAGCATAGCACCTATTAGCCATGTACTCAAGACACTTACCCGATCCGCTGTCCGCGATCGACTCAATAGTGTCGCACACATAGTGTCCATAATGATTCACGAATGTATATTGAGTCCGCACACTCAGTTCTATATAATCAACTCGCACACTTAGTGCTACGTAATCAAATCGCACACTTAGTGCTACATAGTCAAACTCGCACACTTAGTGCCGCATGGTCAATTCGCACACTTAGTGCATCATATTCATTTCGCACACTTAGTGCAACATAGTCAAATCGCACACTTAGTGCTGTACAATTTAATCCCGCGCACTTAGCGCCAATCTCATGGTCATAAATGGTTATACCCGCACGTTTAGTGCGAGATCAACAACTCGGTACATCTTACCTCTTTTCTTTTCATTCAACAATTTCATCATCACATACGTACATGCATATATATATATGTATATTTATTCATTCCATTCAGCATCAATACATAAACATTATGACCATTTGAAATAATACCAACTACATGCTTAATGACTTACCTTGTGTTGGGTAAGACGGTTCCAACTCGGCTACTCAGTGATCTTTTCTTTGCCTTTGCTTGATTCTCCTCCTTTAGCTCCTTGAGCTTAATCAATAATTCACTAGTTTAACCATCTTGTTAAACATTCATAATTCAATTACACATGCTTATGTATGTTTGTATATTCGGCAACCATCCTCACTAATTACTCATGTTGATGCCGAATGGATGTATGTGTGTACAATGTCAACTATAACATCATGTAATTCCACATATGACTACATTTCTTATGTTCCACATCTTAATGCCCATTATACATAATCAAATTTAACATCATCTATATACTTACTCATATGGCCGAATATACATACCCCCATATAATATCATTTTCATTCCATTTAACACTTAATTTCCACCACATAAACACTTGGCCGATTTTGCTAGCACACAAGCCTATGACCGAATGTCCTTGACCTCTAGTCACTTAGATTTTTATTCTTTAAGCCTCATCCAACTCATATTTTTCATTGACAACCTCCTTAACTTCAATTTATTCACATCTTTATCATGCTACATTCGACCATTATTTAACAATAATTCATGCATCCTTTTTATTAAACACTCAAATCAACCATCTTCATACCTCATCACCAAAGACATCAAAATACCAACCAAGGATGTAACATTCATGGCCGAATATCATCTCCATCAATTAACAAAATTTGAACCATGGCTAGGTAGATTTTCACTTACAACTTAAAATATACATGAATCTCAAAGAATAATATCAAACATACCTTAGTCTAGCAACCACCATAGCCGATTTTCTCAAGCTTTTCCCCTTCCTTTCTTTCCTCTATTCGGCCAAGGATGTTCAAGAATGAACACTTTTTTTTTGTTTTCTTTCTTCAATTCACGGCAACAAGGGGGTATGGATGAGACCATGTTATTTTTTTTTCATCACCCTTCCTTTCATTATTTAATCACCATGCTCATTATTTTATTTTTCTTAACATACATCACTAGCATAACATGTTGGAGACATGTTTCCACCCATAGCATGGCCGGCCACTACATATTAGGAGGGGGAATTTGACATGCAAGTCCCCTTTTTCTTCCACATGCACTAATAGGTCCTCATACATTGACCTATCACATTTTAGAATTTTCTCATATAAGTCCTATTGACTAAATTCACATGCAATCGACTAAATCGAAGCTTGAAATTTTCACACATTCATGATTACATATTCTAGACAATAAACATCACATTCGAACCTTTCGGTGACTCGGTTTAGCGGTCCCGAAACCACTTCCCGACTAGGGTCAATTTTGGGCTGTCACAACTCTCCCTCACTTAAGAAATTTTCGTCCTCGAAAATCTTACCGGTAAATAGGTTTGGATATCGTTTTTTCATCGAGCTCTCGGGTTCCCAGGTTGCTTCTTCGATCCCGTGTTTGAGCCACAACACCTTAACCAACGGAACCCTTTTATTTCGCAACTCTTTCATTTCACGAGCTAGGATACGAATCGGTTCTTCTTCATAACTCAAGTCAGATTGAATTTCAACTTCTGAGGATTAATCACATGTGACGGATCGGATCTATAACGTCGAAGCATTGAAACATGGAAGACATCGTGCATCCTTTCAAGTTCAGGGGGCAAAATCAATCTATATGCAACCGGCCCCACTCGTTCGGAAATTTCGTACGGCCCAATGAATCTCGGGCTCAACTTGCCTTTACGGCCAAATCTGAGTACCTTCTTCCAAGGTGACACTTTAAGAAACACTTTATCTCCCACCTGATATTCAATGCCCTTTCGTTTTAAATCCGCATACGATTTTTGACGATCTGTGGCTACCTTCAGACTTTCGCGGATTACCTTTACTTTTTGTTCGGCATCTTTAATCAAATCAACTCCGAAAATTTTACTTTCACCAAGCTCGGTCCAAAACAATGGCGTACGGCATTTACGACCGTACAAAGCCTCATAAGGTGCCATCTTAATACTTGATTGAAAACTATTGTTGTAAGCGAATTCAATCAAAGGTAAATACCGTTCCCATGAACTACTGAACTCGAGGATGCAACATCTCAACATATCCTCAAGTATCTGAATTATCCGCTCGGATTGACCATCGGTTTGGGGGTGAAAAGCGGTGCTAAAATGCAGCTTGGTACCCAAAGCTTCTTGCAATTTCTTCCAAAATCGTGAGGTGAATCTCGGATCTCTATCCGACACGATAGAAATAGGTACTCCATGTAATCTCACAATCTGAGAGACATACAATTCGGCTAGTTTATCCAATGAAAGATTCGTACGCACGGGGATAAAGTGAGCCGACTTAGTCAGCCTATCAACAACAACCCAAATCGCATCTTTCTTACTTGCGGACAATGGCAGTCCGGACACAAAGTCCATTGTGACTCGGTCCCATTTCCACTCGGGTATCATGATCGGCTGAAGTAACCCTAAAGGCACTTGATGTTCCGCTTTCACTTGTTGACATATTAAACATCTCGAAACAAAGTCGGAGATGTCTCGTTTCATACCATGCCACCAAAACCGACGTTTCAAGTCGTTGTACATTTTCGTGCTCCCCGGGTGAATTGACATTCGGCTACAATGGGCTTCGTTCAGAATCATCGGAATGAGTTCCGAATTCCTTGGAACACACAAACGACTTCTAAACCTCAAACAACCATCATCATCAATCTGAAACTCCGATTCCTTGTTCGGAACACACTCAGCTCGTTTTGCAACCAATTCATCATCGACTTTCTGAGCTTCACGAATTTGATGAGTCAATAATGGTTTGGCTTTTAATTCAGCTACTAACACATTGTCAGGTAGAACAGACAAGTGTACATTCATCGCTCGCAAAGCAAACAGTGATTTCCGGCTTAAGGCGTCCGCAACCACATTAGCCTTTCCCGGGTGGTAATCAATGACAAGCTCGTAATCTTTCAATAACTCAAGCCAACGTCTTTGTCGCAGATTCAAGTCTCGTTGAGTCATCAAATATTTGAGACTTTTGTGATCCGAAAACACATGGCACTTCTCACCAAACAAATAATGTCGCCATATTTTCAATGCAAACACAATGGCGGCTAGTTCGAGATCATGGGTCGGATAATTTCTCTCGTGTGGCTTCAATTGTCTCGACGCATAGGCCACAACTCGACCTTCTTGCATCAATACGCAACCCAACCCAAGTAGGGATGCGTCACTATAAATGACAAACTCTTTACCCGATTCGGGTTGCACCAAAATTGGAGCTTCAGTCAAATGAATTTTCAGTTGATCGAAGCTTTTCTGACATTTCTCCGTCCATTCGAACTTAACATCCTTTTGAAGTAGCTTCGTCATTGGTGTGGCTATCATCGAGAAACCTTTGACAAATCGTCGGTAATAACCGGCGAGCCCTAGAAAGCTCCGGACTTCGGTAACATTTCTCGGAGGCTTCCAGTTAAGTATGGCTGAAATTTTGCTCGGGTCAACTCGAATACCCGATGCGGATACCACATGACCCAAGAAGCTAACCTCTCTTAACCAGAACTCACACTTACTGAACTTAGCATATAACTGCTTATCCCGCAAAATTTGCAACACTAGCCTCAGATGCTCAGCATGTTCGGTCTCATCTCTTGAATAGACCAAGATGTCATCAATAAACACAACTACGAACCGATCCAAATACGGCCTGAAGATCCGATTCATCAAATCCATAAACACCGCAGGGGCATTAGTGAGCCCAAACGGCATCACTAAGAACTCGTAGTGACCGTACCTCGTTCTGAAAGCAGTTTTGGGTACGTCCGAATCTCGACTCCGCAACTGATAATAACCCGATCTCAAATCTATCTTTGAAAACACCGATGCTCCCTTTAATTGATCGAACAGATCATCAATACGCGGTAACGGATACTTATTCTTTATCGTCACTTTATTCAGTTGACGATAGTCAATGCACAACCTCATGGTTCCGTCCTTCTTTTTCACGAACAATACTGGTGCACCCCAAGGTGAGAAACTCGGTCGAGCGAAACCTCTATCCGTCAATTCTTGCAACTGAGCTTTCAACTCTTTTAACTCGGTTAGTGCCATACGATACGGAGCGATCGAAATTGGCGTAGTTCCAGGTACAAGCTCAATACCAAACTCTACCTCCCGAACAAGTGGCAAACCCGGTAACTCTTCAGGAAAAACATCCGGGTATTCACAAACCACCGGCACCGATTCGGGTTTCTTTTCTAACTCCTTGTCATCAAGTACATACGCGAGGTATGCTTCGTACCCTTTCCTTACATATTTCTGGGCCAACATTGCTGATATTACAGCTGGCAACCCCCTTAAGTCCGCAGACTCAACTCGGATTATTTCGTTATTTGCGCACTTCAAATCGATAGTCTTGCTTTTGCAATTCACAACCGCATCATGCGCGGTTAACCAATCCAAACCAAGAATAACATCAAACTCGTCGAACGGCAAAAGCATCAAATCGGCCGGAAAACAGGATTCTCGGATTATTAGAGGGCATTTCTTACACACTTTATCAACAAGTACGCATTGACCCAAAGGGTTTGATACTCGAATTACGAGCTCAGTAGACTCAACAGGTAGAGTCTTACTGGTTGCTAAGGTTTCGCATACATATGAATGAGTAGAACCAGGGTCAATCAATGCAATCACATTAGTATCAAAGAGAGTGAAGGTACCAGTGATGATGTCGGGGGAGGATGCCTCCTCTCGTGCGCGAATGGCATATGCTCTAGCAGGAGTACGGTTCTCGGCTCGATCGGCCGTATCAGAGGCCCCCCTCTGACTACCACCCCTGCCTCCTAAAATTCTCGGTGGTCTACCTTTAGATGTCACTCCACTAGGTCTTGCACCTTGAATCTTATTCTTCTCATCCAACTCCGTGCAATCTCTAATAAAGTGGTCCTTCGAACCGCATCCGTAACAGGCCCTGCTAGTAGACTTGCCCCAACATTCACCTAGGTGTCGTCTTCCACATTGGGGACATTCAGGTTTCTCGTGACGATTATTGCCCACACTAGCTACCGAAGTAGCTCGGGAGCCCATCGATGGTCTTGCCCTGATGGAAACTCCCGCAGTCGCCCTCGACTTATTAATGTCCTCCCTGAACTTCTTTACAGCTGAGAACAGAGCTTTACCCGTCGATCTTTTACGATAATCTCTAGCTTCAAATTCAGCCTTCCTCTTCTCCTTTCCAAGTTCTTCCGCCTTGCAGGCTCGTTCGACTAGTGTTACGAATTCTTTTATTTCCAAAATACCCATTAGTAGCTTTAAATCTTCATTCAATCCTTCCTCGAATCTTTTGCACATAGCAACCTCATCAGCTACACACTCCCGGGCATACCTACTGAGTCTTACGAATTCATGTTCGTATTCAGATACAGCCATACGGCCTTGCTTGAGTTCCAAGAACTCCTTACGCTTCTGATCAATGAACCGTTGGCTAATAAATTTCTTTCGGAATTCCGTTTGAAAGAAGTCCCAAGTTACTCGCTCGTTCGGGACTATGGAAATCAAGGTCCTCCACCAATAGTAGGCTGAGTCTCGCAACAAAGATACAGCACATTTTAGACATTCGTCGGGTGTGCATGACAATTCATCGAACACCCGAATGGTGTTATCAAGCCAGAACTCAGCCCTTTCGGCATCATCAGTTACTATGGCCTTGAACTCCTCGGCCCCACGCTTCCTAATCAAGTCTACAGGTGGCTTACTCAGCCTCACAGGATCAGCGACTGATGGCATTACAGGCTCTTGGGGTGGATTATTCAAATTTGGGAATTGTTGGACAGCCGGGTTGGTTCGGGCATATTGCGCGACCCACTCATTCATCATGGTAAAGAAGGCTTGTTTAGCCCCCTCACCTTGATTATTCGCAGATGACTGAGGTTCAACAGGCGGCGTCCCTTGTGCAGGAGCAGCCGCTACACTCTCAACGTCATCCGCTAGGGTTCTTTCTTCACCGGGGTCCATTTACTAATCAAAACAAAAACATTTCCACCGTCAGAAGTCATCACACATTTAAACATTAACATTCGGCATGTATAGCTAGACTCATACGCGCTATGGTAGTCCTAGAACCGACTAAACCATAGCTCTGATACCAATCAAATGTAACACCCCGAACCCGAAACCGACACCGGAGTCGAACACGAGGTGTTAACCGACTTTAACCCCTTATAAAATTTATTTTCCAGACACTGCCCAATCTGTGTACTAGTCGTTTTAAAAATCATATCTTGAGTTTCGTAACTCGAAAATCAGTTTTGTGATTTTTCCCAGAAACTAGACTCATGTGCCCATCTATGTATTTTTTTCTAGAATTTTTGGTTGGGCCAATTAGTACAGTTTATTAGTCAAAATCTCCCATGTTGCAGGGGTCGACTACACTGACCTTTTCCCATTACGACTTGGATATCTCCCTGAACGGGGCTTCAATACTGATGCCGTTTGTTTCTATGAAAACTAGACTCAGAGAGGAATCTGTACATATATGGTACGACCCATAATTATCTCTGGTTAATTTATAGTGAATTTCCAAAGTCGGAGCAGGGAATCCAGAAACTGTTCTGGCCCTGTCCCACAAAAATCTGATTTTCTCTTAATATACTGCCCATATGATCTTTTCGTTACTTCCTCATGAAAACAGACTCATCGAGCTTCGATTACATAATTTATTCATCAATTAATTCCACTCCTACTATTTTTAGTGATTTTTCAATCTCATGACACTGCTGCTGCCAGCATCTGTTACGAAAGTAACTAGGTCCATTTCATGCCTACCCTTGATCCAACTCAATCGAACATTCGTGCCATTTTCGCATGGCTTAAAGTTTACATGCCAAAGTTCAAACACAATGTAATAGCTTATACATGCCAAAATGTTCTTCTAAGCCAACTAAGAAGAAAGTACCAAAACTTGCTATCCGGTGTGATGACTTCGATGAGGGCCTGACCCCGCAAAAATAGATGAGTCCAAGCAACCTATAATGGGTGACAAGGAAACACCGAGTGAGTTTATAACTCAGTAAGTCATAAGCAATGCACTACCATCCATCAATAACATTATCACAAGAGGAAACAAAATGGAACGAGACAATTTACTCCATCCATACCGAACCATACCATAGTTCCTCCAACCTATCGATTCAGTTTCATATCAATTCATGCATTCACATTCCATATACTCATCAATAGGACATTGAAGCATTTTCATAAATCAATTTATTTTCGTTACAATCAAACGACTAAACGGCCTTTCACCCATCCTACGATAAATTTTATGTACGTGACTTCAAGTATATTTGTCACATGGGTTCAAACTTACCGAGCTCAACACCAAGTATAAGCATAGCACCTATTAGCCATGTACTCAAGACACTTACCCGATCCGCTGTCCGCGATCGACTCAATAGTGTCGCACACATAGTGTCCATAATGATTCACGAATGTATATTGAGTCCGCACACTCAGTGCTATATAATCAACTCGCACACTTAGTGCTACGTAATCAAATCGCACACTTAGTGCTACATAGTCAAACTCGCACACTTAGTGCCGCATGGTCAATTCGCACACTTAGTGCATCATATTCATTTCGCACACTTAGTGCAACATAGTCAAATCGCACACTTAGTGCTGTACAATTTAATCCCGCGCACTTAGCGCCAATCTCATGGTCATAAATGGTTATACCCGCACGTTTAGTGCCGAGATCAACAACTCAGTACATCTTACCTCTTTTCTTTTCATTCAACAATTTCATCATCACATACGTACATGCATATATATATATGTATATTTATTCATTCCATTCAGCATCAATACATAAACATTATGACCATTTGAAATAATACCAACTACATGCTTAATGACTTACCTTGTGTTGGGTAAGACGGTTCCAACTCGGCTACTCAGTGATCTTTTCTTTGCCTTTGCTTGATTCTCCTCCTTTAGCTCCTTGAGCTTAATCAATAATTCACTAGTTTAACCATCTTGTTAAACATTCATAATTCAATTACACATGCTTATGTATGTTTGTATATTCGGCAACCATCCTCACTAATTACTCATGTTGATGGCCGAATGGATGTATGTGTGTACAATGTCAACTATAACATCATGTAATTCCACATATGACTACATTTCTTATGTTCCACATCTTAATGCCCATTATACATAATCAAATTTAACATCATCTATATACTTACTCATATGGCCGAATATACATACCCCCATATAATATCATTTTCATTCCATTTAACACTTAATTTCCACCATATAAACACTTGGCCGATTTTGCTAGCACACAAGCCTATGACCGAATGTCCTTGACCTCTAGTCACCTAGATTTTTATTCTTTAAGCCTCATCCAACTCATATTTTTCATTGACAACCTCCTTAACTTCAATTTATTCACATCTTTAATCATGCTACATTCGACCATTATTTAACAATAATTCATGCATCCTTTTTATTAAACACTCAAAATCAACCATCTTCATACCTCATCACCAAAGACATCAAAATACCAACCAAGGATGTAACATTCATGGCCGAATATCATCTCCATCAATTAACAAAATTTGAACCATGGCTAGGTAGATTTTCACTTACAACTTAAAATATACATGAATCTCAAAGAATAATATCAAACATACCTTAGTCTAGCAAACCACCATAGCCGATTTTCTCAAGCTTTTCCCCTTCCTTTCTTTCCTCTATTCGGCCAAGGATGTTCAAGAATGAACACTTTTTTTTTTGTTTTCTTTCTTCAATTCACGGCAACAAGGGGGTATGGATGAGACCATGTTATTTTTTTTCATCACCCTTCCTTTCATTATTTAATCACCATGCTCATTATTTTATTTTTCTTAACATACATCACTAGCATAACATGTTGGAGACATGTTTCCACCCATAGCATGGCCGGCCACTACATATTAGGGAGGGGGAATTTGACATGCAAGTCCCCTTTTTCTTCCACATGCACTAATAGGTCCTCATGCATTGACCTATCACATTTTAGAATTTTCTCATATAAGTCCTATTGACTAAATTCACATGCAATCGACTAAATCGAAGCTTGAAATTTTCACACATTCATGATTACATATTCTAGACAATAAACATCACATTCGAACCTTTCGGTGACTCGGTTTAGCGGTCCCGAAACCACTTCCCGACTAGGGTCAATTTTGGGCTGTCACAATACTATCTTTAATTTTTACCAAGAAATTCCATTAAATAGCAATTTGTTAGTTACTTCCTAATACATCAACGAAAATACGATAGCTTGTATTATTGTGTTGAGTTTGACAACCCAGAGTTCAAGATAGTTAAATTGCATTAAAATCAATGTCAGAAATAACATAAATAATGACTAGATGCTGATGGCATAATCAACTAAAAAAGTGATGTGCTCTGTCTAAGTATGCAAGTTACAAAGAGGAAGGAGGGAGAATTAATGAATTATACCTGCAACAATGCTAGTAATTGTTGATTTTTGGGGCGGGGAAATGAAATTGTTTTTAACTTTAATGGTAAGAGTTGAAATTTAGGAACTAGAAGAGGTTTGAAAGTCAAGGAGTTGGAGATGAAGGGGAAGAATTGAAAGTCTCTTTTATTTTTTTTCTTGTTTTTCCTGCTCCAATGAACTCCTTTGTTTTTTTTTCTTGTCTGTAACGTATCAGAAAGTTTAGAAGATGAAGAGTTTTTTTTTTCACTTCTGAAGAAATAAAATATTTTTGGGCTCCCTTCCAACTTTGGATTCTGTGCAGCTGCACTCCTAGTCTACCCCCAGAGCCGAGCCTGTATGCGATGCTACTGGCTGAGAGATGCTGTTAAGCTGATTTAATTTGTGTTCTTGTTTTAGGCTTTATCCTTTTTTTTTATAAATAAAAATGTTATCTAGATTATTTTTTATCAAAATATTATTTAGATTATTATCTATTTGAAATTATTTAAATAATTTTAAAAAAATTATCTAAATTTATCATTTAAAATATCTAACAATTATAAATTTCGATTAATTGAATTATAAAAAAATTATTGTAGATGATATTCTTGAGAGACAATGGTCTCATGTGTGATTTATAAAATTTTAAAAATATTAAAATATCTAATATATATTTTAAAATTTTCTCTAATTTTAATAACATTCTCTAATATTTTTTAATAATTTTTTGTATTTTTTTTTCAAATTTAAAGATTTTTTAAAAGTTTTTTGAATGATGACATCATTCTAACATCATCATATGACATGTGATAGAATATGAATAGTTGAATATCTTAGCCATTAGTTTTACTGTTCAAAGGACTAAAGTGAGAATGTCTAATAATGTTAGGAACTGAAGTGAACTAAAAAAATTTTAATAACCAAAATGAAAAAAAGACATATTTCAGGGACTAAAAGGTGTATTAAGCTAATTATAAATTTGCCCATCATTTATATTAACTATAAAAGATAAATATGATTTATATGTTAAAATTAAAATTTATAAATAATTTATATTAATTACTTAAAATATTCAAAATTTATATTTTATATATCATAATATTAACAATGAATTATCATAAATTATTTTATTATATTTGCATTATAACTTAAATTGAATATTCATTAATACAAGAATAATAATAATAATATGATATAATAATAAGTGAAAATAAAGATCCAAATATAAATTTTATTATAATTTAAGTTTATATATTTTATATATAATAATATAAGTTTATATATTTCATATATATAATATTAATTTCTTAATAAATTATTTTTATTTTTAATATAATTTAAGTTTATACATTACATATACAATAATATTAATGAGTTTAATTATAATTTAAATACATATTTTTTTTAGAACAACAAAACAAAAACAAACATCTTATTTAAAAAAAATGTTTTTATGACACTGAATAATAAACAATTTAAGTTTTTTGAAAGCTCATTTTAACCACGTTAACCCTATACAAAACCAACTCACCCGAATTCATAAACACAAGCGCGTGGCAAAACAACCGGTTCAGAGTTTTATCTTCCCCCTTCTAGAGGCAGACCCCATGCGTCCTCGGTCCACCCGATGATCCAATAGTTCAAAATGAACACTAGAATCTTCTTGTCCGAAATAGACATCTTTCCTCTCTCTATATTTTCTAGTTCATCCCACCACACTCCATTTTTCATGATCTTTCTACAATCAGCATTTTGACAATAACCAGAAACAGAGCCAGTTCCCTTCAGCTCGTTATTGCAAAACGTTTCTTGTTTTTCTTTTTATCTGGGATCAGTGCGAACACTTGGAAATGGCGAAGAAGTGCTACCCGACAGTGAGCGAAGAGTATAAAAAAGCAGTGCAGAAATGCAAGAGAAAGCTTCGGGGACTCATTGCCGAGAAGCATTGTGCTCCCATCATCCTCCGTTTAGCGTAAGCTTTTTGTCATTTTTTCATTGTTCTGTTTTTCTTTTTTCTGCTGTGACTTCATTATCCGTTGGTTTATATGAGACAGATGGCACTCAGCTGGAACATTCGATGTGAAAACCAGAACAGGAGGGCCGTTCGGGACGATCAAGCATCGGGATGAGCTCGCTCATGAAGCCAAACATAGCTGTTAGGCTTTTAGAACCCGTTAAGGAACAGTTCCCCATTCTGTCTTACGCAGATTTCTACCAGGTATTCCAATCCCAAATCAGTGTTTGCTTTTGCTCTATTTACTCGGTGTTTTTCTTATTGACTTCGAAGTGGTGAAAAGTTGGCTGGAATTGTTGCTGTTGAAGTTACGGGAGGGCCTGAAATTCCTTTCCACCCTGGGTGACCGGTAAGATATCCATTAATCTCCCATTTGTGCTTGATCACACCTTATTTTTATGATCTTAAAAGGATGGGAAACATATATAGTTATAACTCCGACTTGTTTTTCTGGACAAAAATGAACCACCTCCAGAGGGTCGTCTGCCACAGGCCACCAAGGGTCAGTTTCATGCATGAAAATTAAGAAAATGGATAATTACAAGTGTTTCGTTGTAAAGAAGTTTCCATTCTTTAATTTTTGTTTCTATACAGGCTCTGATCATCTGAGAGAAGTGTTTGGGCACATGGGTCTTGGCGATAAAGACATTGTTGCTTTATCCTGTGGTCATACGCTGGTAAAGTTGACAAGAGAGATTATGTTTTCCAACTGTTAGACGTAAGTTCAATGCGTTCTAATTATGTCGTTGAAACCATTATTATTACAGGGGAGGTGCCATAAGGAGCGTTCTGGGTTCGAGGGACCCTGGACTTCGAATCCTCTCATTTTTGATAACTCCTATTTCAAGTAACAGCTCTTTTAGTACTTAAATTATTGTTGTGAGTTGATGCTCGAATCGTTTCCAACTTGATTGCATTGTGACCCATGTTCTTACATTCTTGTTTGAAACAGAGAACTTGTCAGTGGAGAGAAAGAAGGTCTGATGCAGTTGCCAACCGACAAAGCACTTTTGGAAGATCCTGTCTTTCGCCCTCTTGTCCACAAATATGCTGCAGTAAGTATCAATTCATATCTTTCAGCTTTTTGTTATATATATCATATAGATTTAACATATGCAACCTTTATTTTATCTCTCAAGTGCGGTTCATTTGTACCAGTACATGTATATATATATGTAATAGTTGGAACTTTTAGTTATGAATAATGTTGTGCCTTATTAGGATGAGGATGCCTTCTTTGCTGACTATGCTGAATCTCATTTGAAGCTTTCGGAGCTTGGGTGAGTAGCAACCAACTTTTTATTTCATCCCCTTCTGCAAATTCTCTTGCATTTTTCCTATATAATCTAACAATTTCTTTGACCATGTTTTAGATTCGCGGATGCCGAAAAGGGGATTTACAAAAGCATCCAACATGATCATGCTGCTGTCTTGTGCCTGATGTTTACGAGTCTTTGCCGTTTGTGAAAAACATGTTGATCAAAATTTATGTTTTGTGTCCTGTGTACGATTAATAAATATCACAGTATGATGAAATAAGAATTTGAGGACAAAGAAATGTTGGTGTTTAGTGCACGTTTTGTTGGAAATGAGTTAATTGTTTCCTCCTATTAATAGAAATGAGTATGTATTGAAAGCGTGGGAAATGTTTTGGGTACGAATTAAATGGTATATTTTGAATGTATTTTTATTATTTTAATAATTTATATTTTTATAATTTTTAAAGGATAGATCAATTTTTTTTATATTTTTAAGAATTAAAGTATAATTTTATCATTATTAATTTAAAATTTTATAAATTTTAAAAATATATAAATGAATTTTTTATTTCATGGTTTATGTTATATTTTCCTACTTGTATTATTGGTTGTCATGCTGAATATTTGTTGAAGATTATCAAAGTTATATTTGATTCAATTGAATACTATGATTGCTTTTAATTTAATCATATAATATTTTCATAATATCACTATCCAAAGCCATAGAAGTTAAATTAAATAATATATGAAATTCGTAAGCCTGAAACGTAAATAATGAATGTTTCAAAATATTTTGTTTTTCTTTTAATTTGGTATTCATATGAATACAAAAAATTCGAGAATCTTGAGTCCATTTATATATATATATGAAAAAATATATATAATGAAAGCTTTTGCTCTTGGCATTTACCTTTTTGTCCTAGAGACAAATTAACATCAAAAGAACATCACAATTCACTTCCACCATTTTCATGGATGGCTTCTACTCTTCCCACCATCAAAAGTTTTTTGCTCTTCCCACCATTTGGGAATTCTTGCACAACTTGTAACCAATGTTGCACCACCTGCATTTGCTCTTGAAGTTGTTTATCTAGTGTTATCTGCTCCCACCATGGTGATTACTTTTTTTTGGCTTTCCCAGCTCGACTAGTAAATCTTTGTAAGCTCTAATACCAATTTGTCACAACCTTAGCAGTGACAAGTTTGGATTTATGGAAGAATTTGAAGAAAGAAGGTTGAAGAAGAGAATTCTGAAATTTTCGTTCACAAGGAAGAAAAGACATTACAATGACCAAATCATGCCTATGACCATTAGCATAAAACTAAGCCCATTAATCAACTAGCCCATCTTTCTCGGTCCCTAACGTCTGTGATCCTCGTAGCCTATTATCTATCAGCTTACATATAGATATTAGCCCATATGTGAGTTTAACTAACCATCGGATACATTATCCATAACTACCCTATTTAGGGATTTCATTCCCAATTTCCCCCTTTGTAGTTGAGATCATGACAATGAGTTTCCTAATGTACCCATCACCTTAGAATGGATGGGATACTGAAGGTACGGTAAATTCTACCTAAGCAAAAAGGCATAACCATCATGCGGCATGTATGAATGTGATAATGCATGGGTGGGTTCAAATTTTCTTTTCCATTTCAAGATTAAAAGAAAGATGAATCTAATCTCACTATTTCGATTATCTAGTGGAACCTAATTATATTTGATATCGATAGTCATTTAATTATAAATAAATTTTCATTTTGATAATTTAATTAAAAAAATTACAATTTAGTTCCTAAAATTTTCAAAAAAAAAAATTTACACCCTAACTAATTCATCAGTAACATGACACTTGTTAAATTGGTATAATAATAAATTTAATTCTCAAATTTTATATTCCCTATCAATTTAACCTTGATTCTATGTAAAAATTATAAAAAAAATGAAAGCTCTTTTATTTTAAAAATTGAAAATTTCTATAAAAGTATTTTAAACAATATATAAAAAATTTAGATGCATAAAAATTATTTTTCGATAAGATTTATAGGGGTTTTAGTTTAACTACAATGCAAAGATTATGTTTTTCTTTTTTTAAGGTCAAGTTTTGATTTTATTTCTTGGTCTTGGTTGATCGATTCCATGGAAGATTGATAACAACATTTGCATAGATTTTTATAGGTTTAATCTTCTCTTTATCATATCATTAAGCTAATTTCCTTAGTTTTATCTTTCAAAAAAGTTTAAGAAGTTGAGTTTTTAATAACTCAAGCCCGAAGTAACAATGTCCAAGGCTACAAGAAAGTCGACGATTCAAGTTCTGAATCCAATCCACTTAAAAGTACTAAGTATGGAGGATTGTATAAGTTGAATTTAGGGGTCGTTGAACCGGGAAATATTAAGTCCAAAAGTGATGGTGTGAATTGATGACGAAGACGATTGGGAAGGGGAGGAGTGTACTATTAATGTACCGTAAATAGAGGACTTAGGATCGATCAAGGAGCGCAGAGGTGTATGGAGAAGAAGGCGGCAACATTGGTTCAGGGAGGGTAATTAGGGTTTGCCATTTTTGGAGGTAATTTATCTTAATATTTGGTAATAGATTGGGTTGGACATTTGGAAGGAAAAAAATTGTGTTAGAAGCACATATTAGGATGATTTGATTTTGAAATAAATTTTTTTATTAATACTTAAAATTATAAAATTTATAATTTTTTTAATTTATAAATAAGAAGATAATATATTTCAATACACTTGAACTCACGTTATTCTCTTATATTATCAACAAGACCAGACTAAATCAGCCATTGAAATAAAATTTTAAATCATCCAATTTACGATGTCGTCCACCTCTAGCTGTTGCGTTTTGGTAGAAGCCTTTAAACTTTTAGGCACCCAAAGTGCAACGTCAACCTACTTAGCTTTTGCGTGTCCCACCCAAGGTGCTTTGCTTTCTTCGCCTCGACGTATAATTCGGTGCTTTGAAAATCCAGAGCCTATATATTTTGTTTTTTATTCTTTTCGTATTGGGAATCTAGCTTTTGTACAAAATGTAAGTTCCTAATTGCTTCCATTTTATTTATATGTCAACTTATATATCATATATTATATATTATAAATTCTTACATCTTAAGTGATAAGAGAACTTAATTTATTCAAATCTGATATACTTAATATGATAATACGTGGGAATTGTATTATTTATTTTCATTTTTTATTGTTTTAAAATGAAATAAAATATTAAAATTGCACTATTATTTGAATAATATCAATAATTTATATATTTAAATATTTAAATTACACTCTATGTTATATACAATTTTATACAATTGACAAAATTTTAACAATTAAAACCAACTTCATATTATTTGATCATAAATTAATTTTATAAAATTATTAAATATTTGAATTTTTTAAAGAATATTATTTCAAAGATATATATTATTTATAAGTTTAAAATAATTAATTTTGCTATTAACTAAAATTACGTAGGTAAAGATATCAATAGAAAAAATGGTTATTTAAGTCTAAAATTAAAACCAAATTTTAAACAATAATAATTAAAATCAAATCTTAATTAACACATATTGGATGGTGCTTCACCTAGAATATCCCATTTGAGCATGTGTCACTTTAGTATTGGATGGTTTCGGGACATTATTTATTTTACTTGAAACGCACCGTTTGGATAAGAAAGTCTATAAAAATCCTTCATTTTTCTTCTTCAACCATCAATTTCTTGCATTAGCTGCTTTGCTTTCAGTATTGTTCTCCCTTTATTCAAGTTTTCTAGATTTTGTTCTTCTCTTCTTCATTTTCATCCTCAAGGTAAGAGATTTTCTTTTTATTGTCTGTTTTCTTCATTTTCTGGAACAATGTTGTCTAATGAAGTTCAATTTGGTTCATCAAAGTCCTCTAGATCTTCGATGACTGGGAATCAAGAGGGAAAGGTAGGCTCCTCCAGAAATGTTGGTGATGAAAGAGAAGATAATCATCCTCGAATGACGTGAAAGCCTAGGGGCTTCGTCACAAAATGGCTCTATATGAAGTATCTCAGATAAAAAGGAAGAATGGCTTGCTTGAGACTTATGAGAAACCTCCATGCTTTTTCCTCCCATTGTACGCATTAGAAAGGGGTTTTACCCTCCCTTTTCATCCTTTCATACAGAAGGTTTTGAACTTTTACAAAATAAATCTCGAGCAACTATTTGGAACCTCTTGATGGTTGTTGACTAGATTTATATCCCTTGCCAAGAAAAAGGGATGGATCCAAAGCTTAAGGTCTTCCAAAACCTATATCAACTATCTAGGAGGGATCAAAAGAAACAACTTAAGTTGTTGTGGTTCTGCTGTAGGCAGGGGCACCCTTAAGTTAAACACATTTTCTTTTGGATGACCAACAACATAAGGATTGACCGTTGTAAATATCTTACTGTAAAATTAAAATTCAGGAGTGACTTCGACATCTCTACCAAGTGGCTTTTGCCTCATTGGGATGTTTATAACCTCAAGCCTTTTATAGCTGAAGATCTCGAGGCTCAAGAGCAATTTAAAATTATTAATAGAGAGGTCTTACTTATGTCTCTCTCCGGAATGTATTCAAGTATTGCCTCTTTGACGCAGGAGATTGTGGATTCACTAACGCAAATATTACAGAATGATTTGACCTTGAAGAATGCTGGAAAGCTTGAACTTATTCATACCCATTTGATTACGAGTCTAGCATAGCTAAGATGCTTATGGGGAGGATTCCAGATTCTTGGAACCATTTGGTGAACATAAGGGCTCATCCTAACTGAAAGTAACCTATGCTTTGATCAATAATAGTGGATCCCCTGCCTCTCCTTTCCCCCGAGTAAAGGTCCTTATGAGACCATCCAAGATTGGACAATGTAGATTTTGAAGGAGGTTGACTTCGTTTTTCCTCCCACTCAATAAATGAGAAGAAGACATTGTAAGAGATCATCACGTTTTTAGTCCTTATTAGGTTAATAATTTATTTTTGACTTTTTTTGTCTATGCAAGGCCAAACATAGATGATGATATGATTTAGTAGCTTCCATTGTAAAGAGCATGCTAACAAGGTGTATACATTTTTGTCTGCCCTATTGAAGCGGGTGAATAAGAAAAGGAAGGGGGCTCCTTCCTAGGCAACTGTGGAAGGGGATCAACAATGAATGGTTGCTCCTTCCCATGTTGAGGGCCTGACTATTGAGGTTGATCCTCAAGATAATGCAGGTGATAATAATTTCTTCACTCGTCCCCTTACAATTATTACTAGTTTGGCCGACTTTTCTACTAATGTGGATGTGTAACATCCAGAGATCAGTCCTAAAAGTTTTAGCCTTGAAATAGAGGGTTCGTCAGTGTTTTGATGAACTGGGGGTTCACCAAAAAAGTACTAACAAGGGATTCGCCACTAGCAATGTATGCCAAAAGATGTGGTAAGGGATTCGCTAGTCTGTTTGGCGAGCTAGGGTTCACTAGGTAAGTTGTGAACTAGGGTTCACCAGTTGAGTTGTGAACTGGGGTTCACCAATAAAAAATTGTGTCAGACTCAAATTAAGAATTAAAGATATAGTGTATCTAGGAATATTTTACATGCAAGAAACATCTTTCTAAAGTCAAGTTGGGTATCCTAAAATTGTCAGGGCTCTAAGGTCTATAAAAACGACCCTTAATTCTATGAAATTATCTCATAGAATATTCTACCATCAAGTCTCCGTTCTGAATTAAGTTCGTAGCACCTAAAGTAAGACTCTGTCTTGTTAGGTGTTATTGTCCAGTAAGTTAGGTTTGCTTGCATGTATGAATCATATATGTTTTTCTGTTTTAGTAATTTGTGTGTTTATGTATGTTGAGAACAAGTCAAACCATCAACCAGCAAGGATAAAGGCAAAGCCAAGTTTGTTTAAGTTTCTCAGTTTTTTTGTGAGTAATTTGGGATTCATCATAAGTATGTTTGTTATTATGTTTTCAAAGTATAAGTGATTGTTATCTGTTTTGATTTCAAGAATTATGTTTCTAAAGAAAGTTTTTTTCTAAACCCTATTTTTAACTTTGATACTCTAATTTCAAATTTATGTTTTTAAGATAAGTTTTAAAGACAATTTTTATGCGAGCTCCTAAGCGAGCTGATGTTTTAAGTATGTTTTTAAGTACAATTGTATAAACTGTGCTTTTGTGAGCTTTTGTGCGAGCTCTTTACAAGTTTGTTCAAGCAAGCTCCATATGCGAGCTCTATGTGATAAGATTCTGTGCGAGCTCATTTTGCGAGCCTAACTCCCTATGCGAATTCTCTGTGTGTGTTCCTTTGAGATCCATGTTGGATATATTGGTATACCAAAGGATTGTTGGTACCCACCTCTCTATTTTTGTGATTTTGGGCGTTGAGGCCCTAGGACATTTTGAGAGATAAGGTAATGTCAAGCTATGCTCCATTCACTAGGACATGTTGGTGTACAAGAGAGTTTATTGCCTCGCGCTGCACTTATGTGACTTGTAAAAAGACTCTTTGAGTCATTCTAAAACGTTATAAGGAGATCCACATGTCAAATGAGACATGTTTCTGTTATGTGTGGGCTTGAACATATCTTATGTTTCTTAGCCATTCTGATAAGTGTGTTAAGTGCAAGAACATATTTTATATTTCTCAGCCATTCTGATAAGACAAGTATGTGAACATGTTTTCATGCTGAAAAAAGTTAAGTTTTCAAGAAAGCACAAGCTAAGTTTTTAAGTATGATTTTTAGTAATACATACAAACTGTTTTTACAAAACCTATGTTTTCTAACAAGATCTATAAACTAGGTCTCACAACCTCACCCACGAACCCAGCACGTGAAACAATTTAAGACTAATTCTTCTTTCCTGTTCACAATGAACTCACCCACTCCTCTCTTACTTCATAGGTAAATACGTCGTGGATAGCAATGTGGAGGTAGATGACTTAGCAAGGCTCACTTCTAATTAGATATTGATGAACCTGTGAGATAAGCAATAAGTTTATTAGTTTACATGGGTTTAGATTGACCATAAAAATAACTCTGTTTGAAATAATCCCTCATACAGTTTAAGTTTAGTTTGTTTTTGTGAACTGACCGCCTCCAGATGTACTAACGTTCAGAGTGTGAATATTGGAATTAAATATATGAATTAAGGTCAGGTTATAATATAGTTACAACGAAGTAAGTAAGTACTCCGAGGATTATACCCAAGGGATTACAGTTTGAGAGAAACTGCTATTAAGCCAATTACCAAAAATAACTACTAGTCTACTTGAGTCACGAATTAGTAGTATTACTATAGAAGTAGGATGATAACAATAGTAACAATAAACTAAATTAATTGAACTAAACCTAAATCTACTCCTATGTTCATTTATTGACTTCTTCTATTCTTTTTTTTTGACTATGCGAATTCCTTTAACCTAGATACAATTGTTTTACCTGATTAATTATTGATGTAAGGTTCTAAATAGTTGGTTACTAATTAACCTAGCAGAGCTTCTCAGCCTTCTACTAACCTAAATAGTTGACAAGAACTACTCACCTCTCGATGAAAAATTTCAGACCAGGGTAGGCTAAGGTTTTCACAAATAGGTAATGCTAGTTTTCAGTTAATTCCCACCTATATGACTTCCTAGGGTCGTCAAGCCTAGGGTTTAAGTTCTTCCTTCCCTAACCAATGATATACTAAGTGATGCTCGGTAGGCAATACCGATTTCGGGTTAATTCCTACCTAGATGACTTTCTATGGTCATCAATCCTAGGGTTTAATTGCACTCAACAAAATCTAACCAATCCAAATTCAACTTTATCTGTCAATCAATTAATTAGATTATGACAATTGAAACATGCGAAATATGTATAAAGCATAAATTGATTCTAATTTTTACACAAACATTTAATTAACAATGTTAAAGAAAAAGTATAAAGACTAGAATAAAGGAAAGAGATGCTCATGGATTTATCGATGAAAGCGTGGTTCCAGAACAATCTTTGCTCGCTAAAGTCTCAATTCGTAATAGGATCTTTCGATTACAAGAACATAACGTAAACTAAGAAAAAAATAAAAACGAGAATAAAAACCTAAGGATCTCTAAAAATTGTCCCCCTAATGTGTTGTTCTGAGTGAGTATTTATAGATTACATGTATTATGACTTAACTAGGTCAAATAAAGATGGTTAAGCATGTTAATTTAGATTGTGTGGATGAAAACACCCTTGCTCATTAATTGGCCTCGTCACAGTTGTGTCGCGACACCCACAACTCTGTGTCGTGACATCGAAGGCAGTTTGCTTTATTTTTGGTGTCTTCAGGGCTGTGTCGCGACATCCTAACGACTGCTCCTTGGGTATTCTGCTTGCTGTGTTGCGACATCCCAGCTCAGTGTTGCAACATTGGGAGCAGTCCGCTGTCTTTTTGCCCTCAAATGATGTCCTGCACAGTTAATCAACATGTTAGTATTCCTTTAGGCCCAGATTGGCCTAAAAGGTCATAAAATACATAAAAATGCTCATTTTATTCACTAGGTCCTAAGAATGGAAACTTAATACTAATTATATTACTTTGCTATAAAACCAACTCGTTAAGTATAGAATTAGGCCTAATCTGGTACAACAAATTATGGCAGATCAAACTTCCCCACACTTAAGTCATTGCTTGTCCTCAAGCAATGTAAACATATAATTAAAAGTAAACGAAAAAGACAAAATAGAAAAAATAAACATGAGAACAAAAATAAAAAAATTAGTTGCAAATAAAAATAAAAAAGGCAAAATAAAAAAATTTGACTTGGTTTCTTTCTTTAAACAATCTAGAGTTAGTGAAGATGGATGTAAATAAGAACCTCACACCTAAACTCTCACACACTTAACTTTTTACTTGTCTTCAAGTAAACCAACTCTAGATATATATCATGGAAAAAGAAAACGTCCCTTGTATTTTATTACTACTAAGAACATGATTGTCAAATATAAAAGGTGAAATGATTCTTATCGCATATGCAACTTAAACTTGATAGTTCAATGTGTTACTCCTCGAGAAATTTATGAGTTTTACAACGTCCCACACTATGAAAATGATTTTCTTGATAATACAGATTTAGATACTTTTAGCGAAATAGATATGAATGATGTTGTAAAATATTTAACTAAAGGGAGGGGTACATGGAACCACCGACTAGATATCGAATTACACACAAATTTTAATCAAGAAATTATGTTTCCGATTGTGAAAATGTGGATGCAGTTCATATGCACTCATATTACACTTGCTATAAATGTTTCTAAGGTTAATACTTCCAAGAGGAGAAGGATGACAATTATGAGGCGACATTCCAGCCACAATATTTTACACCGAAATGACCCATCATTTGTAGTCCAACTTGACATGCACATTCGTTGGGTGGAGGCTCCTCTCGAGGTCACATCTCGAGAAAAAGGGAAGGCACTAATGAAGAGGGGCCAATCGCCCCACTTTGACGATTCTAACAATTAAAGGACTTTTTAATTATTTCTGGATTGTAAACAATTAAATTGGATAATTTTTATTTTGTTATTTTAGAAGTAGGATTAACAATAGATTTATATGTATGTTTTATGTTTCCAAAGTTTTCTATGCTAGAACCTCCCATGAAAGAAGCACAACATTTACGAGCTTACAACGAACAAAGAAGAAAGTACCCACCAGAAGACTATAGCAATGTCATGACCAATCGGGTAACTTCTTTGCTTATCTATTCAAGGGATGCATATTAGGGACAATGTGATTTCTAAAGTGTAGGGGGTAACATAGGAAAATTTGCTTATTTTGTTTTTTTATTATTATTATTTATATGCTTTTTCTTTTATTTTTCTTGTCAAAGTGTGCTTGAGCTTGTATAAATACAAGTGATTGGCTAGTAGCATGTATATAGATTTATTTTGTTTACTGTAAATTTGACACGATAGTGAACGATTTTAAATTTTCGATTATTAGACTAGTAAGTTCTATATATTACATTGTAAATAAGCACTAAATAATTAAATATACTAAATACCATAGAAAATATAAGGAAAAAAACATGTTAGTATAGATGATAAATAGTTAAAGTTGTGATTACTTGATTGATTAAGTTTGTGAATATTGAGATACCTAGGGATGACCTAAGGCATTGTTTAGTATAACCCAAAGCCAAAAAGGTAACCTTATTCACCAATCCTTAGTACCTATTTTGAGCCAAAAAAAACTTCTTGATGAATCTTCATACAAAACCTGTAACACCCCTAACCCGTATCTGTCACGAGAATAGGATTACGAAGCATTACCGAAACATTCAAAACATTTACAAATGATTCACATTTATTACTATTCATTTACCAAAATTATTCATAATGTCCTTTAAATGGACCCTCGAGGCCCAAATCGAGTATTAGAATTGAGTCGGGACTTAATCGGGAACTCTAAGAATTTCACAAAATTTTCTAAAATTTTCCTAGGTGCAGGGCTCACACGTCCGTGTGGTCTAAGGACATGCCCGTGTGACCCTAAGACAAGCCTGTGCTGCAAGCCATGTTCGACCCCGTGTAACTCTCTAACTTGTGCCACACGGCCAGCCACACGCCCATGTGAGTAAGCCGTGTAATCAATTTAATTTTCAAAAATTAGGTGCAGGGTTCACACAGCCAAGACACATGCCCGTGTTCTAGGTTGTGTAGCACACACGGCTGAGACATACATCCGTGTCTCTGCCTATGTACTTAATTCTGAGCATTCTGTTTCTTGAATTTAAGATGCAGGGGACACACTGCCTAACTACACTTCCATGTACCAAACTGTATGACACACATGGTCTAGACACACGTCCGTGTGTCTACCCGTGTGGACAAAATAAAACCATTTCTATCTTCATTTTTCACCCAAAAATTTACCAATATGCTGCACCAAAACTTACAACCAAATACCAAGTAATCCAAGCATATATCAAGACCAATTCAAGCATTGGATTCAAGCAAATTTTAACATCTAAATATGGTATAACATAACATACACATATGTTTATAATCTTACCTTGGTTTAACCTATGCATTAACATCATTTGACCACATACACTTAACATAACACATGGGTGTTTATCATAATAACCTACTTTATAATACCAAAATAAACCATTACTAACCATTCCAATGGCTAAGTTACAAACATCATTTTCAAGCCACTAATGGCCATGTATCCTATACATGCTACTATATCAAAATGATTTTTACTATATATACCCAAAATAAGCTAGTGGATAGTGTGATGATGCTTCAATTGATCTCAAACCTTCGTGAGCTTCCGTGCATTATAAAATAGGGAAAATAAAACTAAATAAGCATTACATGATTAGTAAGTTCGTATAACAAGAATTAAAACTTACCAATTTACATTTATTAACATTAAGCATTCAATAACATGCTTTTTCATCAATTTGAAAAAGTTACCTATAGACATGCACTCAATCAAACAAGTTAGTTACCTAAATGTTCACATAAACATCAAGTAAGCATAGATGAGCTCATCATACTATATTCTTCCATGACATAATTCATTTCGCCTCATATCATGTCAAGTATTTTATCTGTTGAAACATTGAAATTCCGATGGATATTCAAACAATACACTCAAGGTGTTCAGTTCAATAACCTGCCAATTCATATTCAGGAGCACCCATTAGGGCACTTAATCAGAAAGCACACTCTCGAGCCTCATGACGTATAACAGGATTACTATCTAGACTAAATCCTTTTTGTAATATATACTCAAAAGAGCTCAATTAGGATTATCAGTCCAGGTTAAATCCTAATTGTAACATACGCTCGAGAGGGATTATATTAGGATTACCGGTTTACGCTAAATCTTGTCAACAATAATGCAGGACCTCATTCAGCAAGGAAATTTCGTTTATCCATCGAAATCTAATACCCATTTCAAACAAATCTCAAGCATGTGATCATTATCATGTTATAACAATCAAATTAACTCACATAAATATAAAACACATTCCGTACAACAAAACATTCTATTTATCATATTTACAAGCTCAATTAAGTTACACAAACTTACCTCGACACTTGTTCGCGTATAGAAATTTACTAATCCAAAACTTTTTTCTTTTCCTCGATCTAGCTTCGAATTTGTGTTATCTGAATCTATATAAAAGAATTTATTCATTAATTTATCACATTTCACATTCAAGTGGACTAAATTTACATCCTAGGTAAAATTTCCATTTTGCCCCCAACTTTTCCATAAATTCTAATTTCGTCCCTAGGCTCGAAAAATGAAATTTATGCAATTTACTCCTTATTCCAACCCTAACCAAAATTTCACTATAAAATTGCACATACATTCTATAACATTTAGAATTTTTCTTTAATTTTTACAAATTTATGTTTTAGTCTCTAAATCAAGTTTTCATCAAAAATCATTTTGTAAAAGTTGTTTATCTATCAACAACCTTTCATTTTCTACCATAAATTTCAAATTTTCAGCATATTCATCCATGAAATAATTTCCATACTTTGATAACTTTTCAAATTAATCCCTCAAATAGATAGATTAAGCTATCCCGGTTTTAAAAATATCAAAATTACTAAAAACGGGACAAAAAAACTTACCTAACTCAACCAAGAAAGTTTTTTTCTCTCTCCTAGGGTTTCCATGTATTTTGGGGATGAAGATGACATAAAATAAGATGATATTTCTTTTATCATCTTTTAATTAATTAAATTAATTCAATTTCCAATTTAGTCATTGCCTTTTTTTTTTAAATTTCCATGGATAAGTCACAAAAAAATATCTACATTCTTTTCTTTAATGGTCTAATTACCATATAAGGACCTCAAGTTTTGAATTCCATAGCTATTTAATCCTTCTAGCTACTAGAATTCAACTTTTACATTTTATGCGATTTGGTCCTTCCCGTAATTAAACACATAAACAGTAAAATTTTCTTATCAGAATTTTCACATGACATTTCTAACATAATACGAACCATGTAATAAAATTAAAATTAATTTTATTTTTAGCTCGGATTTGTGGTCCCGAAACCACTGTTCTGATTTCACTAAAATTGGGCTGTTAGAAAACCAAAGCCAAAATATCAATTTGTACTTACCCTTTTTCTTTGGTCTTTAAATTGTATTAATTTAGACATTTGGACATACATATTTAGGGATAGGTAGATATATCATGGTGAATTTTAAAAAAATCAGAGTGAAATTGGAAGAATCAGTTTGATATGGTGTTTATACATTAGCCAACATGTGCGAAACAAAAAAAAAGTTTAGAAAAAGTTAAAAAGAGTAGAAAAAGTACTAGTTCAATGATAAACAAAAGTATTGTGAGTGAGATGTATTAAAAAATTCAAATGTGACAAAATCACAAAAATTAGAAAACTCAGTCATTAGTGCACAAGAACTCGTAAGCTAGCCATAATTTATTATGTTGTGACTTCCTATGTGGAGAAATAAAGAAGGTGAAAGAAGGAGAAATAAAACGGTGAGGGGGCAAGGGTTATTAAATGGGAAAATAGGGAACAATATGATGTGTCAAACTACTTATTGCTTGCAACTATTTTGATCCTTCTTGTTCTTGAATTTCATATCTGTCCCAAGCCTCAGAATGTTAGTAGCCGAAAAGCCCTATGTGATCTAGGTAAATCTATTGTTGAATTAATTAAGTAATTACAATAATGACTATTTGTATTCTTCTATGATAATCAAATTGCTTGTATGATTTATCAAGGATCCATATATTTGAGGACCTTATTATTTATATACTTTGTAATATACAGAACTTAGGCATTTGATACTAAGAGTGTTAAGTTGTTTAAATATCATGCTAGAATTATGTGTAGATATGATTTTTTCTAGTTATGTGTTCCAAAACTTGTCTTTTTATCATACTTGTTCAAGAGTCGTCTTTTACTTATCAATTTTATCTTTCCTTGGTTGAGGACAAGCAATGACTTAAGTGTGTGGAAGTTTGATCTGTTGCAATTCATTGTAGCATATTAAACTAGTTTTCATACTTAAGGAGCTTGAATGCAAGCAATTTTAGTATGTTTTATTTAGTTTCTCTACTTTAATTACAATTTAATAAAAATTGTGATTTGAGCTGATTTTATTACCTTAGGGGCTGAAGAGGGCCTAAGAGAAGACTAACGTACTTAGTGAGTATGCAGGACACCATTCGAAGGCATGAGGACTTGAGGTTGGCTGTCATGTTGCAACTCGGGAGTTCAATGTCGCAAAATTGTGAACAAAGTGCCAAAACACCAAGTCTACTTCTGGTGTCACGACATAGATAGTGGATGTCGCGACACACCCCGGAAGCTGAGCCTGAGCCAAGAAAATTGCATTCAACATTGTGAAATAGGAGAGGATGTCATGACACTGACCCTATACAAGAAGAAATTTGAGTTGAGGGTGTTTTGGTTCACATAATGAAAATTAACGTAAAAACGTCGGCTGACCTAGGGCTAAGGACAACCACCAACCTTAAATATTATAAATAGGCTCATTAAACACTTGAGAAGGGACCTTTTCTATAAATTATAATTTTCCTTTGAATTTAGTTTTTAGTTTTTAGTTCTTTTTAGACTTAGGATTTATTTTCAGTTTGTTTTCGTTCGTGATATTTGGAGAATCTGGTTTAGGGATTCAACCAAACACTTTGTGAATTTCTGTGCTTCAACTATTTAATACAAATCAGGATTTCTCTTTAAACTTTTATTCTTGATTTGTTCTTTATGTTTTTTTAACTTATCAAGTTTACATTATTTAGGGAATCCATGAGGAACTGATCCTCTTATGGGGATTAGTGAGTGGAAGTGTGATTAATTAATTTCTATATAGGGTTTCTTAATGAATCAACTATTTGAGATATGAAAAACTTAAACCCTAGGCCTAACAACCCTATAAAGTCATTTAGGTGGGAATTAACCCAAAATTCGTATTTCCCATTCGTGAAACTTTACTCCAATTCTGTCTGGATTGTGAGGTCGATAGATAAGTAGTTCTTGTCGACTTGTTAGTTTAGTGGAAGATCGAGAGATCCTGCTAGGGTAATGACTAGTTGATTGAGAAAAACCCAAAATTGGAATTAGTTATGACCACCGAAGCAAGCTAATCACCCATGCTTAGATTTGGTTAAGTTTACATATTAATCTACCGTTTTCACTCTTTTTTTCATTTTTGTTTCTTTTCTTATAAAAACAACTTCTTTCACTATAAGTTTATCATGCTATAGTTTATCTAAATTACTAATTAGATCTATTTACGTTTAGGTTAATATTAATTTAGTACTCTTCTTCCTTGGGTACGATCCTCAGAGTACTTATCGACTCTGTTGTAAAATTTATATTACAACCTGACCCGTATAATTGCAAACACCACCTCAATTTAATATCTTTAGTTGCAATATTCTCACTTTGGGTGTTAGTACATGCGAAGGCGGTCAACTACATATTTACACCATGTTATATTAAAAATCCACAATCATAAACTATAGGATAAGGTTAAACCTCGGTGAGAGCTTGAAGCATCTCTTTGGAGTCCTCCTCATTTCAAACTATTGGTTCGTCTATGTTGTCAACTTGAGCTTCACGCGCAAGGTAGTGAACTTATTTGAATGTATTCTAAATCCTCCAAAATACAATTTCAATCATTGCTCGTTCACTAAGAATGATTGACCATCCTGATTTGTTAATTCAACCGCTCCGTTATTTAACACTCGATTGACTGTGTATGGTCCTGACTATTTCGATTTCAATTTACTAGGAAATAATTTCTAACGAGAATTGAATAGCAAAACTTGTTGATCCTGTATGAATGTAACGCCCTCGACCCAATTCTATTTACAGGATCCAGAATATAATTTAAATATTTCTTTTAACATTTTGCCTATGTAAAGTTCTATCTATGATTTATTTCTTATAATAGTGCAATTTATGGTTACTACTACAAATCAATAAAATTTCAGTGATCTCTATTTAAGTTACTTGTCGTATTGTGTACATATGGAAATGCTACTTAGTTAACTAACACGCAGTCTTTAATATGCCACTTAACTTCCTCTGTATGCATAACAACCCAACACGTAGCTCATTTGGTGCGGCCCTGGCATCGTCTCTCGGAGCATCCTTCTTTACAAACCTGAAAATAGAAAAAACTTTTGTAAGTTTATAAGAACTTAGTGAGATAAACATTTAAATAACTTTTTCATTTAATTTACATCGTATTTTTTAATTTGTACATCCTCGAGATATTCCTTAACATTTCTTCTCACTTTCGACAGGTACATCACTGAACTGCCATAGTCTTTCTTTCCTCGACACATTTCCTTTTTCTTGATTACCTTCAAATACTTGTCTTGCTTCCACGTTCGTTAAAACATTACCTTTCGTGTCTTTTTAATATCTTATCTTATCACATTCTTACTAACTTTACCATTTCCTTTGGGGCGAGATAGGCTATGCTCACTACCTATCACAAAGGTCATCACGACCTTTCTTTCTTTAGAGTATTATCAGTGTTTAACTTTAGTTCATATCCTGGGTATGCTACATATTTTTTCGCTCTCTAGCATCACTGTTGATTTCTCGTTACTAAACAGGTTTGCCATTTCATTTACAAACAAAGCCTTTTTTTTCTGATTTCACCAGTTATTTAAATTCTTTACTTGTCTCATACATTATTTCTTACACTTACCTTATCTTCAGAGAATTGCAAATTTCCTTCTTTCCTTTCCAAAGGTTTGCCACAAAGGCCATCCTTAAACAGAGATCGCCACAAAGGCTTTCCTGTCTAGAGTTTTGCCATAAGGGCCTTTCTCCAGTAGAGTTCGCCACAAAGGTGCTTCCTTCATGATGATGGCCACAAAAGCATTTCTTATCATATGCGCTGCAAGGGTGTCTTTAACAGAGTCAGCCACAAAGGCGTTCTTTTCTAGAGACTTGCTAAAGAGTCAGCCCTTCGAAAGGTTCGCCAAAAAGGCATTCTTTTCTAGAGTTTAACCATAGAGGCTTTATTTCAGAGTTTAGACACAAGGCTTTCTTTCACTAATTGCCACAAAGGCATTCCTTTAGCAGAAATATACACAAAGGCTTTTTTAACAGAAAAAGGCCACTAAGGTCATTCTTTACCGATTTTTTTGGGTGATAAGGATTTTCTTAGACACATACTTAGTGAGGTTTTCCCCTCATCATCTTGGTACTCATCAAACCATCCTTTAAATTTTTCCATATGATGCCATAGCCCAACTATGGTCTTACACGGTATGGTCTTTATAGTGCCATGGACTTTTCCTTTTAGAGTTTATGTTTTTAGTCCCGATGGACCCCTGTAGACGAATCCGGAAACAAACATCGACACATTTACTTGAACTTACTTGTAACCGACTTGCTCACATTAAACTTACTCATGGCAGACACTTCTACGAAAAACTTATTCATTTTCTCAGACATGTGGACACATTTCCTTCAACTTCAGGCATAGACCCTTCATATAATGACTTGCAGACACAATCTTGCTTTTAGACACATATATGCATGCATATCATTCTTTTCCTTATCAGAGTTATAGTTTCACGCTTTATCAGTCTCAATTCACGACTAAGTCACTTAACATACAAGTTTCTAAAACATATAGTATACAAGCAAGAGTCAGTTTAAGGACTCACCTGATAGCCTCAAAGGCAGTTTAATATTTTTACTTAGTCTTTTCTTGTGAAGTCATTAGCTTGGCTCCAGATCTATCATTTAGCAAGATGCTACAATCTCCTCTTCTCTCGATAAATAGATACATCATTTTAGAACCTTATTTGAGTAACCTTTATCACCATTGTAAACCTAAATGTAACACTAAGCCTTATTTCTTCAAGTATACTTACAGATTTGTGTTCCTTTTTACAAGCAAAACAACAGAGCATACCTTAATAGGAGGGAAATCACTAGCAAAAATTTAGGGTTTCAAGCTCATCTTTTAGAAGTATTTTCATTTGCCTTTAGCCCTTGGTCCTTAAGAAAGAAGATATTTCTTCCTTGAGTATCCTTTTAACTTAACCAGATTTCTATGTGAACTTGATAATCGTCACATCAAGACTAAGTTGTCTTATCCAAAGTTTGCTGCTTCTAAGAAACTTATATAATTACTCCTTTAGCCTTTAACCTTTCTAGCTCATGTTTGGTTAATTCCCAACCAGCTTACCTTACAAATTAATTAGTATAGGACCACATTAGCTACGGAGTGTCCAACGTCTTTGGTGTGGACCTATATCTCATAACCATCCTTTTTGTAACCACCATTTTAGTTTCACTTATCATTATAATTTAATCGGGAATTCTTGTCTACTTATTTCATGTCAGAGTCCAGCCATTCTACGCGCTGAAAAAGTGCATCTGGGTGATTACTACTACTTTTTCAATCATACCTACTTACGATTCTTTAACCGTTCCTATTACAGAGGGTCTAACAGACAGAACACTTTTGGTTTGCCTACTTTATACGCCAAGATGGGCTTTTTGGGTGAACGCTACTTCGCCTGTCGTACTTCTTTATAACTACACCTTATTCATATACACATATCCTTACCATAATTCTTTGATTTGTCATACTTAATTTTCCTCAAAGTTAGCCATAAGCTTCGTTCTTTCAGAATTCGCCAGATCAAGGCGTCATTGGCATACTCAAAAAGTAACTTACACTTAGTCAAACCCTTAAGCTCTATTCTTCTAGACAATATTTCAAACTTTTATGGCTTTGCCCAGGGGCTTACCTATAGACTTCAATTTCTTAAATAAATCTAATCGTTTTCCCAATTTCTAACGTTGAACATTTAAAATAATTCCTTAAGCTCTATTTTTCTAGATAATATTTCAAACTTTTAGGGTTTCGCCCAAGGGCTTAGCCATAAAATTTAGTTTTTTTAAATAAATCCAGTTGTTTTCCTTATTCAAAACTTATTCCAAAATTCTTACTTCTAAAATAACACCCGAGCACTAGGACTTTGCTAAGTAGGATATTACAACGAAGCTTTTTTCTTCATACAATTTGGCATTCTCATATGCCAAAAATTGAAACTCCTCTAACTCATGCAATTGAAACAGATGAGCTTATTTTGCCAAGCCTAGATATATATTCAGTTCTTTGATAGCCCAATAAGCCCGTTTTTCCTACTCGATAGGAAGATGACAGTTTTTTCCATAGGCCAATCGATAGGGAGACATCCTAAGTGGTGTCTTGTAGACAATATTTCAAACTTTTAGGGCTTTGCCCAGGGGCTTACCTATAGACTTCAATTTCTTAAATAAATCTAATCGTTTTCCCAATTTCTAACGTTGAACATTTAAAACTAATTCCTTAAGCTCTATTTTTCTAGATAATATTTCAAACTTTTAGGGTTTCGCCCAAGGGCTTAGCCATAAAATTTAGTTTTTTTAAATAAATCCAGTTGTTTTCCTTATTCAAAACTTATTCCAAAATTCTTACTTCTAAAATAACACCCGAGCACTAGGACTTTGCTAAGTAGGATATTACAACGAAGCTTTTTTCTTCATACAATTTGGCATTCTCATATGCCAAAAATTGAAACTCCTCTAACTCATGCAATTGAAACAGATGAGCTTATTTTGCCAAGCCTAGATATATATTCAGTTCTTTGATAGCCCAATAAGCCCATTTTTCCTACTCGATAGGAAGATGACAGTTTTTTCCATAGGCCAATCGATAGGGAGACATCCTAAGTGGTGTCTTGTAAGTTGTTCTATATACCCAGAATGCATCATCTAAGTGAATCGACCAACCCTTCCAATTTTAGTTCACCATTTTTTCCAATATTTACTTAATTTCGCTATTCAAAACTTCAGCTTAGTCGCTCACTTGAGGATGGTAAGCATTAGTAATAAGGTGCCTTGCACTATATTTGGACATTGCACTCTCGAGTTGCCTATTACAAAAATATGATCCTTTATCACTGATAAGAGCCTTAGGTGTCCTGAATCATGAAAAAATGTTTTTTCAAAGGAATTTGACAACAACTTTTGTGTCATTAGTCGAAAGAGAACAACCTCCACTCACTTGGACATATAATCCACTACTAGCAGGATATATTGGTTCTTAAAGAAGTTTGGGAATGGTCTCATGAAGTCAATCCCCTATACATCAAAAACTTCAACTTCTAGGATTCTTTCTGAGGCATTTCATCATGCTTGGAAATGTTCCCTTTCTTTGGAATCGATCACATTGTTTCACAAACTTATATGTAACAACCCGTTTTTAGTCAATTTAGAATAGTGGTTTTCGAATCAAAAATCTGAAATCAAAAAATTATTTTAATATTATTTTGAGTGTTTACAGCATGATAGTATCTATGTGTGAAAATTTTGTGAATTAATTTTGTCGTTTGAATGTTTAATTCGGTAAAAAGGACTAAATCACGTAAAGTGTAAAAATGGAGTTCTATTAGCTAAAAGTATCCAATAGCTATATAACCTTAAATTTAAGGTCCTTATGTTGTAATTAGACCATTATTACAAGTAATGGACATTTATGGACATAAAACAAGTGAATTTCAATGTTTTATTAAAGGTTAAAATAGTAATTATAAAATAACTTAGTAAAATAGTGGAAAATATTGCATCAACTTCTTCATTAACTATCTACCACCAAAAATAAGGGTTTGAAAAGCCATTAGAGAGCTTGAAGCATTTGGCATTTACAATTGCTAGCAAGCAAGTGATTTTGACTCGGTTTTTAATGATTTCTATGTTTTTGTTATCATTGCAACTAGTACTAGCTAGCCCAGGGACTATTTTGCAAAAATGTTAAAGATTTTGAATGATGCAATTGATGAATACATGTGTATTTTGAAGTTTCTTGATAGATTATCAATGCTTGTTGATAGATATACAAGTTTTGTTAAGTGATTTTTAGTGAAAATGTAAAATAGAGATTAAATTGAGAAATGTTAAAATTTTGTGGTTAAAATGTGAAATAAATGAGAAATATGGGCTGCTAGGTGCATTATGGTAATTTGGCTATCATGGGTATTGAAGAAATTTCATGAATTTGTGATTTTGTGTAATAAGGACTAAATTGTAAATATGTGAAAGTTTAGGGACAAATGTGTAAAATAACTTTAATGTATATTTTGGATTGAATTGAATAAATAGATGATTAAATAAGTTAATTTTGAATATATTTAGATCAAGAAAAACGTCATTCAGATCTAAATCGAGGGAAAACTAAAGTTATTGACTAATCGATTTATTTCGTCGTTTCCACATTCGAGGTAAGTTCGTATGTGATAAATTTCAATACAAATGTATTTCATATGCTTTGATATTGCAAAAATTGAAAATACGAGACTGTGGATATGAACGATGGTGATTCGACGATGATTCGACATTTGAAATCCCGATTGAACCTTAGGAATAGTTTAGGATGCTAGTGACATGTCATTAGGGGATACATTGAGTTGGCTTCGGGCCATGATATAGCACTTAGGGTGCGAGTTATACCGATTTAGCTTCGGCCCATGCATATCGGTTGATTTGGCTTCATGCCATGATATCAGTACTTCAGAGATAAGTTACCTTGATTTGGCTTCGGGCCATGGTATAGGTACTTATCGTGTGAAAACCTTGAGTATCCGACTTCTATTCCGAATGGTTCAATGGGTATACAAAAGAGGTGGATGAGTATGAGATTGATGTTAAATGATACAGGTACGTACATAAATTATAAGCTTCAAATCGAAGACACTTGTGAAAGTATTGTTGATCTCACAATTGAGAATTGGAAAGGTTTGTTAACTAATAAAAGCTACATAATGTTGTATTTAAATTATTGAATTATATTTATGTGATTACATTTAGTTTATTTCATACGAGCTTACTAAGCTTTATAGCTTACCTTGTTTATTTTTCCAGTGTCTTATAGTGTTAACAAATATAGCTCGGATACGGTGATTGCCGGAGATCGCTTCACACTATCCACCTATCTATCGGCACCTATGAACTTTGGTAATTTAAGTATATGACATGTATAGGGACTTTGGTCATTTTGGTTATGACTTGATAATGATTTTGGCCAAATGAATTGGCTTGTAAATGTATATGTTTGGTTTGTATGAAAAGCCATGAGTGATGGCATATTTTGGTCTATTTTGGCATGTTGAATCATGTATATATATATATATATATTTATGTCTTGTGAATTGTGTTGGTTGATGGTTGAGTGATGATTGTTGATAATAGGTACTATGAATGTTAAATTGATGATTTGTGAATGTTGGTATGCTTGTGAAATTAGGCCAAATAATGCATATTTGAGTTTGGTCATTTTGATATTTGAAGTAATTGATTTTTGGTATGAACTAAATGGCAAATTGGAATATTGTGTGTCTTGTATATTGTTCGTATTGAAATGGTTTAAATGACACTTGGTTAAGGAGGATTTAATGCCTATTATGCCTTGTGTTGGTGCTTTGAATTGTGATGTAAGTGTATGACAATTTGGGTGGCAAAATGGCTTGGTAAACAACCTATTTTTGTCCACACAGGCAAAGACACGGGCGTGTGTCTCAACCATGTATGACACACGGTCAATCATACGGCCGTGTGTCCCCTGGTGTTGATTTTGAAATTAAGTCAGTATGCTCTACAAGACCTCACACACGGGCTTGTGACTTGGTCGTGTGGCATAAGTCAGTATACCCTACAAGTTTGGCATGGCCTAGCACACGGCCGGATACACGAGCGTGTGTGGCCATTTTTAGAGCACGCAGGCGTGTGTGTTGTCCGTGTGACCCAAGTCAGAGAGTTACACAGGGTCAGACATGGGCTGGGACACAGCCATGTACTCCCATTTCGAATGTCTACATGGCCTATGACACAGGCGTGTCTGGTGGCCGTGTGTGACACACAGTCAGGCCACATGGACATGTGTCCCCTATTTTAAGAAAATTTTCAAAGTTCGTGAAAGTTTCTTAAGTTATTGATTTAGTCCCAAACCATTCCCAAATATATGTTTAGGGCCTCGTATGCTCTTATTAGGACAAATTGATTGAGATTAATTGACGATTGTATGATTTGATTAAATGTATGTAAAAAGTATGTTTTAAATGTGTTGTAAGTCTGGTAATGCTCTGTAACCCTATTCTGGCGTTGAATACGAGTGAGGGGTGTTACATTATATGCATCCTAAATCATAGTGGGTCAATAGAAGCCATGTTGAAGAATTTTTTTAGCGGTTCTCTTTCCCATGAAGTGTCCCCTACAAGGAGAAGTATGGAAGTTGCTAAGAATATACCTCATTTCTTCATCTACAACATACCTCTGGGCGATCTGGTCAGCATACTCTCGAAAGGCGTAAAGTTCATCCTAAATGTAATCCCTATCATCATGAGCAATCTTTTTCTTTTGTTGACTAGATGCTCTTATAGGGAAAACGCCTTGCACGAAATAATTAACAACATCTGTGTACCAAGGCATGGATTCAATTTTGTCCTTCACATGATAACATTAGGTAAAGAACAGTTCCTCGTTTATAAAAGATTCTTTATGTTGTCAGTTTCCTCTTGGTCATTTTCGATATCTAAGTGAGATAAGTGATCAACCATTTTATTTTTTGTCTCTTTTCTGTCCAAAACCCACAGATCAAATTCCTACAAAAGTAAAACCCAGCTCATCAGTCAAGATTTAGTATCTTTCTCTTTCATCACATATTTCAACATAGAATGCTTTGTATATACATAAACCCGATTGGCCATCAAATACAATTGGAACATTTCACAAGTGAACACCACCACTAACATGTCCTTCCTAATGGTTGTGTAATTACATTGAGCTAAATTCAATGTTTTACTTGCATAGTAGATGACATGAAAGATCTTGTCTCTTTTTTATCCTAACATTGCCCTGACCATGCAATTACTAGCATCGTACATGATCACAAAGGGCTTATTCCAATTTGGACTTGTTATGTTCGGAGCTGTAACTAGTTTCTATTTCAACACCTCGAAGGCCTCGAAGTATGATGTGTCAAAGACAAAAGGAACATCATTTTGGAGGAGATGAGTCAAAGGTTCAACTTTTTAGGAGAAATCCTTAATAAAGTGTCGATAAAATCCTGCATGTTCGAGGAAATTTTTATTCCCACAAACCATCTTCAAAGGAGGGAGGTTTTCAATGACCTCAATCTTAGCCTGGTCGACTTCCAACCCCTTCTTAGAAATACGATGCCCCAAAACAATCCCCTTCTTGACCATAAAATGACACCTTTCCCAATTCAAAACTAGATTCGTGTCTTCACATATTTCTAGAACTCTTTCTAAGTTAGCTAGATAATCAGTTAAAGGATCCTTATACACAAAAAATTCATCCATGAACACATCCAACCCATCCCTATCATGTTGGTGAAAATTGTTGTCATAAAATGCATGAAGGTAGCTGAGGTGTTACACAAACCAAAGGGCATTCTTCGAAAGGCATAGGTCCCAAAAGCACATGTGAATGTGGTCTTTTCCTGATCATCAGGGTGAATTTGGATTTGATGGTATCTAGAGTAGCCATCAAGAAAACAATAGTACTCTTTCCCCACTAGCCTATCTAGCATTTGGTCAATGAATGGTAAACGAAAGTGGTCCTTCCAGGTAGCATCATTGAGTTTCCTATAATCGATACAAACACACCATCTAGTTACAGTGCAAGTCAAGACCAACTCATTCCTTTTATTGGGGACCATAGTTTAACCCACCTTTTTTGGAACACATTGAGTTGGGCTAACCTACTCACTATTGGAAATCACATAAAAAATACTCGCATCTAGCCATTTCATTAAATCCTTTTTCACAACCTTCTTCATCGTGGGATTTATCTTATTTGAGCATCCACCATTGGATTTTTACCCTCCTCTAGTCGTATTTTATGTTGACACAATGTTGGGCTCATACCATTGATATCCACGATGGTCCATCCAATAGCCCTCTTATGTGCCTTTAACACTTGGAGTAAAGCTTCTTCGTGTTCTGGAATCAACTGAGTAGAAATAATCACAGGAAACATGCTGCTTTCCAACAAATACCCATGCTTTAAATTTTTTAGAAGCGACTTCAATTCCGATTCCAGCGGTTTAACTATGGAGGGTATCATTTTCTCAGAGGTGTCTTCCAAAGGCCCTAACAGTTCCTTGTAATGCCTCCACCAATCTAGTTGGTTCACCTGATCTTGCTCAATTTGATCCTTACTATCATTATGAGTGTCCAAAGATCATTATCATCAGAATGACATTCAACCTCTTATTGAGATGCAAAAAATAAAGGTGAACCTTGTCGTTCAATATCCATGGAATCCAAACTACCGACATAAAAAACTATTCTATTTCGTACTCAATTAGTTCCTCAGAATGCCTTTCTCCCATAGGATTTGTTATGTAACAACTCTAACCCATATCCATCGCTAGAACAAGGTTACAGAGCATTATCGGGGTTTACATATCAAATACTATTAATTCATGTCATTTACTATTCATATCCGAAAATAATTATATTCAATCATACCATCCCTTAAATGGACCCTTGAGGCCTAATTTACGCATTAGAAACCAATCGGGACTATATCGAAAAATCAGAGAATTGTTCACGAAGTTCCAAAATTTTTCTTACAGGGGTCCCATGCTTTTGTCTTAGGCCGTGTAGGCATTCGATGTAAGGCATACAACAGTGTCCCAGCCTATGTTCATGCCTGTGTAACTCTCTGACTTGGGTCACACAGCCATTTACACGCCCGTGTACTAGGCTGTGTGGACAATTTAATTTTCGAAAATTAGGTGCAGGATTCACACGACCAAGACACACGCCCGTGTGTTGGGTTGTGTGTTTCACGCAGCTGAGACACACGCCCGTATCTCTGCCCGTTTAACCAATTCTGAGTATTTTATTTCTCAATTTTAAGATGCAGGGGACACACTGCCAAACCACACGCCCGTGCGCATGGTCGTGTGTCACACACGACTGAGACAACGCTCGTGTCTCTTCCCATGTGGACAAAATAAGGTTATTTCTAAGCCTTATTTTTCACCCAAATTTGTCTTCCACCTACATAAATGTTCCATCACACATGTAGCAACCAATCCAAGACATTAAACCAAGTCAAAACCAATCTTTACATGATATACTACTATATATGTTCAAGTATCCATTTTACCCTTTTGATCAAACATTCATTTAAATATGCTTGTACCTATTTTACCACTTTATGCATAAACATATCAACATAGTATAAACTCATGTATATATATACACAAAATATATCATCACTAGCCATTCCAAAGCTATTTACAACCAAAACATTTCATCATTTGGTCTAATTTAGCCTATACATTCCATTATACTAAAAGTAGTTTTGCTAATTATACCAATTTGAGCTGAAGGATAGTGTGATCTTACTCCAACCTGCTCCAATCTTTACAAGTTTTCAAGTACTATAAAATAGAGGAAATAAACAGAGTAAGCATATTATGTTTAGTAAGTCCGTATAACAAGAATTTAACTTACCAATCATATTCATTTAAAGAAAATATACAAACATGCATTCAAAACATTGTGGCCAATTGCCTAGACACATGCTCTCATCAAACAAGTTAGTCATGAATTTACACGATTATCAAGAAAATAGAGATGAGCTCATCATAAAACCATTTTCGGGTATTTCAGGGATATTCAAGATATAATTAATTTAATTCTCATATTTTTTCATATCAGGAGTTTTGCCCGTTGAATCATTGAAATATTGATGGATACCCAGGTAGTACACACAAGATGTATTTATCAATGATCTGTCAATTCATATACAAGGGTGTTCATTAGAGTATATAATTGGGAAGCACACTCTCGAGCCTTATAACGAGAAGCTCATGTGAGCCATGTATCAAGAAGCTTATTCGGGTTGTACAACGGGAAACTTATAAGAGCCAAAATCGAGAAGTTCACAAAGAACTATATTGGGAAGCTCACGAACATCCTATCGAGAATCTCACAAAGAGCTATGTAACAAGAAGCTCTAGATAACAATATATCGGGAAGTTCAAGCGAGCACTGTCGGGAAGCTCAAAAAGAGCCAATTTAACGGGAAGCTCACAAGGAGCCATATATCGGGATGCTCATAAGAGCTAAGGTGTGTCCACAAAAAATGTAGGATCACAACCTATCGAGACACTCTGAAGAGCTATAACGGAAAGCTTGCAAGAACTATATAACAGGAAGCTTGAGAGGGCTAATAACGAGATGCTCTTTCGAGCTGTGGTGTGTCCGCAACATATCCAGGACCACAACCAATATTGAACCCAGTATCCATCGACTTTCATTTATTCAAACGGGCCATTATATTTGTCAGACATTACAGGATATGTCATCAATTTCATATATATTAAATTTACGCATTTCACATATACAACATTCACTTCAAACATATAAATATACAAAATTTAGTTACACGAACTTACCTCATCACTTGCTCGTATATGGTTTTCTATTAATCCGATACTTTTTGTTTTCCTTGATCCAATTCTAAACTAGGACTATTCAGATCTATACGATTAAATTCAACTCAATTTAATGAAAATCATAATCAATTCAATCAATTTCACATTTTAGGAAAAAAGTACCATTTTGCCCCTATACTTTTCATTAATTCCAATTTTATCCCTAGGCTCGGAAAATGAAATTCATGCAAATTTAATCTTATTCCAAGCCTAGCCAAATTTTTCATATAACATTTATAGCTCATGTATTTCACAAAAATCAGAAATTTTCCATGAATTTTACATCTTTACAATTTAGTCCCTAAATCACAATTTCATAAAAAATCACTTTACAAAAGTTGTGTATCTATCAACAACCTTTCAATTTCTACCATAAATTTCAAAATTTCAGCATATTCATCCATGGAAAAATTTTAATACTTTGATAACTTTACAGATTGATCCCCAAAATAGCTAGATTATTTTATTTCGATCTCAAAAATATAAAAATTACTAAAAACAGGACAAGATTACTTACTCAATTAAGCTTGCTTGATTTTCTTTCTCTTTCCTAGGGTTTCCGTAAAAATTTGGGGAAGAAGATGATAATAAGATGATATTAAATTATTATCATCTTTATTTATTTCTATTTTCAATTTAGCCCTTTTCTTTTTCTAAATTTTCATGGATGAATCATCAAAAAATATCTACTAACTTTTCTTAATGGTCTAATTACCATATAAGGACCTCAAGTTTTGAATTCCATAGTTATTTGATACTTATAGCTACTAGAACTCAACTTTTGCATTTTATGCAATTTGGTTAAACATGAAATCGGTAAAATTTTCTTATCGAAATTTTCATACGTTTTTCCTATCATAATGTAGAACATACAATAATATTAAAATAAATTTTCTTTCTGACTCGAATTTGTGGTCCCAAAACAACTGTTTCGATTTCACTAAAAACAGGTTGTTACAGGTTACTGCAGCTACAAAAACTCCCTTATCATTTTTGGTTTCCTCTACCCCACTACTAAGGTTCTCATAATTAGGGGTATGCTCAAACCTAAATGTAGAGACATTACTACTGAAGTTCTCAAGTGACACAATGATTTCCTGCAATTTTTGGTCCAAACACTTCCTCTAGATATGACATCAAAGTGCACCTGGCTATCCTTTTCTAAGCATGTATAGAAATACTAAAGCATATCACTCTATCAACCCCGTTTCAATTAATTTTCGTATTATTCTCTTGAATCTATCCCAAGTCTACCCTAGCGTCTCTGTACTCCCCTATCTGAAGTCAAATAACTCTTCATAAGCGGCTAGCACTTCAGTTATAAGAATATTCCGCTTCAAGAACAATTGTAGAAATTCTTCTTAAGAAGTAATAGTATCCAGAGGTAACATATCTAACCACTCCCTAACTTTACCTCATAGCACGAAAGGTATTAACAACAGTCGAATCGTATCCTTTGGGAACCTCGCATAGCTAATAATGCTACAAACATGCTCAAACCTTCGAAGAAAAACCATAGGATTTCTCCCCATCCTCACTAAATTGAAGATTCATCATAATCCTTGTTATCAAGAATGGATTAGTCTCAAAATTTGGCATATTAGTATAAAAACTCATAACCAATTACAGTCATATAACATGTTCCTTAGCAATGAAGCCATGATCAATGAACAGAAGGTGCCTTACTCCATAAGAAAGCTCAAATTCCTAGAATCAATGAAAGAATAAACCAAGTAAACAAATTGCATTATCCATTCAATGAAAACAATTAATATTTGAGGTCATATCTATAAATTCAACTTTCTTTGATTACCTCTCTAAATACATGCAACGGAAATAAAAATAGTTTAATCAAACGTCGATTACCCGACAACGACGCCAACAACTTGATCCCCCCTCCCTCGATCTCATGAAGGAAGGTTGAGATTAAAGATCAACACTCAAGAATTAAAATAAAATATATTATCATGAATTTATTGCAAGTGTGACAGGTCAGTTATAATATTTGTAGTGTTACGATGGAACACTGGAGTATTTCAAGGATCGAACCCAAAAGAATCGCATATTGAACAATTTCTATATAAAGTGCATGTAAAATAAATAGTCTAACCAACTAATCGCAAAAAGTTATATTACGACAGATTCTAAAGTCAAGAGAAATTAATCTAATTTACTATCTAGCTAGCAAATACTAAATTGTAAAACGTACAAAGTTATGAAATTAACAATTAGAATAACAAACGGTGGTTGATTGACATTAATGTGGTTCACGAATCCTTGAATTAGGGATCCAAATCGCTTAAAATCCCAAAATGGCTTCATTTTACCTCTCGATCTCCATTTTTCCAAGTTAAACAAATTAATCTGAATTATCTCTCGATCTCACCTGTTAACCTGGAACTAATGAATTGGTGCCCAACAAGAGCTCCTTTTGGTCTCGCCTGCCTAGATGTTCCCTTAAGGTCGCCAATCCTAAGTTTTTAGTTTCATTCAAATTAGTCCAATTTATTATGATTTGGTCCTTCATTCAAAAATCAACTCACCACATCTCCATCAACCAACCCCCTTAAAGGTTGAACATATTAGGTAAGCTCAAAAGGTATAAAAATGTATATATGTATTTAATTGTTGTTGAAATGTGTATTTGTTTATATTGTTTGAAACTTGAAATGCTATAAACTAATACCAAGGTAAGAAAGAACTTATTTGAAAACCAATGAAGACTTGTGAAACATGATTCATATGGATTCGGAATAAATGTGACTTGTTCATTGTATGTGTACTGAGAGCATGGAAGTGCCCCTGATTTATAAATGTTATGAATCCAAGTTAAATGTCCATTTGAACATGGTAAACGATTAGGGTACAATTGGCATTCCACTAGGGTTAGAATGCGCACTTGTACAGGTTTGCACTTCGATGCCCCTGTTCACACTTCGGTGTCCATGTTTGCACTTTGGTGCCCCTGATAGCACTACGATGCTCCTTGGTATGGTGTAGTTACTTGAGTATTCGAATTATTTTTCTATGGTTCATCGGGCTAACTGTTAAAAGAAAGTAAATTGATTGACTTCATGAATTGCTTGGAAATGATTTGTTTGTACAATAATTAAAATGTTAACTAATGATATTGAATGAATGATGAGTATGTGTTTAAAAGTTGTTTGAAAATGATATCAAAATGACTGGAAAGTTTATAGTTTATATATATGAAACGTTCGTTTTGGAAATGTGACATGTGGTGATAGGGTTATATGTTTAAAAGAAAAAGATATTTGATTTTATGTGTGATGAGTTGAGAAGAATGTGTTTGTGAATAGATATGATCACTTGATTAACTTGATTCATAGGTTTTATAGTTTTGACTGAATGATACTGTTATGTATCGTATTAAATGGATTTGGGAAGATTATATGATTTGATTCGTAATATACTCACCTTACTATTGTAAAATGTCTTGACAAGAAAGTGACTTAAATGTGAATCTAATATAAGACTATTGTTTATGTACCTTTGAACTTACTAAGCATGTCAACGCTTACCCTGTTTTATTTTTATGTCTTCTGTAATTGCATTTTTACGAAACTTTCCTATCAGATCACTTCCAGAGCCCACACTATCTAGTGTCTCTTTTGGTAATCTTTGTTTCATCTTGGCTCGATAGTAACTAGCATGTAACAAGTATAATGTATATATACGCTTGATGTTGAACTTGTGAAATTGCCATTTTGGTATGTTTATATGGTCTTGTATGAAAGTGAGGTTGATAATGTTAATTTTGGTAAATTGAGTCATACTTATGCATAGATGAAGTGAAGGTAGATGTGCCTAAATTGAATGTGTATTAGCATATTGAAATAAGATCTCTATGATGAATGTACAGGCAATGCATGAATGGTATGGTTGAATTGAATGGATAGAATTAGTTTTGTTATATTGTGGTGCCAAATGAGGTATATCGGTTAGGCACTTTAGGTTGTTTTGTATCATGATTTGGCTTGATTTCTTAATGTTTTTTAGGCAAGACTTTGAAGTATATTGATTTGTGTTGGGAAAGCTTAAGTGTTCAGCTTGAATAAATTGTAAAAATGGTCATTTTCTATGTCACACGGTTGGTTGACACGACCGTATGCCACGAGTAATTTTGATGCATGACTATTGACACGGTCTCATTCTATCACTTAACCTAGCCATACAACAGTGTGAATATTTTCAAAATTTTACGTTTAGGTCCACAATGCCTCAGTTTGTTACACGGTCTGGTGATACGATTGTGTGATTCAGATTTACACAGCTTCAATCATTAGCATAATTAGAGTACACAACTGTGTGATTCAACACTACACAACCTCAGCCTGTCACATGGCCGTGTGACCCCTGTTTACTAAAACTTCCTTATATTTTGTTAAGTTTACAATTAAGTCCCTTTATGTTTCCAAGATGGTTTAAAGAGCTTCCATAAGCTTGTTTGGGACTTGGATTGATGTGTAAATCATAGAATGCTTGAGTTATGAACATTTTAATGATTTTTTTATTTCTAAATGTGAGATTTACATGTATTTTGTTCTGTTCTCCTTTTTAACATCTTGTAGCTCGAGCCCGACAGTTGGACTAGGTATGGGGTGTTACAAATATCGTGATACCCAAAGTGGATATTGTGATACCTAAAGTGGATATCGTGATACCACTGAAGAATGGTCTCTAATATCGATTCTGTTGGAGGTATCACAATTCCAGGGTTTGGATATCGAATACCCTCTCATTTGGTGTCATTCTCATCTAATTTCAACCTCTAACACGTCCTTACATCACTCAACCATAGGTTAGGGCCCCCACTGGCACTATTGGCCAAATTGGGTCTCAAAATGAGTAAAAACAATGCATTTACACTTATTAAATTAAAATCTAAAAATTACGAAAAACTACGGAAAAGACACTACTTTGATTGAGAATAAGCTCCTTAAGTATACCGGAAAATCCTAATTTGACATATCAAATTAAGAAAAATCACCTACTCAGCACGTCATGGAAGTTACTTGTGCTCGTGTTTTACTTTTGTATGTTATTTTTCAAGCGAGACAAATAAATGTGGGTGACCTGATTTATCACAATATGAAGCAGTGCACTGATTGGCATACGAAAGGAATTCTGTATCCACATTTGATTATAGAGATGTGTAGGAGAACGAGTGTAGAGATAGACTTGAGGATCTGACCTACCCACCGAAGGGCAACCTTAATGATGCCATCTCCAAGAATTTTTGCAGCAAACATTCAAGTTGAGTGGAGGAGAAAAGTGAGAGTGTGGCCATACATAGAGAATATACTTGAGACCATGGGCTCTGGGAACCAATGGAGGAGCCAAGACTGATGATATTTAGGGTATAGTAAAATAAGGCAACTTCAGCAGCTCCGACAAGTGGAGACTTGAACATGCAAGCATATCTCGAGTACATTACACAGTGTATGGTGACTCTCAGGCCAGTAGTGACCCACTACGCCGAGAGACACGATTTAGAAATGTCTCTTAAGGTCGTAACCACCTTTATTATGGGACTCTCTCACTGATGTTGATCCCGCGATTCCACCACAAAGTGGTGATATGCGTTCGAGACCAAAAGAGAAGGGGACCACCATCTACGACCCATACAATGCTCCACATCCCACAACAAAAGTACAATCCATGAGCAAGGGGAAAGAGAAAATGATCATCTCAAATGAAGACAATGACGACAAGATGAACAAGTTTGATGATGATTATTTTGTTGACCTTTGAGGGATTTTTATTTGTTCTTTTATTTCTTTTACTTAGAAATATTGTATTCATTTTTAATTTTCTTTTTACAGTATTTAGGTTTTATGCTATTTTGGGTTTTATTTTTTCTGTAGCTATTTTTCCATCCATTTGGAACACATGTGATCTCAATGCTGAATTGATTAAGGATTCGACCTTCTTCAGGGAAGTTTTCTTGTTTATGCTTTATTTGTTTGACATTGAGGACAATGTATGTTTTAAGTGTGAGGGGAATACATAGATTTTAGTTTGTTTGTTTCCTTTGTTTTCTTTATCTTTTTTCTAATTTATATACCGAATTTTTTTAATTGAATGGTGCTTGGATTATGTTGAAATTAAAAATATTGGTGGTGAATAATGAATTATGTGTTGATTTCTATCAAGCATGCAACTTATTATTGATACAAGATAAATTGGTTACTTTTAAAATAGATTGATTAATTTACATGGTTAAATTGCATAATAGACTATAGGTGACTAGAGGTGATCATGGGTTGGGCCGGGCCCAGACAAAATTTTAGGCCCGTCTACTAGGCCCGAGATCTGCCCGGCCCGAAATATGGGCCTAAAAATTTGTCCAAGCCGGCCCGAAATAAAATTGCTAAGCCCGAGCCTGGCTCGGTCCGACCCATATTAAATTTTTTTTCTTATTTCATTAAATAAAAAAATTTAAAAATATAATAAATCAAATATATTTAAAAACATAAAAACAAATATTAAAACAAATAAAAATGATACTAAAACAATTATTAAAACAATACACAAATTGAAAATATAATAAAAAGTGGTTATATTAAAATTTTAAAATGATTAAAAATAAAATAAAAAATTTATTAATATATAATTCGGGCCGGGCCGGGCCGGGCCCGGGCTGTAACATCCTGATTTTGGGCTTAGTCGGAACAGTGGTTTCAAGACCACAAATCCGATGAGGAAAATTTTATTTTTTATTATATTTTTTGGTCTACAATTTCACGAAATAATTTTGTGAAAATTTCGGTTGAAAATTTCGACGTTTGGGCACTCAATTTGGTCAAAAGGACTAAATTGTAAAAAGTGCAAAAGTTGAGTTCTACATGTTAGAAGTGTTTAATTGTTATGAGTTTTTAAATCTAAGGTCCTTAAATGGAATTAGACCATTTTGAAGTTTGTGGACAAAAATGGACATGGTATGATAGGTTTTTAAAAGTTTATCATTAAGGGCATTTTAGTAAATTGGTAATTAAATGAATTAAAAATGCCAAAATAAGTCAATTTTTCTCATCTTCTTCCTCATGGCCAATATTTCATGAAAAACACCATGTCTAGGGTTTTCAAGCTTTCCAAGCTCATTTGTAAGTGATTCCGAGCCCCGTTTTTAATGTTCTTTACATTTTTGAAGTCCCGGTAACATGTTTTAGCTATTTCTATCATTATTTTGAGCTAGGGTTTGTGTTTAAAAATTTTCCCATTAATGATATGCATGTATTTTGATGTTTAATGGTAGAATATGAAGCTTGAAATTGTGTTAAACAACTTTTGCTAAGTGATTTTACGTGAAAACGAGTAAAACGGCATAATCGGTAAAAATATCTAATGTTCATAAGTAAATGTTAGAGTGAGAATTTGATGTTTCCATAGAAGGGAAAAATGATCAACATGTCATAGAACATAAGAAAATAGCATGAAGTTTAATTTTCGAAACTTGGCCAAAAAGTGCAAATATGCAAAAGTTTAGGGGTCAAAATGCAAATTTGTAAAAATATGATTTTTGGACCCGTATGAATAATGTGACTAATTGTTAGGCTAAATGTGATATTATAGATGAAGGAAATCAAGATTCAGGCTTAAATCGGGAAAATACAAGGTTATGGACTAAAATGGTAAATTACCGTTTTTGGATTGAGGTAAGTTCGTGTGTTAATAATAATGCAATACCATGCATGAATTGTAATTCTCTATTGATATGGCGTAAATTGTATGAGTTAATATGTTTAAGAGAAGTTGATGGATGGTATGTATGATATGGAAAAATGTAATGCTTGTTCTGACATGTGAAATTGAATGGCAAATTATTATTACATGAATTGAGTGTTAAATTACTATTACCTGCATTGTATGAATTGCTACACGATTGTACCTGATGAGATTTCAACAAGTTTGTACGTAAATAATTTATCGATTCTTTTTATTTTATTATATTTTGTTATCATATGAAATGTGGCTGCCTATAGAATGACTATTTGTTGTAAATTGCAAATTGAAAAAGGACTATGAATAAATTTGTAACATGTTGGAAAGTGAGAAATTTCCCGATTGAGCCTTCGGAATAGAAACGATACGAATGATCTATTGTGAGGTCGCATGTGTAGTACTAAGTGCAGGCTACTATGCGTACCCGATAACTTCGATCACGTCTGTAGTACTAAGTGCAGGCTACTACGTGTACCGGATAATTGGTCGCATGTGTAGTACTAAGTGCAGGCTACTATGCGTACCAAATAGCTTTGGCTATAAGTGTGAAAATATGTGCAGGCATCTGAGTATCAGTTATTATTCTGAAGAGTTCAACGGGAAAATCGATTAAGTAAAAAATACATGTGAACATGATTATATGATGAATAAGTGCAGCTATATGTTTAAGAAAATTTTGAGCAATATGCTCGATATTTGAGTGAACTTCGATAAGACAAAATGGATTAAGTGAAATTATGTAAGAGTGAATTTTAGTAGTAAAACAGTGTTGGACAGCAGCAGTTGTGTGAATTTGAAAATTTACCAAAAATTGTGTAAGTTGAATTAAATTTCAAATAAATTATGGAATTAAATCTTAATGAGTCTATTTTCATATAAAGAAAACATGGGGAGCAAAAGAGTTGTATATTATGTGATATTCTAATTTTTGTAAGACAGTGTCAGAATGAATTCGAGATCCCCTGTTCTAACTTGGAAATTTTTTTAAAAATTGTAGAAGATTAATTATGGGTTATAATTTATATTATTAGAATCTTTTATTAGTCTACTTTTAATAGAAACAAACAGGAACATTATCTGAGTCTCGTACTATGAGATAAATAAATTTTAGTGAAGAAAGGTCGAAGCTGTCAAACAGCAAAACAAGGGAGACTTTGAATAATAAATTATATTTATTGGCTGGACCAAAAATTTTGAATATTTTATGGTGGAAATATATATGAGTCTAGTTTCTGTGAAAATTTACAGATGTTAATTTGGAGTTCCGTAACTCCAGATATAAATGATTTAGTGACTGTGACTCAAGAAAGCAGCTTAACCAGAACATGTGTAAATGTACAATTGGGTTAGTTTTACTATGGAAAGCATGTTAGTAAATTGCTTATTATTATTTCATGCGAGCTTACTAAGCATAAAGCTTACCCCCTCCTTTCCATTTCTTTTAGTATTGCCAGGTTAGCTCAGGGTTGGAGATCGTCGGAGGCAGCATCACACTATCAAGCCAACACATTGACAGTATAAACACATATGTTAGAATTATCAAGTGAGTGGCATGTATAGGGACCTAGTTTTATAACATGTGTTATTATAATTTGGCCAAATATATTGGTCCTTAGTGAGCTAATGATTCTGACTTATAAATCTAGCTATTTATGTTATGTTTGATATTGGTGATGTGCATATGCTTGTTTGTCATACATGGTTGGTAATATGTTATGTGTTGTTGTGAATGTTTAAGTCCGTTAACGCCTCGAACCCTATCCTGACGTTGGATACGGGTAAGGGGTGTTACATGGGCCGTACCCAGGCCAAAAAACTCTTACTCGAGGCCCGGCCCATTTTCTAAACGGACCTCGTTTTTTTACTTAAGCCCATTTTTCGGGCCTATATTTTTACCCAAACCCTCCCATTTTTCGGGCGGGCCTTCGGACCGGGCGGCCCAGCTCTATAGGTGACTACCTATGTAAGAATGTTTGATTTTGTGCCATAGGATAAATAAGTACAATAATGTTTGTAGATACATGCTGGCTGAGTCAATTATTAGTTATTGGTTTAATTAAAATCATGAAAGAAATTATGTTTTGTGGGATGCTTAAGAATAACCTAAGATATTGTTTGAATAGCCAACGTTTAAATGACCTACCTTTACGCTATGTATCTCTAGTGTCGCATGTTTGAGTCTATTTACTTTTCCTTGATAAACCTTTCTTTCATATTGAAACCTTGAGCCAAAACTAAATTAAAATTTGAACCTTTGCTTATCTTTTTCCTTGATTGCATTGTGAAATAGACGTTAGGCCACGAATATTGAGGGCTTAGGTAGAGACATTCCAATGATTTCAAAAAGAAATTGACTGAAAAAAAGTTAAGAGATAGAACAATATGGTGAGTATAGAAATCTTACAAAAATGTGCGTAATGAAAAATACTTGAGAAAATAAGAACATTGTGAGGGTTAAAAGCAAAGCGAGTGGATAAAAGCATGGATTTGGTTAAAAGCATTTGGGGTGAAAAAGAGTGAAGTATTTAGAATTTTGAGCTTAAAAGAGCATTTTTCATTTCTTCAATGTACTAAAACGTGCTAGCTTTTTTTATACTCATTAATATTGAACTGAATCTTCCACATTTTTGGAGAGATAAGAAAGGTGAGAGAAGGAGAAATAAAGTGGTGAGCTTAAAAGATAAAATTGGGGGTGAAAGGGAACAATGTCATATTCGTAACTATTTCTAACATTTGAACCATTTTGAATAATATTTCTTTGAACTCATATCGTCCTAAGCCTCAAAGCGTTACAAGCCTAAAAGACGTATGCAACTTAAGCATTTTGTATGCATAATTTTTTATTATTACTAATAATTAACTTGTTGAATGTCTTTGATTCACATGATTGTATCTATTATGTATCTATATGACTTAAATTGATGGTAACAGGATTGAATATTTGGTCATTTCGATTACTTCTAGGTCCATTAGTTATTTAATTTAGTAAACTAGGGAAATTTACTTTAAGAGTTTTCAAGTTATTAAACTATCAAGATTAAGTTGCATGCGAGATAAAATTGATACAAATTTAATATTTGCGTACCATGGTTCTTAGTATTTAATATAATCCAAGGGACGTCTTTTGCATGTTCATGTGTTTAGACTCGATTTTGCTTAAGGACAAGCAAAATGTTAAGTGTGGGAGATTTGATCTAGCACGAATTATCATGTTATTTGTTATCCCTTTTCACATAATTTTAGCATGTTTACTAGTAAAATCAAGTCAATTTCATAATAATTTATGTTTTTAGATTCTAAGTAGTAGTATTACAATTTATAGTAGTTTTTATGATATTTTACAACTACTAACTATTTTGTGGATAAGTAGGATGGATCGGGAGATGAAGATACAGCTTCTGGATGAAGGTACTATCAATTTTGCAACAACAAGCCTAGAAGTTGCAACATTAAAGCCAGATGCGAAGAAGAGCCAAAACAGTCCACGTCGTGACGAGCAAGTACTCGACATTGCGATGATTTCTTAAGTGTACGAGCCATGATTTTAAGGGCAATTTAGGGTAGGTTTTCAACTTAAAACCCTAATTATTGTATTAAATGGAAAGGCACTTTGGTCTTTTTATTTTTCACTATTTAACCAACATTATACAAATATTAGAGGAGGCGGATTTGGAAATTCAACAACTTTCAGTAGAGTAGATTAGGTTTTCTTAAGTTTGTAATATTTTCTTTCTTATTATTTTAGATGTTAGCTTTCTCGTAGATTGGGTTTTTATTTTCCGATTGAACGATGCATTCGAGGAAGATTCAAGACTTCGTAATCAGTAAGAATTATGAATAAGAATTTTCTCCACTCAATCTTATCTTTATTTTTTTCTCAATTGGTTGATCAAAAGTGTGTTTATTGATGAGAATGAGTTTATGTTAATTGATTAATTTGTTATTTGGTTTATGTTGATTTTGATTTGATCATGAATTGTTATTCTATTTTGCCAAATTATTAAAACACTAGAATTGACAACTCTAGGTAGTAAGCTAGGTAGATGAGATCGAAGGGATATTTTGTCGTGTATCAATTTGGTTGAGTTATGCTTCTAAGTGAGACCGAAAGGGTATCTTAAGGGTAATCTTTAGTCTGGATGAGATCGAAAGGGTATTTAAGGTTAGTAACAATTCAATCAAATTAAGATTTAGCTTAATTAATTAATTAATTGACTAGTTAAGTGTTTAATTGGGAATTAGGAATTCATTAGTAATTAGTAAATTAGAAATATCTTAGTCAATTAGTTTTGTTTCAATTTAATCCTAAATTTGCACTACTAATTCGTAACTTGATTAGACTAGTGATTGTTTTCAGATGGTTAATTTAGTAGCAGTTTTCACCAACTTTACCAATCCTTTGGGTACAATCCCCAGAATACTTCCAGCATTTCTTGTAAATAAACCTATATTACAATTTGATTTGTTCACTTGCAGACACCGCACATTATATCTATATTTAATAGCATTATTTTAAGCATCGATGCACACATACCGAGGCATAGTCAATTACTTATCTATCATATCGCACAAAATCAAACATATTTACAGAGATAGTTACCTTCAGTCTATTATGCAATTTACATATGTGAATTAATTAATCAACCTCAAAAGCAACCAAATTATTTAATATCACTTAAAATTTGCATGCTTGGCAGAAATCAATACGTAAGTTAACATTCACCACCAATAATATCAGTATCGACATAATCCAAGCACCATGCAATTCAAACAAAAACATATTTTTTTAGGGGTATATAAAATAAAAAATAACAAAAAAATAAAACAAACAAACAAACTAAAAATCTATATACTCCCTCTCACACTTACAACATACATTGTTCTCAATGTAAAATAATTAAAGCATATGCAAGAAAACTTCCCTAAATAAGGTCGAATCCTTACTATTATCCTGTATCAAGATCACGTGTACTACAAATGGTCGGAAAAGTTCTATAGAAAAATAAAACATAAGACTGAAGTAGCATAAAACATAAATAATGTAAAAATTAAAAATAGAGCAACAAAATTACAATAAACATTTTTTCCCTTTTTTTAATCATAAAATAAAGGAAATAAAAAGATTAAGTAAAACTCCATCAAATGTTAGTAAAATAATCATCATTGAACTCCCATCAAATGTTAGTAAAATAATCATCATTGAACTCGTCCGTGTTGTCATCATTTTCTTCATCCGAGATGATCATTTTGTCCTTTCTTTTGCTCATGGAATGTAATTTTGTTGCATTTTGTGGAGCGCTAGATAGGTTGCAGATGGTGATCCCTTTCTCTTTCAATCTTAAATGCACACCACCATTTGATGCCGAGGCAGGTTGTTGTGGTGGGATCGTAGGATCAATATCGGCGGGAGCATTCTATGATGAAGGTGGTTGCGACCACGAAAGCATCTCTAAACCATGCTTTTCAGCGTAGTAAGTCATTGCCGACCCAAGGTTCACCATGCAGTTCTCTCTAAACCATGCCTTTCTGCGTAGTGAGTCATTTTCGCCCCAAGGTTCACCATGCACTAGTCAGGTACTTGATATATGCTTGCATGTTTGAGTCCCTACTCATCGGAGTTTCTGGAGTTGCTTTCTTCCACTGCACCTTTGATGGCACAAGTCTCAACTCTTCCATAAGTTCAGGAAGTCTATGGTCTCGAATGTACTCCTTATATACCACTACACTTTCTTTATGCTCCTCAACTTGACTTGCATGCTTGTTGCAAAATTGCTCGTAGATGGCATCATTGATGATGCCCTTTAGTAGACAAGTCGACTCATCAGGTATATCTCTACACTTGCTTTTCTACACATTTTTGTAATCAAGTGAGGATACAAAGTTCTCCTCGTATGCCCATCGACACATCGCCTCATATTATGATAAATTTGGTCTCCTACATTTATCTGTTCTCTCTGCAAAATGACATATAAAAGTAAAGCATGATCATGGGTAACTTCCATGACATATTGAATGGGGAATAATTTAGCACAAATAAAATACATGCACATTTTAACAATCGAGAACATTATTGATTGTTTGAAACAAATGGGTTCTTTAGTAATTAACTTCTGAACCCAACTACCTAGACATTTTTGTTAAAAATTTAATAATTGCATCATAATCCACCTCTTTTTCATTCAAATTATCAGAAAAATCAGATTTGTAATGAGGTTTCTTATGGAAAGACTCAATTGTTATAGGAGAGACATCTACAAGAACATCTCTCATAAGGACCTTTTGGTCCTGCTATTTAGGAAAATTCGCATAGAATTCCTAAACAATTAAGATGACAACAGGTCGGGTAGCGTGTCAACAAAATGCTATCCACTTCAATCATTCATATGGAATTTTATGATTATATTTATTAACTTATATTATGTTTGAATTGTATGATTATATTTATTAATTTATATACATGTGAAATAATAATGACTTATGGCTTCAAAAGGACTAAATTGAAAAATGTGAATAGATACGTAGTATGGAATGAATTGTAAATTGTTATATGATTAGACAAGTATAATATGACGTTACATGGTTCAAAATGTATATGAATGATTTTTTGGAATATGAAAGTGTATATGATTATAGGGTTTGAAATGATATGAAAAAAGAAGATGGGTGTTTGATCAGGAATTAATACGATAGCTTGAAATCCAACATTTGTTGCGGATTCTCTGAAGCTAGTGTTAGTAACATCATACTAAGTTAGTGTTAGCAATCCTGATCAGAAGCTAGTGTTAGCAACCCAAATATGTTAGCTTGTATAAATAAATGGATGTTGCGATCAGGGATTAATTTGATGGTTTGAAGTCTAGCATCTGTTGTGGATTCTCTGAAGCTAGTGTTAGCAACCCTGATCTGAATCTAGTGTTAGCAGCCCTATAATGTCAGCATATGTAATCAAATCAATTCTATGTACTTGAGTTTAGTTGAATTCAGTTCTACAGGCGAAAAACAGAAATGAAAGTGGTATTAATAAAAAAATAACTATTAATATACACAAATTTGAATCAAGTTTTTTATGATGCAAAAATGAGTGTGATTGGAATATGGTATGAATAGGGTTTGAATTATATGTTTAAGAGATGTACATGATTGGGATGACATATATTATGTTATACTGGATTGTTGAATATGTATAGGTGAATTATAATGTAAGTACTTGATGTGTAAACAACTAACCTATTGGCTATTTGTTTTAGATGTATATGAATGTTGAGGATGCCAAAGGATGTCATGTCTAATGCTAATGTATTTCAATTACTACGTAATAATACGATAAGTTACGTAAATTTCTTATGGACTTATTAAGCATTCGTAATGCTTACTCTGTTATGTTTTCCTGTCTTGTAGTTGTCTTTTGCGAAACATGAAGATCGGATCAAATCAGAGTTCACACTATCTAGCCTTTGATTCAGTAGTCTTTTCTTCGTTTGGACTCAGTTATGTGGTACATATATAGGAAATGTTATGTACATATGTGTACCTTGAGTTATGGTATTTTTGAATCAAAATGTTGTTTGAATTTTGAATGATTTCATGTCATATACATTTATGTGATTGTTGGATATGTCCAAAGCTATGAAGAAAGCATAGGCTACCAAGAATGGTATTGATGTACTTGATGATTGGTGAATGTATATAGGACTTGAATCATATATGTGTTTATATTAAATGTTCATAAGTTTTGAACCTAGAATGATGTTGATATGTTTTTTAAACATACAAATGTGCCAGGGTTGAATTTAGAAATGAATTGTTTGTTGTTGGACTATTCGTAGGAGAGTCCGCCATTTGTACGTTCACTTGACTATTCGCCAATTACAATTCATGAAGCAGTCTGTAGATGCTTTGTGTATGTATGAGTACATCAAGTCAAATTGCTACAAGTCTATCCGTGAGACTATCCACAATATGTATATTTGCAGATTCTATTTGCCACATTTCTTTATACGGAGTTTAGATGCACTGTAATAGGATTGTTTGTGAGATGTTTGTATGCGTTGTTCGTGTTGTATCTGCCCACAAGATCTATTCTCATTTCATCTATTCGCTATTTGTACGGGCTATAGTAAATCTATTCTATTGTAATTATTTTGTGTATGTGGTTGCTTCGGTGACTATGGTAGTACCCTGTAACTTGGGCCCGTTGATTGAACTGGGTAAGGGGCCATTACATTCACTGGCTATTGACTCCCTCAATTCTAAATAAAATGTTGATTATATAGTCACTAATCCAAAGACCAAATTGTCCCTCCGTTTAATACAATAATTAGGGTTTAAAGTTGGAAAATGACATTGGTTGCCTTTAAAACTGAAGTCAACACAGGCAGGAATTTGTCATGACATCATGACATCAGGTACTTCCTCATCACAACGTGAAGTCTGTTTGGCCTTTCCTTGTGTCTGTCTTTGGTGTCGCGACTTCCACGCTTTGTTGTTGTGGCATCAACTGTAGTTTCATCCCATGAGTTGCATCTTCAGCTCCCAATCCATCCTATATAACCACATAATCTTTATTAAATATAAAATAATAGAAAACTACTCAAAACCATACTTTTAATGCTTAAACTCTAAAAACATAAATTATCATCAAAATGACTCGATTTTGCTTAGAAACATGCTAAAATAAGTGCAAAAAGATATAAATAGACATGAAAGTTCATGGTAGATCAACTTTCAAATTATGCTTGAGACAATTCTTGCTAATGTTGGTGAGTTTATTTCTCAAACTTCCAATTATCATTGAATGTCAGATTGCCAGTGTAAGTAAGTATTGTAAAGCCTGGTGTTTATATGTATAAAATGGTTTAGTAGAATTATGAATTAAATGCCTCTAATTAGTGGTTAAACCATATCTTTTGAAAAAAAACTTTGTATATGTATAAGGATAGGATTTTTATATGAATTGACACTTGTACGCATCATTCCATAAGTTATTGATAAATACCCCCCATTACAATTGGCTTTTGGTCAAGAGCCAAATACAATCCATTTTAGAATTTCTTTTAATGTGTAGTATATGTTCAAGTTGCACCACCACAATGCATAAAATGAGTATTCATAGAAAGTTGAGAATATATATTAATTATTAATCCCATTATATAATTAAATGTCTTGAATAAATTGGGTGAAATTCTAAAATAGGTTTATTACTATTTTGATTTGACTTTTTTCCAACATTAAAGTGAGATAAATAACAGTTGGATGAAATAATTACTTGTAATGAATTATTATTATCTTGATCCTCATATAAAGTAATTTGAACTAGAAGTTTAAAAGGATAATTCAATTTATTGCAAGTTAACTATCAGATGTATTTTCTAACATAATGAGAAAACCAAATGATGTCATATACTGAAAATAATAAATCAAGATTGTCATATACTGGAGGTAAGTCTCTAGAGGAGACTAAATACATAACTAATTACTAAAATTCCAAAAAGAAATTAGGTACCTAAAATTGACGGTGGAAATAATGGAAAAAATGTCTGGATCAATTACGTCTATATGAGAAAATATGGATCCGAGAATGAAAAGTTGTTGACAACAGTTTTGCATGCAATCGTATTGTTGAAATAATGACAAAAAAAAGAGGACTTGAATAAATCTGTCGAGAAATATAGACATGAAATAGATTGACCAAGAATAGAAATATGCAGTTCAAGTAGTATAAAATTCATGAGGTTTTTGAACCAATAGTCCAGATTTCTAAACCTATAAAGCCAGTGAGGGTGCGAATGTGTAGCTCTGTGAAAACGAAAAAAGAAAATGAAGATTTTCACTAAGTCTTGGCATTGATTATGAAAGATATAATATTCTTTTGTGGTGAATGCAAAACATTTAGATATCTTATTAGTTTGGCAGCTTATGAAAGATTTGATATGCGTCTAATGGTTGTTCTTACAACCTTTTATATAAATTACTATATAGTAAATATATTAAATCCTTAAAGGATTTAGAATGTTGGAAGCATATAGAAATCCTAGGGAAATTGTTCACTACTTTTGCATAAATATTTATATGAATTAAATTGACTTGAACATATGTGGTAAATTTGACTCAGTGAATAATAGTTGAAGGAAAATTACAAAATGATCTAACATGTGCATGCATAGAGGGATATGATCAAAGTTTGTTATGATTATTGTTGGAATTTTTGGAGAGATTAAAATATATTTCTCCAAAATTATTCCTCACTCATGAACTCTAGAATAATAATGATGCAAACATTTATCAAATTTGTTCAAGTGATCATTTGAAAAGCTAGTATTCAAGATTAAATATATAGGATGAAATATTATGTGATGCTGTCATGAGGGGAATAAATAAGCGACACTCTTTTCCCCTTAACCCAGGTTTTGTCTCATTGATTTTTTTTGTAAGGTTTTTAATGAGGCAACATATTAATGCATATATTTACTCTTTTTCTTCACCGATAATATTTTCCACATATATCTTAGTGAGGTTTTAACGAGGTACTTATCTATCGATGGACATCCAATGAGGAATGTTATAAATATTTTATTATTATAGAAGTGGATGTGATTAGGATAATAAGTTTGATTTATTTTGGGACCCTAATGTCTATTAGAAGTAATTTTGGTATAATGTATACTTCTTATGTTTATAAATATAGACTTTGGAGAAGCATGTTCTCATTATAAATAAATTACACACCTATCTTTTGCTTTCCTATTTCTCTTTATTCTTTTTTGAAATTTCTTTTATTTTTATTCTCTCTATTCTTTTATTTCATAATAAAAATATATTAAAAATTAATTGCTATTTCCTAAAATCACAATTACAAATTACAAATTTACAATTGTGTTTGCTGAATTAAGGAAGGGTGACCTTAAACCAAAAGGCATTGCTGACTTAAAAGACCAAAAAACATCAAAATCTCTCCAACTGCCAAGGCAAAAAATTTTGCATCTTATTATCACAAAGGCAGTAGAAGTATCTACTTTGTATTTAGGGTAATATTATATTTTTTCATTTTTACTGAAAAAACAAATTATTCGATGAAAATATAAATTTGTCTTTCTATTAAAAATTCACTCTATTTATTTTTACTGTTTAAAACTAATCTTTAGATATTAATATGAGAAATACATGACACATTACGTGTCATTATTTGATTATTCTATTAACCACATTAATTTTTAACATTACAAATTGATAAAAATTTTAATTGAAAAGATCAATTTTGTTTTAATCTAATATATAGAAATTAATTTATATATTTTTAAATAAAAAAATCAAATACAATCTATCTCTTACCTTGTTAACTATATAATACTTTTACCGCACAAAGCCACAACTAAGCCAACGATGATAATCTGTATAGCTAGTACTTTTGAAGGTGTACGTTTTTCCATACGGTCGAGTAGCACACGATACTGTAGGAGTCTGTACTAGATATATAATTACGATAACTTATTCGGTAATCCCTGGTTTTCTTCATTATCATCACAATCGTATAAATCAAACATCAGCAATAGGAAGAAGAGCGAAAGAAAAATAAAAGGAAAAAGGGAAGGAAAGATCGTCAATCTTCTATAAGTTGATCGCGTTGATTAAAATTTTGTAGGTCTTCGATTCTTTCGAAAGACCGATTAACCATCAATTCTTCTTTTTAGGTACTTAACAGGAAGAAAAAAATAATTTTTTTTGACGTGATTTGTTTTTTCTCTTTGATGTTTTTAAGCTCATCGATTAGTTGTTTTTCGCTTTTATTTTCTCATTAATTTCTTTGTTTTTTCTATTTTCCTTTTTAAAAAAGAACATTTTTAGTTGTATTAGGTTTGCTTTGAAGAGATATATATTTTTAATTGTTTTGAGGATTGATCGCTTATTAATGGTTTTGACGATTCAGTTGCCCTCTTCAAACTAACCCTATTTTCTTTGTTTTGATTTTCTTTCGTCTTCTAAATACTATGCTTTTATTTATTTGTTTTAAAAAAAATTCCCTTTTTTCCCTTTTGAAGTTCTAAACTGAGCCTTGTTATGATTAAAATTTTGATGGTGATTATATAGATTTTTTTTGGGCTACTGTACAACAGTAATGTTCATATTCTACGATGATATTCTTATTTTCTTCCGTATGAAACTGTTAATTTTCGCTTTGTTTAATGCGATTAATTTTTTTATTCAGGTTGGAGTGAATTGTCTTGGTTTGGAAATTCGTCAGTCCAAAAGAAAGAAAAAGGGAACGAATTCACATGGGAAGTCGAGGGCAGAAACGAACGGAAACAGCCGACGAATTACCAGCAGATAAGCGAGCTTGTAGTTCATTAGATTTTCGACCAAGTTCCTCTAACTGTTCCTCAGTCAGAACTCACCTCAATTTACCAAATTCCACTCCCGATGCTGACATGGAAACTTCCTCCTCCACCTCGGCTTCGAGCCGATCGGATGGTGAACACGAGAAGGAAGACGAATCAGCTTATGGATCATGCGATTCTGACGATGCTGAGCAACAACCACGGCACCACATTTTAAGAGACTATCAGAGAAGAAGATCGTCGAGTGATCATGGAAAATTGAATACTATTTTGTCAAATTTGAACGAAGGAAATGGAGGTTCGGGCCAACTGGCTGCGTTGACTGAACTTTGTGAAGTGTTGTCTTTTTGTAATGAGGATTCGCTTTCGAGTTTGATGGCGGATTCTTTATCACCAGTACTTGTAAATCTTGCGAAGAACGAGAGTAATGCTAATATAATGTTGTTGGCAATTAGGGGTATGACTTATCTATGTGATGTATATCCTAGATCATCTGGTTTCCTTGTTAGACACGATGCAGTTCCTGCTCTTTGTGAAAGATTATTGGCTATTGAATATGTGGATGTAGCTGAGCAGGTATTTTTTTAAGCTTGCTTGTTAGATTATACTGTGATTGAAGTGACTAAGTTTGTTAGGGTAAGAAATTACAGTGTGATTGAAGTAAGAAAACTTGGTTATGCTGAGAAATATTTGTTATGCAGTGTTTGCAAGCATTGGAGAAAATATCTTGCGATCAACCAGTTGCTTGTTTACAAGCTGGTGCAATTATGGCTGTTCTAAATTTTATTGATTTTTTCTCAATTAGTGTGCAGGTAATTCAATTTGCACTCTGTTATTAATTCTGGAATTAGGGTATATTTTGTTTAATTGAGTTTTGATTCTATGCCAGAGAGTTGCACTTGCCACGGTGGTGAACATTTGTAAGAAACTTCCTTTGGAGGGTCCTGCACCTTTTGTTGAAGCGGTTCCCAAATTATGTGATTTACTTCAGCATGAGGACCAACAGGTCTTTAACTATTTGTAGTTTTCCTCCTTTTGATGACCCCTTCAATTTATTTCTTTCTCATAAATTATATTGACCTATTAACTTTTACATTGTTGAAATTCCTAGCTTGTTGAAAGTGTTGCAACTTGCTTGATCAAAATATCTGAGAGAATGTGTCAGTCTTTTGAGCTGATGGAGGAACTCTGTAAGCATGAGCTGATTAATCAAGTCACACTTGTTATGAAATCGAATAGCCGAACTACTATATCCCAGCCAATATACAATGTATGCAAATTTCCTTGATCATGGTCAGAGATTAGCTATATTTTCCACTGCCTTTTAAATGGTGATTTGATTGTTCCATGTTGGTTGGCACTTGGCAGGGCTTGATAGGATTACTTGTCAAGCTTTCTTCGGGTTCATTTGTAGCTTTTAGAAGTCTGTATGAGCTAAATATAAGCAACATACTGAAGGATGTCTTATCTACTTATGACCTCTCACATGGAATATCTCCTCCGGACTTAGTTGATGGCAATTGCAATCAGGTTTGCATCTTAGAGTGGACAACTTCTCTGAATGGTGTTCCATTTTGGTTGATATTGGCTTGGGCGTTTATTTCTGAGTCTACCCTTGTAGTGAATAATAGTAATTACTGTGGTGATGTGCACCAAGGTCATCTCCTATAATGATGCTTTCTTTTTTTGTTGGTTGTCTGGTTCAGAGGCAAATTGAAATGTCTCTATTTAAGTCAACAATAGTTCTTCTAAAAGAAAAGATCCCGGTCACTATTGCTATTGTCTCTGGCAGGTACATGAAGTTCTGAAATTGCTCAATGAGCTGCTTCCCACCTCCACCGGAGATCAAGCTAATCAGGTAGTGTTGGATAAGGAATCATTTTTAGCTGACCATCATGATCTTCTGCAAAGATTTGGAATGGATTTATTTCCCATGCTGGTCCAGGTTAGCTCCCTGATATATAAAGTTGAAGTTTCAGTATTTTGTTCTTTCAGTAGTTTTACAATTCATGTTTCACCAATTGAACAGGTAGTCAATTCTGGTGCAAACATATATGTTTGTTATGGCTGCCTCTCTGTCATCAGCAAGTTAGTTTTTCTGAGCAAACCTGACATGCTTGGTGAATTGCTTAAGACTGCCAACATTCCAAGGTGAATAGGGATATTTTTTCCTATGCTTTTCTTTTTTATAAAATGCATAATGATAAGTCAACAGATCTTGGATATATTTTCATGAATCTATAAATGGCAGTTTCCTGGCTGGAGTGTTTACTCGGAAGGATCACCATTTGCTGATGTTAGCCCTACAGATTGCTGAGATCATCCTCAAAAAGCTTTCTGATGTTTTTTTGAGCTCATTCATAAAGGAGGGTGTTTTTTATGTGATAGACGCACTTCTAATGCCTGAAAAATGCTCGCAATTGATGCTTCCGGTGTTTGGTGGTATCCAACCATCATTTGATTCAAGCCAAAAGTCTTCTGTGAGGGAGTTCCAGAGATGCTTGTGTTATGCATTTGATATGGTGCCATCTTCTTCAGTCTCATCTTGTAAGATTGACAAGGATACTGTTTGCAATCTTGCAAAACATATTAAAACCAATTACTTTGCTCCAGAATTAATTGAATCCGACAAAGGGATGACTGATGTTCTTCAAAATCTCAGAACCTTGTCTGCTGCCTTGAGTAATTTGATAAACATGCCTGTTGATGATGATACTACTGTTCATCATGAAGAGAAGTTCTACAGCATATTACATCAAATTATGCTGAAGCTTAATGGTAGAGAACCTGTTTCTACTTTTGAATTTATTGAAAGTGGAATCGTGAAATCGCTTATGCATTACCTATCTGATGGGCTGCACATGAGAGGGAATGTGGAATTTACTGGCAGTTATGATCATTTGGTTGTTCTGGGGAAGAGATTTGAGGTGTTCACAAAGTTGTTTTTTTCTTATTCAGATATCCTTGTCGAGGACTTGCCTCTCTCTATACTAATACAAAAATTACAGAGTGGATTGTCAACTTTGGAAAATTTCCCTGTTATTCCAAGCCATGGATTCAAGCAGAGAAATTCATTTGCTACTGTCCCAAATGGACGTTGTGTTATGTATCCATGTTTTAGGGTTCGTTTTGCGAGGGCGGAAGGGGAGAACTGCCTATCTGATTGCGCTGAAGATGTTTTGGCTGTTGACCCTTTTTCTTCCTTAGATGCCATTGAAGGATATCTTTGGCCCAAAGTTTTTACTGAAAGAACAGAATATGGGGAATTAGATGCTGAAGAGTTGGAACACAGAGAAGTTCTGCCTAATCTTTTATCATCGAATGCAAACTCTACTCAAGGCGAGAGTTCAGGTTTTATAGACAGCATGTCCATTGACTTGCCAGAGATGCAGGTCACTCCTGTAGTTTGTTGATCTTAAATTAGTAGAGTTGTTTAGTATCATGACCCCCTTTTTTTCCTGTTCTTTCATATCTTTATTGTGCTATTTTTTATAAGTTTTGAGCTATACTCAATTCTTTTAGTTATGCTTTCCTGCAGGAAGATGAAGCTAACTTTTCACAGATTGCATCTGAACAAGTTCATTTCAGAGAATTGAATTCTGGTGAAACAATGTCTTTGGATGAAACCAATATGGTATATATTCCTAGTTTTGTTTAATACTTGTATGTATCATAAGAGCGTGCTTAAATGAATCTTAAATGTCTATATCCAATGGTTTTTTCTTATTGTAAGGGCTGCCTGTTAAAAACGGGTATACTCTCACTGAGTGAAAATTGGATTACTTTACAGGGCTCTGCTGGGAAGGAACAAGAGTTTCCTACAGAGTCAACTAAAAATATGAGAACTCCCTGTTCTGCAGCTGGTGACAATGACATTAAAGATTCCTCAGCTAGACTATTGCTTTATCTAGAAGGACATCAACTAGACCGAACTTTGACGCTATATCAAGTGATTCTTCAACAGCTACTAAATTCAGAGAAAGAATTTATGACATGGGCAAAGTTATGGAGTCGAGTATACACAATAACATACAAAAGAGCTCTAGAATCTAACCAAGATGATCCTCAAGAACATACATATAAAGAACGAAAGTTCTCAGTATCAGATCAAAAGATTGCCTCTATTCAGAATATGGGATTTTTTGCCAGCATGTTTGCTTGCAAACTCACTTCTGATTTGGATAAGTCAAGTCCTATTTATGATATATTGTTTCTGCTTAAACTTTTGGAAGGCATCAACAAATATTCATTTCATCTGATGTCTTGTGAGAGAGTTCGTGCATTTGCTGAAGGTAGGAATGATAACTTGGATAATTTGAAGGTAATGGTTCGTTCAGTGTCTCAAAATGAATTTGTGAGCAGTAGATTGACAGGAAAGCTAGAACAGCAGATGCAGGATGCTTTCACCTTATCCACCGGTGGTATGCCTTCATGGTGTAACGATTTAGTTTCTTCTTGTCCCTTTCTGTTTAGCTTTGAGGCAAGATGCAAGTACTTCCGTTTGGCTGCTTTTGGTCCACGAAGAGGTCAACTCAATGCCATTTCACGTAGTAATTCAGGCGCTTCAAGTGACAGGCAAACTACTTCAGGTGGTTTGCCTCGTAAGAAATTTTTAGTCTCACGTGATCAAATTCTAGATTCTGCAACCAGAATGATGGACCTACATGCTCATCATAAGGGACTTCTTGAGGTGGAGTATAATGAAGAAGTTGGCACTGGTCTCGGTCCAACTTTGGAATTCTATACTCTTGTTAGTCATGAATTTCAGAAATTTGGCCTTGGCATGTGGAGAGGGGATCATTGTTCTTTTATCACTTCAACTACCTTGCCTACAGAATCTGTAATTCTGAGAAACGGTTCTGGGCTTTTCCCTCGTCCATGTTCACCTAAATCTGATGCGAATAATGGAATACAGTTTTCTCAAGTACTAAAAAAATTTGTTCTTTTGGGTCAAATTGTCGCAAAGGCTATTCAAGATGGAAGAGTACTTGATGTTTCCTTCTCCAAAGCCTTCTACAAATTAATTTTGGGGCAGGTACCCTTCTGTCCTTAACTTAATTAATGATTGAACTTCCCATTAAGCATTTAATTAAAAAATTTAACCTTACACTCTAGCAATTAAGATAGGCAACCTTTTGGTTTTGTAGGACCTTAGTTTGTATGATATCCAATCTTTCGATCCTGAGCTTGGTAGGACGCTACTGGAGTTTCAGGCTATTATTGTTAATCAGAAAAGGCATCAGAAATCCATTTGTGTTGAAAACACAGCATTGAAACAGGATTTGTGCTTTCGAAATACCAGGATTGAGGACCTTTTTCTGGACTTTACCCTTCCTGGTTATCCTGATTATGTTCTTTCTTCTGAGTGTAATCTCAAAATGGTGAGTCTCTCTTAAGCATTATGACATTCACTTATCCTGAGATCCATTAATTTAGTTAAAAACTTGAATACTTGATTCACATAAGTTATGCATTTTTCCAGGTAAATTCTGCCAATTTGGAGGAATATCTTGAGCTTATTGTGGATGCTACCATACATAGTGGAATTGCCAGACAAGTTGAAGCTTTCAAGTCTGGATTTAATCAGGTATGTATCATCATGAAATTTTTTCTAAAGAAGTAAGCAAAATGGTAATGCCTTTGTGTTCTACTTTACTGAAATCAACCGTGAGATGTTCAATTTGTTCTATGTGCTGTGTTGTAAACTTCAAGAAAATAATGTTTGAATGATTGTAGAGTAATTCCTTGCACCTTTAATTCATTGAAAATGAAAGGTTCTTCTACGAGTTGGCAATTCAGTTTAGCAGGGCCTAATTTGTTTGTTCATCTATGTGCTCCCAAGTCTGAAATCTCTTGCCTAGTATATATTGCACTTAAGAAATTTCCTTCGGGACTCATTTTGGATTTTATTTTCAAAAATACGCAAGGCTGATTCTGGCTGTCATTCCAGGTTTTTTCAATTAGCCATCTCCATATTTTTACGGAGGCGGAACTAGAGCGTTTACTCTGTGGAGAATGTGATATCTGGGCTGTATGTATATCTATCTCTTGATTAATCAGTCTTTTTGGAGTTAGCAGAGATGGATTAACTTTACTAAATTTTAATGTTGTTTTTCAAGCAGTTCAATGAACTTCTGGAACATATCAAGTTTGATCATGGATATACGGCTAGCAGTCCACCAATCGTTAATGTTAGCCTTGCATTTTCTATTATTTTCCCACTTCCATTTTCTTTTTCCTTTTTAAGTTCTCCTTTTGTCATCTGCTAAACCTTAAGTCACTGTTTCTTTTAATTTCAGCTTCTGGAAATTATACAAGAATTTGAATATTCACAAAGGCGAGCATTTCTGCAGTTTGTGACTGGTGCTCCCCGGCTACCTCCAGGAGGTTTGGCGTCTTTAAATCCAAAATTGACAATTGTTCGCAAGGTCCGTATAATAATTGAACCTTAGTTTCCCAGTTTTTGTACATATATTTTCCCATTGTCATACCATGTATGAATTTCTTTAAATTTTAATGTTTCCTTCAGCATAGTAGCAATTGTGCTGATACGGAGCTGCCCAGTGTTATGACTTGTGCCAATTACCTGAAGTTGCCTCCTTATTCTTCAAAAGTAATCCTTCACACCTTAATTGAATCTTAAATTAAGTTTCTCGTAAAGATAAAGTTAAAAAGAGAAATACGGGTTATCAATATTTTTTGCAGGAGAAGATGAAAGAGAAGCTATTATATGCCATAAGTGAAGGGCAAGGCTCATTCCACCTTTCGTAGCCTTTTTAGAGGTACTATAATCTGTGAATTTGTAATTATTATCTAGGTAGGTCCTTGGTCTGGTTGGTGTACATGAAAACGGGTGTTGAACAGTGATGATTGGGTTAGTTGAGGATTTTGATGGGAGGAAAAAGTTACTATGAAAATAGCTGACTAAATTATTTGGGGTGGGATTTGTAAGTAAAGAATGGGGAATGCACAACTAGTTGTTTTAGGTTTCAAGTTGGGGTTTGGCTGTATATATAGTCAGAGATGGTTGGCTGTTTCTAACTTTGCTATTAATGCTCAAAGATGCTTGGCACTGTCAACATCTGGTCTCTTTTACAATGCTTAAATTTTAAATCTCATTGGCTTTGTTATCATGTAATGAGGTGTTTAAGGCATAAGCACAATCTTCAACTCGGAACATGATGTAAAACACGATATCATGAAAATATGAGTTATATGAACAATATTTGCATAAAAATATGAATTATATGAAATGTATGTGTACCTCATGGTGGCTAAGTGCTACATTTCTTTAAAATGAACTTTTATCTCACCTATTCATGTTGCATGTATGTTCATGAAATGATAATGGCTAAAGGGTCCTTTGAACTTTTCCAAAAGAAGATAATAATAATTATACTTTTTTGCACTCGGCCTTTAAATGTCAAAGTTGCTATCAATTAAGTCCTTTGACTCTTAAGTTAAAATAGTAATGGGAGGTTGTGTTTACCGAGTGATACGATAGGATGGTGCTAGGTGGTGAAATGTAGTATCTAATATTTTAGAAGATATTTTAAAACATTAAAAATCATAAAAATATACAAAATCATAAAAATATAAAAATTATACACAAATATTAGAACATTACAACGATTATAAAAATATAAGAAGTGCAAAAAAATTATTATAAATAACACATTATGTAAAATCTTTTATCCTGCAATGCACTATCTTAGTGTATAAGTTAGTTATGGTTTTAAAACGTGCAACATCTAACTTTTAGATGATTAGAAGGTTTTAGAATTAGTTTAATGTCATTTAAAAATGGTTCGAAGTTTATTAAAAGTGTTTTCAGAACTTAAATCGAGTATTGAAAGGTGCGAAGAAGTATATTATTGTAGATCTTGGGATTCTGTCATACTTGTTGTGATACTATAGAGGTTTAATATCAATATCATATCCTCTAGAATTAAAAATTGACTTGAAAATTACTTGTTTAACATCTAAAAGCTTAATAACAAAACTTGAACAAAAAAAACAAGTTTAAAACATAAAAAAATAACTATTGAAACACCTCCAAATGCTTCAACCCTACTCTAAAGACATCATGAAAAACAAATTTCAAGCAAAGCATTAGCTGAGGAAATGACACCATGAATGCCAACTAATTAGAACTTCAAAATAATAAGCTCAAACATAACCACTATCCTTTGACATACCGACTTAATACTAAACTACACAAAATACTTAGTAGCAATTGAAATTAGCATGATTATACATATTGAAATTCTAAATACATGTCACAAGTTACAAATTGCACTGACTTCCATACTTTTAATAATTTTGTTGATGGTATGATGATTTTAAGTTGAGATAACTTCAAGAATCTAAAAGTGAGAATTTACGCACAAAAATAATAATATGTAAGCATAAAATACTTAAACTTAAATTGTAAATATTATACTTACCTTACTTGAAAGGACATTCAAACACATGGCTCAATAAGCTTACATGTTAGCTTAATAGCAAAAAGATAAGATGAAAACATAAAAATCCACATGAATGTGATGACATACAAGCATACTTCAACATTTACAATAAGTGTTAAAAAATTCTCTTTTTAACTTTAATATACACATAGTTCATGTCTTTGCAACATTTAATTACCATTTCACAATTATGTATTCCATAACCATATATTTATTTCATTAATTATTTCTCGCCCATCTTTATATTAATGCCCAATGTAATATTAGGGCTTATTTCTAGTCTTTAGGTACAAAGGTGAGATTTTTATATTTAGAGAGTGATAGAGTGTGAATCACTTGTCGTATTTGTAATTAAATATAGTGAAATTACTTACTGAGTTAAACTCCGCAAACGTAGTAAAATCGAACTATGTAAACAAATTTTGATGTTATTTCTATTTTGTTTGCATTGTTTTTCGCAATGTTAAGCCGTAATAACCATTGCGGTCTAGCACTTTAAGTAAGTAACAAAAATTTAAATATTTTCCATCATAATTTACATCAGAGGTTGAATATTCATGTCGAAATTGTGACATTTTCAACATTGAGATTTTTAGATGTTACAACTGCATCTACCTAAGAAAAATTGCGTTCACAAAATTTGCAAGTAACGGTACTCCCTTTTAACTAATTTCAATCACTGAGATAATTAATGAGCATTCAGAAATGAACTCAAAATTATGAGGGATTAGAAGAAACCTTGAAAATTTGCATAAGAATGACTCAATTGGAATAACAAATTTAAGATAAATTTTGCATAAATTGAAAACATATAGAAAACCACGAAACATTTAGAGCAGAAATATATGCAACATTTTCAGCTACTTTTGGCCTTTCTTCCATAACACACCTATCTTTTTCAACATGTTGCCATTTTTCTTCTTTGGTGAGTCATCATCCATGTCTTCCGAGTTGGGTGAACCCGTTACAGGGTTATGGTTACCGTCAAAAGGTATGGACCTGTCCATATGTTTTCCGTAGTTCCCAGTAGAAAGCATGGCAGTGGCTGCCTCAGCTGCTTTTCTCCATTGATCTGACTGAACCTTTATTCTCCTTAACTCAGCCTCCATTTCATTGTTTGCTGCTTGTGCTGCACCAAGTTGTTCGGTCACCTGAGCTGCTCTTTTTCTACTTTTTTCGGCTTCCTCGGTTAAATTGTCGTGTTTCAGTAGAGCCTCTTGCTCTGCTGCCCTTGCTGCTTCTAACAAGGCAGCAGATTCATCACTAAGTTTATTACTATCCATTTCCATCTTCATAATCTCCATTTTGAGCTTCTCGTTTTGCATGGTTACGCTCTTCAACTCGGTTTCTTTGGCTGTCAAATTTGCATTCAATTCCGTCAAATCGGCCTCTAACTTTTTCTTCAACTTCATTGAAAGTTCCAGCTCTCCTTCATCGAACTGTTTTTTCTCGGTCTTCAAATTCAGCTCCTCGTTTTGAGCCAAAATACTCTGCAGTTCAGTCTCCTTATCCATTAAGTTTGCTCTCAATTCTTCAACATCAGCTTTCATTTTATTTAATTCGGTTTCCAGTTCCATCTCCCTCTGACATGACTGCGTTCGTATGCATTCCACTTGTTCGTAAGCGCTTCTAATTTGCAATGTGCTCCGAATATATTCTTCTTGATACCTTACCTCGGATGCATCCAATGCTGATTTCAATTGACCCACTTCAAGTTTCGCAAAATTAAGCTCCGTTTTGAGCTTCTCTATATCCTCATTTTCTCCATTCTTCTGCGACAGTTCATCATCATTGCGATCCTTCAATGTTTTGCTGCTATTACCAACGAGTTCTGCCTGTAGCTTGCTCACAAGTTCCTCCAGAGACTTAACTCTAGCCTGTGACTGTTCTAACTCCGATGACAATTTGTTGTAAGCTTCGGTCCTTTTGGTGGCATCGAATCGCAGTACTTCCACGGTTTTATTTGCTGCTTCCAGTTGCATTTCTGTTTCGCTAACAACTTCAACGGCCTGGGCTTCAGATTCTCTGCAGTTATTGATCTCAGACTTAAGTGTTTCAACCAAGGCAAGAGTTTCAGTCAGTTCAATCCTCAAGTTCTGAATTTCAGCATATGCGGATTCAGCATGTTTAGTTTGAATGGCTTCTGATTCATATGCCTTTTCCAGCTGAGCTTTAAGCTTCTGGATTTCATTCAAAGCAGAAGCCAAGGCAGCAGAATCCATCGAGTGCTTCTTCTGGACAGCCTCGAGTTCTGACTGCCATGCTCTATCTCGTTCTTGTGAGATCTTACGGAGTTCTTGAACCCGACCATCCTCAGAGACAGAAATTTCCAGCAACTGCTGTTCGGATTCTTCAAGCTTGGCTGACATTTCTGATAGCTGCTTTTTAGCCTCCTCAGCATCTTGCATGGCTTGCCTCTTCCATGACTCGGAAGCAGTCAGTTGGTCCTTGGTCTTTCTTAGATCATCCTGAAGTTGACAGAGTTGCGCTTCCAGTTCGGTCACTCGGCTTCCACGCTTTTTCTAGAGCTCACACCAAACATTTGGACATTTTGTCAGTGCGAGTAATCAAGTGGAGAAGTAAAAATAGACAACTATCCGGTAATAACGGAAAACAATTTGCAGATTTCATTACGGTAAGCATCATCCTAGTCTTAACCATTCATAAGTGACCAAAGAATACCTCAGATACCGGGCTTCTCAATGCTTTACGCTCAGTAACCTTCGGACTTCTATCTTTGGGTGTCTTACTTGCAGGATTTGGGGATGAGACCGTGTCAGCATCAGATCCTGATATCTTCATTTGATGAGAAGTTCGAGGTGTAGCAGAAGAGTTTCTCTGAGGCACTTCTAGGGGGCTTGTTTTACTGCCAAAAACAATGAAAATACAATTAAAAAAAACATCAATGAAGCTTCTAGTCGATGACTACTATTACATCATACAAGAGGTTCTTTCAGGAGGTTGTAACTACTTTTACAACTTTCTATATAACCAATCATAATGCAGGGCGGATAGATAGCTTACTAACAACTTCATAGCTAAGCAGTCACCCACCTTAAAGAAGTTAATGTTGCAACCATTTTTTCAAGCACAAGCTAAACAACTAAAAACTGCCCTACTTCAAAGGGGGTGAAAAAGGGGTTTAACAATATACCGAGCAACTAATGAGGATCTTACCTTGCTTTTGGGGTCTGCATGATTTATATATCCCCTTGAACTGGTAAAAGGGCCTTGCTTCAAACCCGACTTGACCCACACAAGCTGCAAAGAAATCATGGATTGAGAAGCTACATTGGGTAGATTCTGATATTATAGATGTAGAGGTTGTGCAAGCTGGAATGTATATCAAGCCTTAACCAACAAACAATCAAATACAATTCCTTCGAAGAAACTCCACAGAAACTAATTCCACTACTACCAACCAGAACCAAAATGACCTAATTTAAAATGAAAGGAAAAATAAAGTTGCCATATGTGGATTCGAGCGCGCTGAGGTGTATTATCATGAGTTAAGGAGGGGTTATGGATAGTTCTAGGCATTGTCTAAAAAAGAGCAAATATGATGAGATTATTTTAAAAAAAAAAACCATCTTTTCACTCTGTCTCTCTAGTGAAAGATATGCTACACAACACATTATTGAAACCAACGATCAAAAAAGAAGAACCCACATTATTGAAACCACAAAGGACCAGCTAGAAATGAACGAAGTAAATTAATAATCCATGAGGGACTGCTTGTACTCAGTTTGGAATTAAAATTTGTTTATTTACATTACTTATTGGACCAAAAAACTGAAACATTATGCTCTTAATGAAAATATGTGGCAGTGGGGTGTACTCAACCAATCCAATAAAACTACTTTTTCCTATATTTCCATTTTCTCCTGCAAATTTAAGACCAAAAAGCTCTATAACTCCATGAAAATCTCGTTTATCTTCCCCAAATTTTGCTTGATAACTTTGAAAATAAAACATGGAAGAAAGAATTAAATGAACAATGCTTAATGAAGGAGTAGATGAACTTGAAGAAGACATAGTTTCAAGGATATATAAAAAAGGCAAGCAGGGAAAAAGGGTCTGAAGAGCAAGAGAGATAGATATAATTGTTAACATAAAGCAAAACCTACTCACTTTTAAACACATTTAGAAACAATCTTTTCTGATGAAGGAACTAAAGGAACATGAACACCACTAGAAATTTACATTGCTGAAAAATGAAATATAACCTGAAACATACATGTTTAACAGAAAGGATAAGGAGAAAACAGAGCTGGATTTTTAGTTTTTACCTGAAGGATGGATGGTAGTCCTTGAGATAGCTAGCTTCAGTTAATATTTTCAGGAAAAAGAACAAATGTAAAAGGCTTGGAAATAATGAACCCTGGAAAACCCAAAACCAAACAGGGTTGGTTAAGTTAAAGCTTCTCTTGGAGCTGAGGTTCTTTTTCTTCTCTATCAATGCTCACTGCTCAGGTTCCCTAAGGCCGAGTCTCTCTTTCTTATATTTTCTTCTTTTTTTGAGAAGCTCGCTTTCTTTTATATATTTTCTTACTTTTGTTTGTTTTACTGTTTTTGTTGAATGTCAGTTAAGGGAAAGAGGAAGCAAAAGCTATTGGCTTATAGGGACGTTTACCTATACAGGAGATTGTGATTGATTAAAGCACCACGCTCCTTTTTCACGCGCTGTTTGACGCTCCTCTCCTCACTCAACTGCTGCTACGTTATGATTGGTGCTGTTGAGGCTCCCGAATCCCAACCCAAGGTTAACAGTATCTGCATACTCAGTTTCTTTCTAGATTTGAATCTGTGAATAAATTTGAGTTAAATTAAAAAAAATTAAATTTAAATTCAGATCATATTTGAGGTGATAAATACTATTGATTATCAAGTTATTATATGGGTTAACACATATATTTAAAATTACATATATTTAAAAAATATTCAAAGTAAAATAATAAAAACTAAGATATTTGAATTGAATATGATAAATTTGAATAATTAATTAAATAAAAATTATTATTTTAGAAATTTTTTAAAATTTTAAATTTTTTAATTTTAAATATATATTTTGAATTTTTTATAAATATTTTAAATTTAATTTAATTTAATTTTTTGTAATTTTGTTGAGATAGAAACTAATTTGCTTATTTTTAAAGTTGATAATAACTAAAAGGATATTTATACCAATCTGTTATTTGAATTATTTGAAGTGTGAAATCGAATTATTCGAACTGACTCGAATAATTTAAATAACTCGATTCAATAAACTCAAAATATGAAATTTTTTTCGATATTTTCAATTAACTCCCGTGTTCGAATATGCCTTCTTTTTTGTTTTAACTCTAGAATTAATCAATTGATGTTTGTCGTAAATTGTAATCAAAGCATATAAAAACAGAGTTGATTCATCCATAAGAAACTGGCATCTCTATCTTGCTCCCAAAGTACAAACAAACCACAATAGTCAAATATAATTAAGTAGTAATTTTTAGCTATGACTTTACTTCAATCTTCATTTAATTTAAAAACATTGGAGTTGTTAGTATGGTTTATGCAATCAAAAATTGCCTTGAAATATATAACTTTCTTTTTGTTTTAGGTCAATTTTGATATTTTCAACTCAAGTAAAGTATCCTTCCATTCATGATTGTATGTATTAGAATATGGATCATATCTCCATTACCACTAATTGAGATTTCTTCCAATTGTATTCCTAAATTCATACGAGTCTTTCTGAAATGTGGAATATATATCGGTGCAACTAATTGTCGGATAAAAGAGGTTAGTTCAGAAATTTGATTCTCAAGAAAAAAAAAAAAGTTTTTTTGTTTCATTCGCTCTACTTGGAAACTCCTATTTGAATTCCAAATATTGTCAATATGCAATCATGATCGAATGCTAAGGATAATGAAAAGAAATAAAATTATTAATATCAGTCCCTAGCAATAGGCAAAATTTGTAGGATTGTTCAAAAATCAATTTCTATTCAAAAATAAACTTATAGAAAACAATAGTGAATAAAGTCGAATCTATAAAGACCAATGATAATTTTATTTCCTAAATAAAAATAAACAAAATAAAGATGATAGGGAATTTTTAAAAAAATAGAAAATAGAAAAACTTAATTTAAACTTAGCAAAGAAAGCAATAATTAAAAGTTGTGAGAAAATCAATAAGACGAAGCTCTAGTCAAATATAAAATTTTCATTTGATTCATGAGTTTGATCGTCAATGCATAGATGATAAACTAATTATAGTTGTCAATGCATAGATGACACAGGTTGTAACACCCCTTACCCGTATTCAAGGCCGAAACAGAGTACGAGGCATTACCAGACTTAACAATACACATAGATGAAAACCGGGCCATAAAATTTCATTTAATTCAAAACTTTGCGAACACATGCATAACAAACAAAGTTAATATATCATTACATCAAAACATAGGACATGGCACGATTAATTAAACTTATAAACCATAATGGATAAGGACCACATCTCATGATCATATACGATAATTCAATGCAGACTGATACGTATAGTCAAAATCATAATAAAAATACATATCACAAACCAGCTTCCTATACATGCCACTCACTTGATATTTCTAATATTTGAATTAATTCTCCCAAAAATGATAGTTTGATAGTGTGATTTTGCCTCCGACGATCTCCAACCTTGAGCCGACCTGCCAATACTAAAGAAATGGAGAGGATGGGCAAGCTTTACGCTTAGTAAGTTCATATGAAAATAATAAGCAATTACTACCACGCTTTTCAAGATAAAACACTATAATTGTACAATTACACATGTTCAGGTTAAGCTGTGTTATCGAGTTACAGTTACTAAATCATTCATATCTGAAGCTAAAAAACTCCAAATTTAGTTTCGTTAATTTTCCTTGAAACTAGATTCATATATATTTCTTCCATAAAATTTCCAGAATTTTTGGTTTAGCCAATTAGTACAGTTTATTCATTAAATTTTCCTCTATTTTGCTGTCTAACAGTTCTAACCTCTCTTCACTAAAAAATATTTATCTCATATTTCGGGACTCGGATGATGTTGCCGTCCATTCCTCCTGAAATTAGACTCATTCAAGATTCTATTCATGTAAATTATAATTCATAATTTTTTTTTACAATTTTTAACAATTTTTCCAAGTCAGAACAGGGGATCTCTAATTCATTCTGACACTGTCTCACAAAAATTATAATATCACATAATATATAACTCTTTTGCTCCCCCTGTTTCTTTTATATGAAAATAGACTCATTAATATTTAATTACATAATTTTTTGAAATTTAATTCAACTTACACAATTTTTGGTGAATTTTCAAAGTCACGCAACTACTGCTGTCCAACACTGTTTTACTACTAAAATTCACTCTTACATAATTTCACTTAATCCATTTTGTCTTATCGAAGTTCACCAAAATATCGTGCACATTGCTCAAAATTTTCATAAACATATACCTGCACTTATTCATCATGTAATCATGTTCACATGTATTTTTACTTAATCGATTTTCTCGTTGAACTCTTCGGAATAATAACTGATACTCAGTTGCCTGCACATACTTTCACACTTGTAGACAAGGTTATCTGGTACGCATAGTAGCCTGCACATAGTACTACACATGCGACCAATTATCCGGTACACGTAGTAGCCTGCACTTAGTACTACACACGTGACCTAACCATCTGATACACGCAGTAGACTGCACTTAGTACTACACACGTGATCGAAGTTATTGGGTACGCATAGTAGCCTGCACTTAGTACTACACATGCGACCTCACAATAGATCATTCGTATTGTTTTTATTCCGAAGGCTCAACCGAGAAATTCCTCACTTTCCAACATGTTACAAATTTATTCATAGTCTTTTTTTTTCAATTTTGAATTTACAACAAATAGTCAATCTATAGGTAGCCACATTACATATGATAGCAAAATATAATAAAATAAAAAGAATCGATAAATTATTTACGTACAAACTTGTCGAAATCTCATCAGGTACAACCGTGCAGCAATTCATACAACCCAGGTAATAGTAATTTAACACTCAATTCATGTAACAAAAATTTTCCATTCAATTTCACATGACACAACAAGCATTACATTTTTTTTTCCATATCATACATACCATCCATCAACTTCTCTTAAACATATTAAATCATACAATTTATGCCATATCAATAGAGAATTACAATTCATGCATGGTATTGCATTATTATTAACACACGAACATACCTCAATCTAGAAACGGCAATTTACCATTTTAGTCCATAACCTTGTATTTTCCCGATTTAAGCCCGAATCTCTATTTCCTTCATCTATAATATCTAATTTAGCCTAATAATCTCTATTTCCTTCATCTATAATATCTAATTTAGACTAATAATTAGTCACACTATTCATACGGGTCCAAAAATCATATTTTTACAAATTTTCATTTTGACCCCTAAACTTTTGCATATTTGCACTTTTGCCCCAAGGTTCGGAAATTAAACTTCATCCTATTTTCTTATGTTTTATGACATGCTGATAATTTTTCCCTTCTATGGAAACATCAAATTCTCACTCTAACATGTACTTATGACTATTAGGTATTTTTACCGATTAAGCCCTTTTTTTCGTTTTCACTTAAAACCGAGTAGCACAAGTTGTCTAACATAATTTAAAACCTCATATTCTATCATAAAACACCAAAATAAAAAAATTTCAACTATGGGTATTTTTCCAATTATGAACCCTAGGTTGAATTATTGCTAGCATAACCTAAATCGAGCTACCGGGATTTCAAAAACATAAAAATCATTAAAAACGGGACTTGAAATCACTTACAATCAAGGCTTAAAAGTGTTGAAACCCTAGCTATGGTGGAGAGCAAAGTTCAGCAGCAACTTATGGAGAAGATGATCATTTTTTGTTATTTTTCCCTTTTTATTTCATTTAATATCAAAATGAAAATACCCTTCCTTACTAAACTTTCAAAAATTCCATCCATGTCCAAAATTTTGTCCATAAACTTAGAAATTGGTAAAATTCTATTTAAAACCTCCTAATTAATATTTCAAAGCAATTTCATACTAGAAACTTCTAGAATGCAAGTTTTGCAACTTATTCAATTTAGTCTCTAACTTCAAATTAAGCACTTTATGCATAGAATTTCTTTACGAAAGTTTCACACAATCATGCAATCATATCATAGACCTATAAATAATTATAAAATAATTATTTCTATCTCGGATTTATGGTCACAAAACCACTATTCCGAATAGGCCCTAATTTGGGATATTACAACTCTCCCCCCTTTAGGGATTTTCGTCCCCGAAAATCTTACCGGAAAAGTGGTCTTCACTTAGATTCCTCAATTTCATATTCGGTGCTAAAGAACTTTCACTTAGGCAGTGCCTCCAATATATCTCTTTAATTTATCATATATTCTGAAAGCTTACGGACTCATCTATCAATTGTTCTTAAATTTTCAACCCTTCTCAGTTTCCCTTGTCATCTTGACATAAAACCAGATCTCAATTTGGTTAATGGAGACTAGAATTCCAAGAAATCCAAAAATCAAAGGGAACTGCACTCTTCCGAAATAATCATACAGATTTTCATCATCAATAAATCACAATCCAATAATATTTGAATCAAATTACAGTACACATCATTACTCTCTGAATGAATAGGCAAATTTTCACTGTGAGCTTTATACAATTCTTTCTGTATAAGCCTTGGAATAATAATACCATGAATCAAATCCAATCTAAAATTCAACATCAGAAGTCGATCCTCACTGTACTCTTTTAGTTTACTACTAACTATCACATTTTCCTTTTTCCGTTACGGAAATAATTCTGATATAGCCTCGAAAATAATCCTTTCTCATTTTCATCCTAATATCAATACTGGCAGAGATAACTCTGGTAGATCCTAATGCTCGGCTTTAACCCCATTAACAACTCAGATTTTCCATGGCATCGAATGCTCTAAACTGTTACATTACCTTATTGTCTTGAATCACATTACAATTCATACAGATTGAACACTCGAGTCGATCTTAATCACCAGTGAATGGCATTTCAAGTAATCCTTTCTTCTAGTTACAAAACAATTCATCATGCCATCCTTTACTATTCATTCCTTACGTTAATCAAAACCTTCTCAATTGCATTAGCTCAAATAACCAAAATATCTCAATTGAAGACATTAACTATAATTAACTTATTTGAGAGAAGTAATCCACCATACCGATTGAAACTTGCACTTTTATCACTTATGCCTTTACTGTTGTCAAACCTTACACGAAAATTAGAAAAATCCCAATACTGAAATCAACACCTTACCCAAATCAAATCAGAAGTATAGTCATACTTGACATGATTATCACGAGCTGAAGAATACACTCCGAACATGAGTCATAATTGACAAATTACGGAATAAAGATAACAAGAAAACCGAATAAAGAAATCCAAGATAGAAAAACCCAGAGTAAAGAAATCCAGAATAAAGAAACCAAATATACGATACTATGCCGGAAAATTGAAAACCAAACTCATTGGAAAATATAGAAGATCCCGATAATTCCTCAGAGAAAAGAAATCCAGTAGAAAACATCATTTAATCTCACTGGAATCAAATGCAACAAGAACAATGTATCTTCCTATATATACACATCAAATAGAGCATCAAGTAGAAGAAACAGAATCATAGTATCATACATATTCTCTCATCAATTTTTATCAGGCAGAATATAATAGAATGCCCGAAGGAATAGTATAACAAGAATTTCTTCAAAAGATCAACAACCATAGAAATATTTCTGGGAACGGATAAACACATAGAACATCTTAGAAGAAACTGCTAAAATCTGTCCAGCCGTAACTGTCACACTCAGATATTACTCATTTCAGATATTATTTCCCCAACTATTCCTGTTATCACAAATTTCATATTACTTTTCACTAAAGAAGACTAGTTCTGAATAAATTTTGATTTGCATTTTTCTCGACCTTGTACCTTAGTAATTCGATTTATCAAAATAAATTTCTTCTCTAACTGGAACAGTGCATAACTCTAATAATCCTTATGCCAATCTGATACTTTTCTAGCTTTGACTTTACTTATCAACTCATTCTTCAATCTCTAATCATATTTATAATTATTCTAGCACTGAACTCTTTGGTTTCTCAACCGGAAACTTATTCAGTACAAATCTCATGAAATTCCATTATAAAACACCACTTTGGTAAGGGGAAGGGTCGTAGAGCCTCTGACTCAACTCTCATATACATATACATGTAACACAGTTTTCATCATAGCAATCATATCTCAATCATGCCATTCATTTCGAGTAACTAACATTCATATTGGTTTAATGCCCACTTTCCAGTTATCTCATTTAGTCAAGTATGATTATGCATGCATCCTATGTTTTCTGGATAGCTTGACTTATCCAGTCATCTACTCGAACAAATCATACTCATGACATCATATAAGGGTTAAACAGACATAGATATTTGCATCACAATCGCAACTTTCATTTCGTGCATCATCATATACATATCATTACAATCATATAATTCAGTCCAGACAATTTAACATAGATAAATTCATTTCATTATAATCATTTATCTCATAAAAAAAATATCATTGACATTCATCAACATTCAACGTTCAATCAAGGTAATAACATTTTCATTCATATCATGATATTAGGAACTTTTACTCATACCTCTACGAATTTCTATTTATCCCGTTCATCTTATCAAGTAAGTCAAATACACTACATCATATGAGCATCAAGCAAGTATGGATATTTATCACAACATGACCTTTCATCTCACGTGTTATCACTTATATATATATCATAAACTTTTATTCATACTTTTCTGAATCGAGACTCATCATAATCATAATTTTATTCAAACACCTTCGCATCACATTGAACATGGTCAGTGCAGCTTGGTTGGAGAGTACCTCTGCCTAAACAAGACGATGCTCATACGCATCGGGAGACATCACACTATCACGGATCAGTGGCATGTATAGCTGGACTTTTACACATGCTAGGTTAGTCCGAGAACCGACTAAACCATAGCTTTGATACCACTAAATGTAACACCCCTTACCCGTATCCAAGGCCAGAATAGAGTACGAGGCATTACCAGACTTAATAATACACATAGACGAAAACTGGGCCATAAAATTTCATTTAATTTAAAACTTTGCAAACACATGCATAACAAAAAAAGTTAATATATCATTACATCAAAACATAGGACATGGCACGATTAATTAAACTTATAAACCATAATGGATAAGGATCACATCTCATGATCATATACGATAATTCAATGCAGACTGATACGTATAGTCAAAATCATAATAAAAATACATATCACAAACCAGCTTCCTATACATGCCACTCACTTGATATTTCTAATATTTGAATTAATTCTCCCAAAAATGATAGTTTGATAGTGTGATTTTGCCTCCGACGATCTCCAACCCCGAGCCGACCTGCCAATACTAAAGAAGTAGAGAGGATGGGTAAGCTTTACGCTTAGAAAGTTCATATGAAAATAATAAGCAATTACTACCACACTTTTCAAGATAAAACACTATAATTGTACAATTACACATGTTCAGGTTAAGCTGTGTTATCGAGTTACAGTTACTAAATCATTCATATATGAAGCTAAAAAACTCCAAATTTAGTTTCGTTAATTTTCCTTGAAACTAGATTCATATATCTTTCTCCCATAAAATTTCCAGAATTTTTGGTTTAGCCAATTAGTACAGTTTATTCATTAAAGTTTCCTCTGTTTTGCTGTCCAACAGTTCTGACCTCTCTTCACTAAAAATTATTTATCTCATATTTCGGGACTCGGATGATGTTACCGTCCATTCCTCCTGAAAGTAGACTCATTCAAGATTCTATTCATGTAAATTATAATTCATAATTATTTTTTTACAATTTTTAACAATTTTTCCAAGTCAGAATAGGGGATCTCAAATTCATTCTACCACTGTCTCACAAAAATTATAATATCACATAATATATAACTCTTTTGCTCCTTCTGTTTCTTTTATATGAAAATAGACTCATTAATATTTAATTCCATAATTTTTTGAAATTTAATTCAACTTACACAATTTTTGGTGAATTTTCAAAGCCACGCAACTGCTGCTGTCCAACACTATTTTACTACTAAAATTCACTCTTACATAATTTCACTTAATCCATTTTGTCTTATCGAAGTTCACCCAAATATCGAGCACATTGCTCAAATTTTTCATAAACATATACCTACACTTATTCATCATATAATCATGTTCACATGTATTTTTACTTAATCGATTTTCCTGTTGAACTCTTCGGAATAATAACTGATACTTAGTTGCTTGCACATACTTTCACACTTGTAGACAAGGTTATCTGGTACGCATAATAGCCTGCACATAGTACTACACATGCGACCAATTATCCGGTACACGTTGTAGCCTGCACTTAGTACTACACACATGACCTAACCATCTGATACACGTAGTAGACTGCACTTAGTACGACACATGTGATCGAAGTTATCGGGTACGCATAGTAGCATGCACTTAGTACTACACATGCGACCTCACAATAGATCATTCGTATTGTTTTTATTCTGAAGGCTCAACCGGGAAATTCCTCACTTTCCAACATGTTACAAATTTATTCATAGTCTTTTTTTCAATTTTCAATTTACAACAAATAGTCAATCTATAGGTAGCCACATTACATATGATAGCAAAATATAATAAAATAAAAAGAATCGATAAATTATTTACGTACAAACTTGTCAAAATCTCATCAGGTACGACCGTGCAGCAATTCATACAACCCAGATAATAGTAATTTAACACTCAATTCATGTAACAAAAATTTTCCATTCAATTTCACATGACACAACAAGCATTACATTTTTTTTTCCATATCATACATACCATCCATCAACTTCACTTAAACATATTAAATCATACAATTTATGCCATATCAATAGAGAATTACAATTCATGCATGGTATTGCATTATTATTAACACACGAACTTACCTCGATCCAAAAACGACAATTTACCATTTTAGTCCATAACCTTGTATTTTCCCGATTTAAGCCCGAATCTCTATTTCCTTCATCTATAATATCTAATTTAGCCTAATAATTAGTCACACTATTCATACTGGTCCAAAAATCATATTTTTACAAATTTTCATTTTGACCCCTAAACTTTTGCATATTTGCACTTTTGCCCCAAGGTTCGGAAATTAAACTTCATCCTATTTTCTTATGTTTTATGACATGCTGATCATTTTTCCCTTCTATGGCAACATCAAATTCTCACTCTAACATGTACTTATGACTATTAGGTATTTTTACCGATTAAGCCCTTTTTCTCGTTTTCACTTAAAACCGAGTAGCACAAGTTGTCTAACATAATTTAAAACCTCATATTCTATCATAAAACACCAGAATACAAAAATTTCAACTATGGGTATTTTTCCAATTATGAACCCTAGGTTGAATTATTGCTAGCATAAGCTAAATCGAGCTACTGGGATTTCAAAAACATAAAAATCATTAAAAACGAGACTTGAAATCACTTACAATCAAGGCTTAAAAGTGTTGAAACCCTAGCTATGGTGGAGAGCAAAATTCAGTAGCAACTTATGGAGAAGATCATTTTTTTGTCATTTTTCCCATTTCATTTCATTTAATATCAAAATGACCAAAATACCCTTCCTTACTAAACTTTCAAAAATTCCATCCATATCCAAAATTTTGTCCATAAACTTAGAAATTGGTAAAATTCTATTTAAAACCTCCTAATTAATATTTCGAAACAATTTCATACTAGAAACTTCTAGAATGCAAGTTTTGTAACTTATTCAATTTAGTCCCTAACTTCAAATTAAGCACTTTATGCATAGAATTTCTTCACGAAATTTTCACACAATCATGCAATCATATCATAGACCACAAAATAATTATAAAATAATTATTTTTATCTCGAATTTGTGGTCACGAAACCACTATTCCGATTAGGCCCAAATTCGGGATATTATACAGGTTCGTCGAGAGTGAAAGGATAGGCGAGAGTTGATGACAAGTAACTCGAGTCTTCAGTTTGTATTTCTATGATTCGAATCATTATAATTGTTACATATTTATATTGTTTTGCATAATATGATACTGAGGTGAGTTGAATATGATTATTTGAATTGAATTGTTATGATTGATATTGATTATTGAAATAGAAGAATAAATTGAATAAAATTGAAAATAGTGTAAATATGAAATTGACTTTAAATTGGGGTTGAATCATATTATGTTATGTAATGAAATAATGAGTTGGTTGATGAATTAGAAATGATGAAATGTAAATTGAGCCATATGATAAATTTTGATAATTGGTATTAGAATATCAAATTGATTGTATGCAATTGATTGAAACATATATTATTTTTACTTGAAACATGGTAATACCACTGAGCTTTATCGTTCAGTGTACAGTTTTCTTTCTCGTACACAAGTTTAGGTATATCTCAAGGTCCCGAGCATTGAATCCATCATCTAGCCTAAGAAAATATATTTAATATTTTTATATTCAATAGATTTATCATGACCAAATAATTTATTTCTATTTTACTTAATTTAATTCGAAAATCATAAGTTCATTTTCAAGTCAGTTTCATTGTCATTTTCATTTAAAGAAAGCTACATTCATAACCTCATACACATAGAAATCAAATTTGCATAACCTTCTTATTTAGGGAATTTAGTGTCACACCCAGAATTGTTAAAAATCTTAAGTCATATGGGAGACTTGCTTTCCATTCTGATGGGTTCTTTTTATAAATAAGAGTATTTTGCGGGCTAATTGAGTAAGGTTAGATTTCAACCTTAGTTCGATTGCTTATGAACTAGATAATATCTTAATCGGAGACACGGTGATTAATATTATTCTAGGTGGCCATTGAATTGGGGTTGGTGAAAGGGGTACCAGAGGACTATATATAGGAGAGGTGTTATTTTTCGGGATTATTCTTTTATTTTTTTGTTTATTCTTCATCCTTCTCTAGTTTTTCATGGAAGAGAGAAGGCTTAAGGAGCGTTTGTGCACGGAGACAGAAATAGAGGTTTGAGACTTAGAAATTGAAAATCTTGTAAACTAGTAAACTTTCTAACCTCTCTATATTAATAGATTAAAAAAAAAGGGGGAAGAAAGATAAGAATTTTAGTTAAACTATTGATTATGTCCTATGTTGTTGAAGGTGGCAGATAATCATCTAAATGGCCTATTCATGCAAGGAAATTATGGTTTTTATGATGATGAATTATCTTTGTTGGATTTTCTAAACTTGGTCTTATATTTTGATGATTAAGTTGCTGCTACTATTGGCAAATAGCAAAGAAAAGACATCACAAATGAGTTGGCGTTAGCTTTTAGGTGAGATCTTAAATGGATGTTTCCTATGTTATTAGTGTACTGAATATGTTTGAATTAGTCTTTTACAAATGGTGATTCATCCTGTGGCTAAGTATTTATGCATCATGAAGTATGTTCTTCATGAAGTTTGTTGTATGCGCTAAGCTTTGCAACCGGTGAGTACACTAAGGCGAGATATTGAAGTTTTGTGTGTGTATGTAGTGTTGACGTGGAAATATATTTGGTTGTGAGTCTGATCATGTTAGATGAAATGTTAGGCGTGATGCATCTTGCCTAATGATATGAAATTATATTGCTGTGAGTAAAAATGAATATGTTGCGTGGACGAAATGATGGGCGTGAGATATGTCAGATGATAAATAGTATTTGTTGGAAGAGTAAATTTTTGTGATGCGCAAGTTAGTTATTTAAAATTGTGGCTTTGAGGGAGGTTCGATTGGACTGAGCTAGGAATAGAGTTTTAAATTGTACAGAGAAAGGTGCGCACCGGTATATGAAAGCCTCTAATGGGCAGTGTAAGGCTTAAAGTCATATTTGTGAATGAAAGATCATAAATGTGGAAGTCTTCCAAGACTATCTTATATGTGGAAGCCTGTCAGGGCTATCATAAATGTGGAAGTCTGCTAGGACTATCTTATATATAGGAAGTATGTTAGGACTATCGTAAATGTGGAAGTCCGCTAAGACTATCTTTTATGCGAGAAGTTCGTCAGGACTATCGTCTATGTGGAAGTCCGCTAGGACTATCTTATATGTGGGAAGTTTGTCAAGACTATCTTATATGTGGAAAGTTCTCTTGAACTATAAAGTATGTAGAAGTCTTTCAGGATTATCTGACAAATATGACTCCGCAACGAAAGGGTCCGCTTTTATGAGTCCGAAATTGGCGAATTGTTATTATGAGTAAGCCTCTATGCATGGTCCAACGGTTATTATGAGGCGGATTCGAGTTATGACGATCTTCCATATATGCTATTAAGGCATTGTGTCCAAAATAGACATGAGATTCAATCTTGTGATTGAAGTAGAATTGTTTACATATTTGGATTCTAATTTGTGATGAAGTTATTTTGTTTTGAATCCACCAAGTATGCCTCCCCTATTTAAAAATATATGTAAGTACCCGCATATGTTGCTTTACAAAAAGGTATTCGCATATACTATCTCCCAAGAAATTATGGAAATAACTACTATGAGCCAAGAGATTATGTGGCACACCTTTCATGTGAAAGAGGTGGAAACAATTTGTCAAAAAAGTATCCGTAATTATGTATTAGCTTATACGATTGTACGTTCATATGATTGCACGAATAGAAGTGCCAGAAGAGAATCCTCATATAAAATATAGAAGGTCACTGAATATGTAATGAATGACAAGTCTACACCAGTGGTTGCACAATACTGTTTTAGCCCAAATGAAGTCAATCAGGATTTCAGATTTATGAAGCGCAAGCATAATAACGTAGCAATAGATAGTAGGTATGGATCACTCACTAAATTCAATAGAACTTACTCGAGTTTATTATGCTTTGTAGGTATGAAGGCAAATTTGAGGAGTAGCGGAAGGACCGAGCCAAAATTCTCCTAGACAAGTGTTCTAAGAATTATTGTTTATCATGCATATAGTGGGGCATCCTTTGATGCTACGCCTCAAGGATTGAATTATTGTAACCAATTATGAACCTTAGTTTTTGTTCTGCTAACATATATTGTAAATTTTCTAGAGGTCTGTATGTAAATTAGTTAGTCAGGAATTATAACTGAACTACTCTTCATGGCAATTTATCAAATTATTTGAAAGTTAATTTTGACTTATTATTCAATTTTTGGTATTAATAATAAATAATTGATGGATTTATTAGAATATTTTATTTTCTATTTTAAACTTGTGAAAGTTACGTTGAACTGTTGATAGTGCTCTATAACCTGAAATCTGACAATCGGGTCGGTTATAAAGCATTACAATTTGTTTGATAGGGTCCCAGAAATAACACCATTTTGGGGACCATATTGCTTGTTTCTTATAAAATGAAATAAAACTGTCCACCAACATTATTTTAGTTACCATATGTACATTGAATCAAGTTTTAGCTAAAGAACTTTAAAGCAACAGGATGTATCTTTATATTGTTACTATTGTAGATCCCCTAATATTGTCTCCAGGTTTTGAGAACTTAAAAGGTTATCAACTATTGTCTAGTTTCTCGTTGATCTTCTTAGTGGAATTCCAATTATTAGCTGGCACTAAGATTTATATGTCTTGCATTATAATAAAACCTTTCTTTTCTTTCATCTATTTCAGGATAGATACTAAGATTAGTTTGTAAGTGGAAGGGAGAAAAATATTTTGTTTTCATATGTTTTTAAGACCTTTGCTTTGATTTCAATGAAAGCAACAAAAGCTATAATTTATTGCTTGTGATCTTGATCATTCCTTTTGGACACGAATGAGACGAACAAAAACAACATGACAACTCAATTTTTGTGGATTTAAAGAAAAAAAAATGACAGGAGGAAGCAATCACTTATTTCCACCACCAACCTTCTTTGAAAACCTCCTTTCACTGTAGTATCAACACAATAACATCACTATGGGTCAAAACCAACAATTGAGTAGCTTGTTAGTAGAATATTGATGGACTTTCTGTTTGAATGATTATCACTACGGTTGGGTAAATTTTATTAAAGGAAAGGAAAGTAGAAGAAAAAAGAAAATCAAAGTCGAAAAGGTAAGTGTATATTTATTATATATTTGGATATTTAAAACTATTAAGGAAAATAATTCTAGCATTTTTTTTTGTTAGTCAAATTATATATATAATTTTAAATTAAAATTTCAATTTCAACCTTTTATGTAATAATTTATTATAGTAGAACTTATTCCAATTAAAACTTATGAAAAATAGTAATATTCTTTTTAAACTCATGATACAGCAAAATATTCATGTTATAAAACAATAGATTTTTTTTGGGGGGGTTTTCAAAATATTCAGAGGAATAAATTTGTTTAAAACAAGAGGAAGTACTTGATAAAAATATATATTATCCAAATAAGGGAAAGAAGAATCATTACTCATTTATTTTACTTAGCTTTTTTTTTTCTTTTTAAATCTAATCTAAACATGTTGTAAAGAATAAAGAATATCCTTAACGTTTACATCTTTTTCACAAATTATCTTCTTTTTTTAGCAAATTTTCCCTTTCAAGTTAAATTGCTTGATTTTTAACTAAAAAGGTAATGAAGCTGACGTGACATGATCATGGGTTGATTTTTTATGTTAAAAAATTACAACCTAATATCCTTGAGATTTAAAAAAAATTAAAAACAACAACCAAAATAGCAATAAATTTTCAAAACCAACAACCAAAATAATTTTATTAGTTTGATTTAGTCAAAATATTCAAGATGTTTCCTAAAGTCTAATTGAATCTTCATCTTCACATATACAAATGGTCAAATCTTCCAATTTACTAAACACTTGGTGCATGTTCTTTCATTCGCCAAAGAAATCCACGCCAATAATTTTATTGTTTGTGTTTTTATATTTTACAAATTTTATTGTTTGATGTCAAATATTAAGGTAGTAGAAGTGATAAAGTATAGTATATATATTTGGGTATGAACTAAGTTGCAATTGGGTAGGCGATTAATTTCCCAATCTATAAAAGAGTAAGATGTTGAAGGTCTTAAAGAGTAATAAGCCAAGTGCTATTATTGTGAATTTAATAATAAGAGAGAAAAGAGCAATACGTGAAAGCATACGTTAAATGAGAAACATTGGATCAAGTGTTAGGATTTATTCTTGACCTTTGGAGTTCATTAATGAAAAATGGGAAATACAAAAGGGAATATGGGTAGGAATTAATTGGAGCCTTTGGATTTAAATACTCATGTAAAGTCTTGGGCATTATCAGGACAAGGTTATGGAGGTTCAAAGTAGTGAAGGATAAGTGAGTTTGATCTATTCTAAAGATTTTAGAAGTGATAAGTATGAAAAGGATTCCTTTAAAAGTTTATATGTTATAACTTTTAACCAGTTAAGATGTTATGGACAAGCAAAAAGATGAAGGAATCCACGTCAACACCAATGATCTGGAGAACCAGGACCCACCAGTAAGTAGCATTGCACCAGCCGCTGAACGCAGAGGAATTTGAGAGAGGAGACCTCCTAAAATGCTAACGAATTTTGTCTTGTTCTGAATGGTTAATAGACTATAAATAATGGTGTCATCAATTATGAAAAGGCATGTAAAAACCTTGGAATATTTTTCCTTTCTCTAAATCTATCAACTACCTTCTCCTCCTTCATTATTATTCTTTTTCCACGCACAATTGTTCATAACAAATTGGTGCTTTCATTAAGAGGCAAATGAGCTATGATGAACAACAAAGAGGCAATCAAAACCCTCCAAGAGATTTCCTCTCGCCATGAAAAATCGTTGACAACGCTTCAAGCCACTACGACAGAAAATAAGCAAGCTCTTCAGGACATTCTACGCCAATTATCCGTGCTCACAGTGCAGTTGGGCCAACCGGTTCAGTCAACAGTTGTTCAGGACGGATCGAGTGATACCAAAGCGATTTAGGGAAAAGGGAAACTTAAGGTTGATTTCAATGATGGGTTTCCTTTTTCTCCAAAATTAGTTTCAATCGAGCTTCCCGTCTTCACCGACCAAGACCTAGAGGAATAGATCGCGTCAGCCCAGGACTTCTTTGACTTTTACGATACTGAGGATCACTATCGGGTGACGATGGCGTCATTTTGCATGGATGGGGTTGCCAAGAAGTGGTTTCGGTGGATGCAGCATCAATGACAATTAGCTGGTTGGGATCACCTGATTGAAGCTATCCGCAAACGATTTGCTGTGATAGAAATTGAGTCGTCGGAAGGTCAACTCACAAAACTTACTCAGACAGCAACGGTGGCAGAATACCAGACTCGTTTTGAGGATTTGGTTCTGCGTACGACCAATCTTTTTGAGGTTTTTTTAACTCAGTGTTTTATTTCGGGTCTCCAATCTGATATAAAAAATGAGGTTTTATTTCGTGTAGTCTCCATGAGTGAGGCAATAACCTTAGCCCATTTTCATGAGGCCAGATCGAATGATATGAAACAGCTAATTGGTCGTAGTGTTGGGCCCAAGACAGCACCCTTTCTACCCAGTCCACCCATATCTCCTACTAGTCCATACAATATGCCTCGCCGACCACCACCCATCGATCAATTATCAAAAGCTCCTAATCTTGCTTTTCCCCAACCACACAAACTCTCAGCCGCAGAGGCTCAGGCTTGATGTGCCAAAGGGTTATGTTACTACTGTGATGCCAAGTTTGTTGCAGGCCATCGCTGTAAAGAACCGCAGTTTTCCCTGTTGGATGATGCCTTCGATGATAATCAACCAGCCGAGGCTAGTGAAAATCTTGAGAGTGATGAAAGAAACTTGGACGATCGGGGAACACTCTTTGGTGTCCCTTAATGCTCTAGCAGGCTGCAATACTCCAAATACCTTGTGCATCACCAGGGCTATTCAAGGCCACTTCGTGAGGATTTTAATCGACGATGAAAGCACTCATAACTTTGTGCAATCGAGAGTGGCTCGTCACTTAGGCCTCCATGTTACTGCAACACTGAATTTCGGGTATTGGTAGGGAACAGGGAGAAGTTGCGAAAGGAAGGATGTATAAAAAAATTATAGGTTTGGGTTTAGAACACTATTTTGGCTACAGATTTTTATCTTTTACCTCTTGAGGGCACTAAAATGGTTTTGGGTATGGCATGGTATACTACTTTGGGGCCGGTCACTATGGATTTTTCCAACCTTACATTGGAATTTTGTCTCCATGACACTCTCCATCGTTGGTAAGGGGACATCGATATGGGACCTCTTCCGGTGCAGATTCAAACTTTGTAGCGAATGAGGGATACTGTTTTTGTGGCTTGTTTCTACCAATTACAGATGGGGAGTACCACAGGACAGAGTGAAGAGGTGGAGCAAGCGAATATGGAGCAATTACTTCAGAAATTTGCGGGGGTCTTTGAGTCTATTAGAAGTTTACCACCACCGAGAGAGACTAACCACTTCATCCCCTTATCTCCAAATGCTAAACCAATAAACATGCGACCTTATCGATACCCTCGTTGTCAAAAGGGGGAGATTGAACGCCAGGTTCAGCAAATGCGTGAGAATCAATTGATTCAAAAGAGTAATAGTCCATTCTCATCTCCGGTGCTCTTAGTAAAAAAAAAGATGGAACGTGGAGATTTTGTGTTGATAACCGAACATTGAACTTCATCATAATCAAAGATAAGTTCCCAATTCCCACTGCCGATGAGTTATTCGATGAACTAGGTGGTTCACATTTTTTTTTCAAAGTTGGATTTGTTGGCATGTTATCATCAGATTCGGGTGTAGCCGGACGATGTGTACAAAATGGCCTTTCGCATTCATGACGGCCACTACGAGTTTTGTGTTATGCCATTCAGATTAACGAATGCACTGTCCACATTCTAAGCCACCAAGAATGACATTTTTTGGCCATTTTTATGTAAGTTCGTCCTCATTTTCCTTGACGACATCCTTGTCTTTAGTCGTGACTGGCCTACCCATTTGGAACACGTAAAGAGGATTTTAGAAGTACTACAGGAGAATGGTTTTGTACCTAAGAAATCTAAATGCATGTTTGGGCAGACATCGATTGAATATTTACGCCATGTAGTTTCTAAGGAGGGTTTAGCTATGGACCCAAGTAAAGTGGCTGCGATACAAGCTTGGCCTACACCGACCAATGTGAAAGAGCAACGAGGATTCCTCCACCTCGCTGGGTACTATCGGCGGTTCATCAAAACTTTTGTAACCTTGGCTGCTCCTTTAACAGATTTTCTACAGAAAGGGGAAAACTTTGAATGGATTACCAAGGCACAAGAAGCTCTCGAGTTGCTTAAAACTAAGCTATGTTTGACTCCAATGTTGTCCTTGCCTGATTTTTCTAAGGAGTTCGTAGTGGAAACCGATGCCTCTGGAGTGGGGATAGGAGCAGTTTTGACACAAGAGAATCGACCTTGGCTTATTACAGTTAGAAATTAAGTCGAGAATGCAAGGGGCCTCTACTTAGCATAGAGAAATGTATGCGATTACTCAAGCCATTGGCAAATAGAGACAGTATCTATTAGGTAGACATTTTATGATCATAACAGACCAGAAATCATTGCGAGAATTGACCTAGCAAACCATCCAAACTCTGGAATAGCAGAAATGGCTCTCCAAACTGATCGGGTACGATTTTGAAATACGCTACCGACCCAGACAATTTAATGTAATGGCAGATGCTTTATCAAGGGAGGTCAATGCTAGTTTGATGGCTTTTTCCCGACCCTTGTTTGGTATCCTTGATGATGTTCACCTAGCAATGGATAGTGATGGACATGATGAACACTTTGAGTACACGGTGCAGAAAGGGCTACTATTGTACAAGGGCAGAATCATGGTGCCTATTGAAGCTGCTTTACGCGTAGTGCTAGTTAGGGAATTTCATAGTTCAATCATGGGAGGTCATGCAAGGAACTCATGTACATTGAATCCACTATTAGTAAATAATTATTGGAAGGGGATGCGCAACGAAGTGGGTTCTTTTGTCTGCAATTGTCAAGTGTGTCAAAGAATGAAAAGTGACAGTTTAGCCCTGACCGGTTTACTCCAACCCCTTCCTATTCCCTAACAAGTGTTTGAAGATATATCCATGGATTTCATCATGGGGCTACCGAAGTCGAATGGAAAGGAATCCATCATGGTAGTTGTCGATCATCTCACGAAGTACGACCACTTATTTTCTTTGCCGAGACACTTTGATAGCAAATCCATGGCCAAAATAATAGTGAAAGGCATGGTGAAACTTCATGGGATATCCCGTTTCATTGTTAGTGACTGAGATCCAATTTTTGTCAGTGAATTATGGATTGAGCTAGCTCGACTTCAGGGAACTGAGTTGTGTATTAGTTCTGCATACCATCCATAGACGGAGGCCAAACAGAGGCCCTAAATCGATGTTTGGAGATGTATCTTTGTTGCATGGCAGGAGATGATCTGGGAAAGTGGGAAAGTTACCTTGCGTGGGCCGAGTATTGGTATAACACTGCTTATCAAAATTCGGCAGGCATGACACCGTTCAAGGCTTTGTATGGCTGTGAACCCTCGACAATAGTAAGTTATACGGATGGTGGTTCCTCAAATACCCAGTTCGACCATGACTTGAAGGAACGTGATCTTCTGTTAAGAGAGTTGAGGCAGAATCTATTCAAAGCACAAAATAGGATAAAAATAAAAACTGATAGACATCGCCGAGAGCTGGAATTAAAAGAGGGAGATTGGGCCTTTTTACGGTTGCAGCCGTATCGACAATTGTCACTGCGTTTGAAGAAGCAACACAAGCTCAGTCCTCAATTCTTTGGTCCCTATCGTGTACTCAAACGAGTGGGAACTGATCGCGTGGTTTCGTGATAGGTTTTAAATATTTATAATTAATCATTCTTGAACTAACTATTATCGCGATGCAGGCAAGTGTAATTATCAAACAGTAGTATAGTTTTAGCAAGACCGGATTGTCGAACCTAAAGGAACTAAAAGTACTAGTAATGACTATCTTTTTATTATCTAGCCTAAGAATAGTGGGGTTTTGTTTTAATTAACTAATTATATAAACTAAGAACTCACAGAGAATAGAATTGGGAAATTGCTTTTGGGAAAATCGATTGAATGAAGACAATACCTAAGGAAAAATCCACCTAGACTTTACTTTTTATTCTGGCTCCGAATCAGATGATTTATTCATTCAACTTGTTCCGTAGAGATTCCTAAGTTATGTTATTATCCAAGACTAATAACGTCTAATCCCTAGATTGAATAACTGAGACTTTTCTCTAATTAACACTCTAGGGTTGCATTAACTCGATCTATGGATCCCCTTATTAGGTTTCACCCTAATCCGGCAAAATCTTGTCACCCTATGTCTAGGCTTGCAATCAACTCCGCTTAATTATGATAAATATACTCTTAGATAGGGTCTATTCCTCCTCTGAATAAGAGCTTATCTTGAATCAGTATCCTGGGAAATCAAAACAAGAATTAAGAACACATAATTAAGAACAAGTTAAATATTTATCATACGATTCAGAAAATAATAACAAGATTCGTCTTAGGTTTCATTCCCCTTAGGTATTTAAGGGATTTAGTTCATAACTAAATAAGAAAACATCTCAAAAAAATAAAGAATACAAAACATAAAGAAAACCCAAAACTCGTGAAGGGGAATTGAGGAGAGATCCTCAGTCTTGATGATGAATCCGGCTTTTGAGATGAATCAATCAGCTTCTTTGGAGTAATTCCTTACTCCCTATTCTCTGTGTCTTTTTTTCTCCTCTTCCAGGGTGTATTTATAGGCTTTGGAATGCCTAGAAGCCCTCAAAAGTGGCCTTTTCTGAATTGGACTTAACCTGGGCTCGGTAGGGACACGACACACCCGTGTGCGATTACTTCAGGTCGTGTTCGAGCCTGTTAGAATGGTACGGGCGTGTGCTACACTTGTGTGAGTCGTACTTCGATTCTGCCAGAATGACACGGCCATGTGGTCTGCCCGTGTGAGGAAGTCTAGGCTGTGCTAAGTTCGAACTTTGGCCCATTTTCTCTATTTTTAGCCCGTTTCTTGTCCCTTTCGCTCTCCTATGCTTTCCTAAGTATAAAACATGAAATTAAAGCATTAGGAGCATCGAATTCACCAATTCTAATGAAAAATCATCCATAAAATGCATTAAACATGCGGTAAAAATATGTATAATTTACGGTTTATCAAATACCCCCACACTTAAGCATTTGCTTGTCCCCAAGCAAAATCCTCAACTCATAATCAAAATAAATTCTCCTCAACTTATAATTCTTATCGATAATATCTCAAAATAATCCATAGGTAATCATACATTGAGAATTCAACTAAAAGAATATAAAAGTTTCAAACATTCCAAGTTGAGTATTTAATCATGCAAATATAGGTGTCTCTCCGCATCTAAGTAATTACCTTTGATTCAGAATATCACAGAGTTTCACATCCTCACTAAAGATTCATTCAAATCACTCGAGGTGTTTAAGGACAATAAGTGAAGCACTTAATAGTCAATAATGACAAGTCATTACCATAGGCTTGCATGAAAATCAAATCTCCACCACTATAATTTAAGATGATACATCAATCAAAAGGTCTTTAGAGGGTTGTAATGAGGCTTGGTTAGGGGGGTGTGGTCACAAGCTGAAAGAAAGGGTTAGAATCGAGATTGAATTAAAAAATTTCCTAACTAGAAAAAGAGTTAATCTTCACTTGCGTACAACAGAGCTTCTTCTCAGAATATGGAATTACTAATATATATACATAGTTTTTTTTTCCTTTTTTTTAAGAACAAGTTAAATACATAGGCTAACTTATTACAAACAAGACATAGCTAAGCAATTTCTTCAACTCAAATCTCGACAAAAATAGGGATCAAATTAATTTAGGGGATTTCAAAAATAATGGGTTAAGGGTCAATATTAAGGGCAATACAAGAAATGGCTTCTTATGCTCAATGGGGTTTATAGGGGTTAATCGTGGAGGTAGACTTTTCATGGCATGAGTGGGTTAATCCTAAGTGCCTTAATCATTTTGATATATCAAATCAAATGGTGTGGTCTCAACATGCATAATCAAGCAAGTTCTAGAATAACAGTTCAATACTGACGCACTCAAAGTAGTAATAAAAGTGAGCATGAAAGGATTAATAGATGCTCAAAAGGCTCAAAAATCTCACAAAAATTATGGCTTTTTTTTTGATGTGTAGACTCGTGAATTCCAATTCAAAGTAATACCTAGACTTGGGGCAACAATCTATAATTTTAAATTCTTAAAAATCAACTCATCATGCTTGATTCCCTAATGTCTTAAAGTTTAAACAATCAATGCATAAATGCCTATGTTTTAACTCATGATATATCAATCAAAATCATAAATCAATTAAAATTTATCCTAAATATGATATGAGAGCTTTTCAAGAGAACAAGGTAATTATTCAGGGATTTTCTGATAATGAAATGAGTGCCCCCCCACACTTAAGATGTACATTGACCTCAATGTACAAAGATAGATATTAGAGTATAAAAATAAGATAGGGAGAGAGGTGAAACTTCCTATATGATGAAATCCTCGAACTGGAGTTCTAGAGAGGAATCGGTTCGAGAGTGGAGGAGGATACTCTGGGGGCCGTAGAGGTTCAGTAGGCTATAAGTCCTGCATCAAAAGAATATTATATCTAGTAGTAGCTATGGTCGTGGTCGAGCAGGACATGGCAGTCATGGAGAACCTTTCCCGGTGGAGTTTTAGTTCCTATGTGATGATGAGCTTAAGAGCTCTATATAACTGTGATAAAATCAAGAACTTTTTAGTGGATATTAGGAATAATAATTACTCATAAAGGAAAACCAGATTTAATAATTAAAAATAAAATTTCTAAAATTTAATAAAAATAAAAAGTAGTTTCAATAAAAATTAAAAACATAAAATAAGAAATAAATATTTCTAAACATCTTCATCGCTGGATGGTTCGCGAGGTGGGACTGGCGATGGGATGTGGAGGTGCTGACAAATCTGCTATAGAGTAGCATCAATGTTGTCAAATCTTTGAAAACATTGCTGCTCGGATCGGGTGAGGCGCTCAAAGATATCAGCATATGAAGCCGCCGCATAAACTGGACGAAAGGGTGGTAGTGGCTGAGTCGGTGGGTCTTCGTGCTGTGAAGGGCATCATCAGTAATGTCCTCGTAGGCCTCCTCCTCGGTAGATTGGGCGAGACGATACTGGGGAGGGTAGGTTCGATCACGGGTGTTAGACACGGGCGTGTCGCACACCCGTACTGTTTTGGCAGGCTCGACCACGGCCATATCACACGACCGTGGCGTTTAATCATAGCCCATGTTGGAGAAATCTTTTGCCCTATTTTCACACGGCCTTAAGCACGCCCGTGTGCTTGGCCGTGTCTCTGTGGAAACCCCTGTATTCAAGATTTCTATTAGTACGTTAGGAGTTAAATACCAAAAGTTAAAGAAATTAATATTGTTAGTGCTCGGGTTGCCTCCTGAGAAGTGCTTATTTATAGTCTAAGCTCGACTTACCCTTCCGTTTGAATAATCATGGTGGTTTGAGGAGTTTATTCTCCTCATTCCTGCTATCAATCTCATCAAAATAAGGTTTTAAATGGGTGTTGTTTACCTTAAAAGTGCCAAACTTGGGATGACTCACCTCCACCGTACCAAATGGAAAAATACTGAGTACAGTAAGAGGAATTTCCTGATTCTGTGTGGTAGTGACGATGTAAGGATCTGCAGAATTTAATAAGACCTTATCACCAACCTTAAGTTGATTTGGAAAGGTATCGGGCTTGTTTTGATGTAGTTTCAGTTTGTCGGGTGTTCTTGGTTTGTGTGTCCGCCATTCATCGAGTTTCTCGATTTGTAGTCTTCGATCTTCATGAACAGGTCCTCTACTAGTGCTTGAGAATGACTCGTGTGCTTCCTTCAGACTCATTTTCTGCAAAGTAGGTCGCACCATATTATTAGTTTTAGTAGAATGGTTTAAATGATCACCTTCAATTCCTGATGTGTTGCCAGAATTGAGAGCTTGAAAGGTGATTGTTTCGTCTCCCACCGGAGTGTAAGTTCATCTGTGCCAACATCAATGATGGTTTTAGCAGTTGCTAAAAAGGGCCTTCCTAGAATTAAGGGAGTGTTGCTATCCTCTTCTATGTCTAGAACAACAAAGTCAACGGGAAATATAAATTTATTAATTTTAACTAGCATATCTTCAATAATACCCCTAGGGAATCTTATAGTTTTATCTGTTAATTGAATGCTCATCCTAGTCTGTTTGGGTTTCCTGAGACCTAGTTGCTTAAACATTTTGTAAGGCATGACATTGATACTAGCCCCTAGATTAGCCAATGCATAATTAACGTCTAAACTACCAATTAAGCAAGAAATAGTAAAGCTCCCTGGGTCTTTTAGTTTGTTGGGTAGTTTATTTTGGAGAATGGCTGAGCAAACTGCGTTCAGCTCCACATGCGACGCCTCGTCCAACTTCTGCTTATTTGCTAAAAGCTCCTGTCAAAATTTCATTGCGTTTGGCATCTGCGATAGAGCTTCAATAAACGGTAAGTTAATATGTAATTTTTTTAAGAGTTTAAGGAATTTACCAAATTGTTCATCTGAGTGGTCTTTTCTTGTTGCGTTGGGGTATAGCACACGAGGTTTATATTCGACAGTCACTGGTTTGTTTGTATTTTGATCTACCTGACCTTGCCCCTTGCTTAGCACAGTTTCTTGCCTCGGTTCTGGTTCAGGCTCAACGACTCCTTCGTCATCTTGAATATTAATTGCGTTGAGTTGTTCCCTTGGGTTAGGTTCGGTATTACTTGGCAAACTATCGTTCAGAGATTAGTTTGAAAAGCTGGCCTATCTGAGTCTCGAGCCTTTGGATCGACACTTGTTGATTCTTAAGTGCTGTCTCGGTGTTCTGAAAACGGGTTTCTGATACTGATATGAAATTTGAGAGCATTTCTTCAAGATTTGGATTTTTTTCTTATTGGTAGGGTAGTTGTTGGTAGCCCGGAGGATGTTGTGGTCTTTGATTTCCTGGACCGCCCCACGAAAAATTAGGGTGGTTCCTCCAACCTGCATTATAAGTGTTACTATATGGATTGTTTTGAGGTCGAGGATTATTACCCATGTAACTTAATTGCTCGTTATCCATGTTGTGGCCATAAGGCTGGTATTCCGAATGGTTTGTTCCACTGCTACTTGCTTCGCACTGCATTACTGGGTAAACTTGTGAAGAATTAAGAAAACCATCAATCTTTTTATTTCAGAGTTATACCTGATTAGAGAGCATGGTGGCCGAATCGATGTTATAAACGCCGGCTGTTTTTGTTAGCTTTGTCCTCATGACTTGCCACTGATAGTTATTCAGTGACATCTTCTCTATAAACTCATAGGTATCTTCTGGTGTTTTATTGTTGATGGTTCCGCCCACCGCTGTGTCAACCATTTGCCGAGTCGAAGGATTCAGACCATTGTGAAATGTTTGTACTTGGAGCCAAAGCGATAACCCATGGTGAAGGCACCTTCTCAGAAGGTCTTTGTATCTCTCTCATGCATCGTAGAGTGTTTCTAAATCCATCTGCATAAAAGAAGAGATATCATTACGTAATTTAGCCATTTTAGCCAGCGGAAAATATTTTAGCAAAAATTTTTTTGTCATTTGTTCCCAAGTAGTAATTGACCCTCGTGGTAACGAGTTCAACCACTGTTTAGCTTTGTTCCTCAATGAAAAGGGAAAAAACCGAATACGAATGGAATCATCAGAAACGCCATTGATTTTAAATGTATCGCATAGTTTTAAAAAGTTGGTTAAATGAGCGTTGGGATCCTCATCCTGCAAACCATCAAACTAAAAAAATTGTTGTATCATTTGAATAGTATTAGGTTTTAATTCAAAAGTATTTGCAGCTACAGCAGGTCTTACATGCTCGATTCAGTTCCTGTTAAAGAGGGTTTAGCATAATCATACATAGTGCGTGGAGCAGGGTTTTGATTAACCTCAATTACAGGAGGTAGCTGATTGGTTGAGTATCGCCTTCTTGCTCGTTCTCTTTGTATCTTAAGCTTCGCCTTATTTCTCTTTGCTTTCTACGAACTGTGCGATCGATTTTTTTGTCAAAAAGTAGTGGCCTTGACCGGTTTCTTCTAGTCATAAACTATGAAAACCTGCCAAGAGAAAGAAAAAGTAGGTTAATAAATAATAATAATAATAATATAAAATTAAATTGAAAGAAAAATAAATGGCTAAAGTAATAAAAATTGAGTGTTCCTAATATCTTAGTTCCCTGGCAACGGCGCCAAAAACTTGATCGTGTGGTTTCATGATAGGTTTTAAATATTTATAATTAATCATTCTTGAACTAACTATTATCACGATGTAGGCAAGTGTACCTATCGAACAGTAGTATAGTTTTAGCAAGACCGGATTGTCGAACCCAAAGGAACTAAAAGTACTAGTAATGACTGTCTTTTTTATTATCTAGCCTAAGAATAATGGGGTTTTGTTTTAATTAACTAATTATCTAAAATAAGAACTCACAGAGAATAGAATTGGGGAATTGCTTTTGGGAAAATCGATTGAATGAAGACAATACCTAAGGAAAAATCCACCTAGACTTTACTTGTTATTCTAGCTCTGAATCGGACGATTTATTCATTCAACTTGTTCTGTGAGATCCCTAAGTTATGTTATTATCCCTATTCAAGACTAATAACGTCTAATCCCTAGATTAAATAACTACGACTTTTCTCTAATTAACACTCTAGGGTTGCATTAACTCTATCTATGGATCCCCTTATTAGGTCTCACCCTAATCCGGCAAAATCTTGTCACCCTATGTCTAGGCGTGCAATCAACTCCGCTTAATTATGATAAATGTACTCTTAGACAGGGTCTATTCCTCCTCTGAATAAGAGCTTATCTTGAGTCAATATCCTAGGATATCAAAACAAGAATTAAGAACACATAATTAAGAACAAGTTAAATATTTATCATACGATTTAGAAAATAATAATAAGATTCATCTTAGGTTTCATTCCCCTTAGGTATTTAGGGGATTTAGTTCATAACTAAATAAGAAAACATCTCAAAAAAAATAAAGAATACAAAACATAAAGAAAACCCAAAACTCGTGAAGGGGAATTGAGGAGATATCTTCAGTCTTGATGATGAATCCGACTTTTGAGATGAATCAATTGGCTTCCTTGGAGTAATTCCTTACTCCCTATTCTCTGTGTCTCTTTTTCTCCTCTTTCAGGGTGTATTTATAGGCTTTGGAATGCCTAGAAGCCCTCAAAAGTGGCCTTTTCGAAATTGGACTTAACTTGGGCTCGGCAAGGACACGTCCGTGTGACACGCCCGTGTGCGATTACTTCAGGCCATGTTCGAGCCTGTTAGAATGGCACGGGCATGTGCTATACATGTGTGAGTTGTGCTTCGATTCTACCAGAATGACACGGCCGTGTGGTCTGCCTGTGTGAGGAAGTCTAGCCCGTGTTAAGTTCGTACTTTGGCCCATTTTCTCTATTTTTGGCCCGTTTCTTGTTCCTTTCGCTCTCCTATTCTTTCCTAAGTATAAAACATGAAACTAAAGCATTAGGAGCATTGAATTCACCAATTCTAATGGAAAATCATCCATAAAATGCATTAAACATGGGGTAAAAATATATATAATTTATGGTTTATCAGGAACCTAGCTTACAGGTTGGACCTACCAGATTCCACACGAATTCATCCCGTATTTCATATGTCTCAGTTGAAACCATGTAAGGGACAACCACTTCAGCAGATTACTCCACTTCTATTGTTGATCGATCTAGAGAAACCTCAGTCCATCAATGCAATGCCAAACCTTGAGGTTGATGTTCCCACACTTGGAGGGGGTGATGTTATGGACGAGCAAAAACACGAAGGATCCACGTCAAAACCAATGAGCTGGAGAACCAAGACCCACCAGTGAGTAGCTATAACAGCACGACTTAGGGCCTAGTCAGAATAATGGTCTCGGGACCACAAATTTGGAGTTAACTAAATTATTTTATTTTTATTTTGGGGTCATAGCATGTTAATATTAGTGTATGGAAAATTTGGTGAATTACTTTTAGCGATGGCTTGCTCAATTGCGAAAAATGACTAAATCGCATAAAAGGAAAAAGTTGCAAACTAGTGCCCAAATGTGTCAATTAGCTAGAAGACTTAAATTGAGGGTATTTAAAAGGCAAATAGACCCTTATGGATTTGCCTGGCTGGCCATGAGATGAATTTTAAACAAATAGTCAAAGTTTAGGTAAGTGATGTCATGATTTGGTGATAAAATAATGCCTAAGGCCTATCTAGCATTTTTCTTCTTCTCCATCTCTTCTCTCCACCAAAAATATCAACAAATATGGAGGTTTGAAAAATAAAAATTTTCAGCAACTTATTCCTCTCATAATGTAAGTGATCTTGATGATTTTCTTGATTTTTTACATTTTTGGCATACTTGTGTCATGGGCTTTCAAATGAGAGGACTATTTTGCAAAATGGTAATAAGTCTAGGGTTTCACTATGTGAATATTCATGTTATTTTCTAAAATTTTATGGAAGAATATGAGTCTTAGAAGAGTCCTAAACAACTTTTGTGAGAGGTTTTAGCATAAAAACACCCAAAAGGACTATTTTGCATAAGTTGTGCACTAAGGGATAAATATGTGAAATAGTGACATTTTGAAGTTGCTATAGGAGTAAAAAGGGTTCAGCTAGGCTTAAAATACCATGAAATTTGATAAAAATTGATTTTCGAGCCTAGGGGAAAAATGGTCATTTTACCAAGGATGTGAATTTTTTATTTCCTAATTGTGATTAGTGACTAAATGAGTGCATTTTACTATTATAGATCAAGAGTTTTCAAATCCGAACCTTGACCGAGAGAAAGCCAAGCAAACCGACTAGTCATGTGCATTTTGTAATCCGAGGTAAGTTGTATGTAAACAATGCAACTATGTTGTTGATATATGTGTTTGAATTGTCATTGAATCGATATAGAATGAATTGATTGATAATGATAATTGAGATAATAGAATTTCCATTGGAACCTTAGGAAGTAGACTGGACATTCATGTCGTAATATTGGGCCACTTGTGTGTGCTAGTGTAAGACATGTCTGGGACATGCATCGGCCTCAAGATGTAAGCCAATGTAAGACATGTTTGGGACATGCATCGGGTATGAGATGATATTCAGTGTAAGACCATGTCTGGAACATGGCATCGACTTGAGATATGAGCCAGTGTAAGACCATGTCTGGGACATGGCATCGGCACCCTACCTATATTCGAGGTTTAAGTAATATCCGGTGATACTCCAAATGGTTCAACGGTGGATGTTATGTTTTGAGTTAATGAGGAAAGTATAACCGTGTTGTGGATGGTACAGGTACCTAATTGGTACGTATAAGATATGAGCTCAATATATATATTATAATATGTGACTTGTATGGTTGGTAATAAGTAAGTTACATCTATGCCTACATCTGGGTCATGAATATGTTGATCATTGATGAAATTGTTGTTGAATATTCATTTATATGCAACTTACTAAGCTTTTATGCTTACTCCCTCTTCCTTTCCATTTTTCTTATAGTGATGCCTATTTAGCCTAAGGATCATTGGACGTCAGAGATATCGATCACACTATCATCCGAAACACTTGGTATAGTTGGATTTATATTTTTGAATTATGGCATGTGTAGGGTCTAGACTTTATCATTTTGTGTCTTGAGCATTTACCAAATGAATTGGCTTGGGGTAAATCTCACACTTTGTATTAAGCCTTGGATGATGGCTAACATTCCTTTTTGAGTTTATAGAAGATGCATCATCATGGTTGCATAAACGTCTATTGTGGCCGAATTGATTATGGAAATTTTGCTTGCTTTGGTATTGGTTGGTTATAGCATGAAGATAGGTGAACAAGGGTGGCAATGAGGTTTGGAAAATAGTCTTATATTGTCCACACGGGTAGACACACGGGCGTGTGTCACACACGGCCAGCCCCAAGGGCGTGTGCTTCGACCGTGTAACTTTTTGGTTATGATGACGTTAGAAATAGAATGCCCCAGTTTTTGGACACGAGCGTGTCGAGGCCCTGTGGGAAGACTCGGACCAGGCACACGGGCGTGTGCCAATCCGTGTGAAAACCACTGCACCTTGAACTAAAAATTAAATTCTGCACGGGCTAGGGACTCGGGCGTGTCCCGATAGACACCAGGCCGTGTGAGCTACATGGGTCACCAACATGGCCATGTCAAGCCGATCACATGGGCGTGTCACCTCCCACACGGGTGTGTGCCCCTGTCTTTATTGAAAATTTCCAAAGCTCTTTAAGAGATTCAGATTGATCCCGAATTTGTTTCTAAGTATATTTCGAGCCTTGTAAACCTACATTAGAGTTGTAAAGGTGAAATTTTAAAAGGTTTTTAATTTGTTCGCATTTTTATGACTCGAGAAAGTTTGTACACTTATCAATAAATTAGTAATGCCTCGTATCCTGTCCCGGTGTAGGAAACGGGTAAGGGGTGTTACATTTAGTGCTATTAGAGCTATGGTTTAGTCGGTTCTAGGACTAACCTAGCCAGAGTATGAGTCTAGCTATACATGCCATAATTTTATATTGATAGTGTGATGATTTCAGACGATTATAAATTATGTTTTTATGTATAGTGAATGGATCCTGATAGAACCACAGCGGATGACATGGAAAATAACGCGTCGGCTCTCGCTGAAAGGACCGTGCCAGTGGAGAGTGAGCCCATTACCATAGGCCAAGGTGGAGGGGCTAGAGAAGCCTACCTCTAAATGATGGACGCTTGGTACACGGATTTTTTTCGTGCAAATCTGAACACTCCACCTCCCTTACCTCCCCAAATTCCTCAGTATGCCCCTGTAGCCCCGGAAAGAGCGGACATGATTAGGTGGGAGAAACCTTCAGTAAACAAAATTCGGAAGCATGGGGCCGAGGAATTTCGATCTAATATAGATGATGACCCTAAGAGGGCAGAGTTTTGGTTAGAAAATACCATTAGAGTATTTGATGAGCTATCGTGCACGCCTGAAGAGTGCATAAAGTGTGTAGTGTCACTCCTACGAGATTCAGCCTACCAATGGTGGAATACTCTCGTGTCTGTTGTACCGAGAGAGAGAGAGAGAGAGTAACTTGGGAATTCTTCTAGGGAGAGTTCTGGAAAAAGTATATCATCAAAGGTTTATAGATCAAAAGAGGAAGGAATTTTTAGAATTGAAACAACGTCGAATGACAGTAACAGAGTATGAGCGTGAGTTCGTGATACTTAGTAAGTATGCTCGGGAGTGCGTGTCTACCGAAGCCATGATGTGTAAGAGGTTTGAAGACGGCCTTAATGAGGACATTCGAGTGTTCATTGGCATTTTAGAGTTACGGTAGTTTGTAGCACTTGTGGAGAGAGCCTATAAGGCAGAAGAGCTGATTAAAGAGAGGAGGAAAACGGCTTTTGAGTCACGGGATTCGAAGAAGAGGCAGATGGGGAAATCACATCAGTCCTCATCCAAGAGATCAAAGGAATTCTCTACTCAATCGAATGCCTCGGTGGGGTATTCGAAGAAAAAAAGAATTAGCAGAATTTGACATCTAGAGCCCAGACCACTTCGGTTACTAGTGTTGGCAGTGCTCGGCCAAACCGGCCGGAGTGTCCGTAATGCATGAGATATCATTTCAACGAGTGTCGAGGAAACGAGAGGGGCTGATTCAAGTGTGGGTCACTAGACCACTTCATTCATGATTGTCCTGAGATGGGAGAGAGAGAAAGGAAGCAAGAATTGAAGGCAAGTAGTGCTTTGTTGAGGGGTAGACCCCAAAAGAACCCCAGAAGTGGGGCTAGCAGTAGAGGCGTGCCAAGAGACGCTGCAGTGAGGTTTGAGGGCAGGGCGCCAACAAGGACCTACACTATACGTGCTCGGGAAGAGGCATAGTCTCCTGATGTGATCACGGGTATTTTTTCTATCCACGATATAACTGTTGTTGCCTTAATTGACCCGAGATCTACCCACTCTTATATTTGTATGGATTTGATATCCCGTATAAATATGATAGTAGAGTCCACTAGGTTTGTGATAAAAGTGTCTAACCCTTTTGGCAGGCATGTATTAGTTGACCAAGTGTGTAGAAATTGCCCATTAAAAATTAGAGGCTATTGTTTTTTGGCTAACTTGATGTTATTTCCGTTTAATGAGTTTGATATAATCCTGGGGATGAATTGGTTGACTGCTCATAGTGTTGTAGTGGACTGTGGGAAAAAGATAATAGAGTTGAAATGTGAAGACAAAAGTGTTCTCCGCGTTACCAAGTGAGTCAGATAATCTGCCAATAGTAATATCGTCGTTGACTGTTGAGAAGTATTTGAGAAAAGGATCTGAGGCTTACCTAGCTTTTGTGTTAAATACTCAAGTATATGAGTTGAAGATAGAATCAGTACCAGTGGTTTGTGAGTTTACAGATGTATTTCTTGAAGAATTACCTGGATTACCCCTAGTAAGAGAAGTTGGGTTTGAAATTGAGTTAGTCCCTGGAACGACACCTATCTCGATTGCTCCGTATAGGATGGCTCCAACAGAGTTAAAAGAGTTAAAGGCACAGTTGTAAGAGCTTGCAGACAAGGGCTTCACAAGATCGAGTTTTTCCCTGTGGGGTGCTCCAGTACTTTTTGTGAAGAAGAAAGGTGGATTGATGAGGTTATACATCGACTATAGACAACTCAACAAGATAACAGTAAAGAACAAATATCCTTTACTAAGGATCGATGATTTGTTCGATCAGTTAAAGGGAGCCACGGTATTTTCCAAGATTGACCTGAGGTCGGGATACTACTAGTTAAGGGTTAAAGAGCAAGATGTGTCGAAGACTGCATTTCGACAAGATACGGACATTATGAGTTCCTTGTTATGCCCTTTGGTCTGACTAATGCCCCAGCAGTGTTTATGGATTTGATGAATCACATTTTCAGGCCGTATCTGGATAAGTTTGTCGTCGTCTCTACCGATGACATACTGATTTATTCACATGATGAGAATGAGCATGCATAGCATCTGAGAGTTATGTTGCAAACCTTGGGAGAAAGCAGTTATACACCAAATTCAATAAGAGTGAATTTTGGCTTAAGGAGGTCGGATTCCTAGGACATATTGAGTCGGGTGACAGGATCCGAGTTGACCCAAATAAGATCTCGGCTATTGTTGAGTGGAAATCGCCGAGGAATGTGACGGAAGTTCGAAGCTATTTGGGTTTGGCAGGATACTATATACAGTTTTTAAACGAATTTTCCATGATATCTACCCCGATGATAAGATAGCTGCAAAAAGATGTCAAGTTTTTTTGGACAGAAAGTGTCAGCAGAGTTTTGAGAAATTAAAAATTTTGTTGACTGAAGCCTCAGTGTTAGTGCAATCGTAGTCGGGTAAGGAGTTCGTGATTTATAGTGATGCCTTCTGATCGCGTGGTTTCGTGATCGGTTTTAAATATTTATAATTAATCGTTCTTGAACTAACTATTATCGCGATGTAGGCAAGTGTACCTATCAAACAGTAGCATAGTTTTAGCAAGACTGGATTGTCGAACCCAAAGGAACTAAAAGTACTAGTAATGACTGTCTTTTTATTATCTAGCCTAAGAATAATGGGATTTTGTTTTAATTAACTAATTATCTAAATTAAGAACTCACAGAGAATAGAATTGGGAAATTGCTTTTGGGAAAATCGATTGAATGAAGACAATACCTAAGGAAAAATCCACCTAGACTTTACTTGTTATTTTGGCTCCGAATCGGACGATTTACTCATTCAACTTGTTCCTTAGAAATCCCTAAGTTATGTTATTATCCCTATTTAAGACTAATAACGTCTAATCCCTAGATTGAATAACCGAAACTTTTCTCTAATTAACACTCTAGGGTTGCATTAACTCGATCTATGGATCCTCTTATTGGGTTTCACCCTATCCAAAAAATCTTGTCACCCTATGTCTAGGCGCGCAATCAACTCCGTTTAATTATGATAAATGTACTCTTAGACAAGGTCTATTCCTCCTCTGAATAAGAGCTTATCTTGAATCAGTATCCTGGGATATCAAAACAAGAATTAAGAACATATAATTAAGAACAAGTTAAAAATTTGTCATATGATTCAGAAAATAATAACAAGATTCGTCATAGGTTTCATTCCCTTTAGGTATTCAGGGGTTTAGTTCATAACTAAATAAGAAAACATCTCAGAAAAATAAAGAATACAAAACATAAAGAAAACCCAAAACTCGTGAAGGGGAATTGAGGAGAGATATTCAGTCTTGATGATGAATCTGACTTTTGAGATGAATCAATCGACTTCCTTGGAGTAATTCCTTACTCCCTATTCTCTGTGTCTCTTTTTCTCCTCTTCCAGGGTGTATTTATAGGTTTTGGAATGCCTAGAAGCCCTCAAAAGTGGCATTTTTCAAATTAGACTTAACTTGGGCTCGGCAGGGACACGCGCGTGTGACATGCCTGTGTGCGATTACTTCAGGCCGTGTTCGAGGCTGTTACAATGGCACAGACACTTGTTAAACCTGTGTGAGTCGTGCTTCGATTCTGCCAGAATGACACGGTCGTATGGTCTGCCTGTGTGAGGAAGTCCAGGCCGTGTTAAGTTTGTACTTTAGCCCATTTTCTCTTTTTTTTGGCCCGTTTCTTGTTCCTTTCGCTCTCTTATGCTTTCCTAAGTATAAAACATGAAATTAAAGCATTAGGAGCATCGAATTCACCAATTCTAATGGAAAATCATCCATAAAATGCATTAAACATGGGGTAAAAATATGTATAATTTACGGTTTATCAAATACCCCCACACTTAAGTATTTGCTTATCCTCAAGCAAAATCCTCAACTCATAATCAAAATAAATTCTCCTCAACTTATAATTCTTATCGATAATATCTCAAAATAATCCATAGGTAATCATACATTGAGAATTCAACTAAAAGAATATAAAAGTTTCAAACATTCCAAGTTGAGTATTTAATCATGCAATCATAGGTGTCTATCCGCATCTAAGTAATTACCTTTGATTCAGAATATCACAGAGTTTCACATCCTCACTAAAGATTCACTCAAATCACTCGAGGTGTTTAAGGACAATAAATAAAGCACTCAATAGTCAATAATGAAAAGTGATTACCATAGGCTTGCATGAAAATCAAATTTCACCACTATAATTTAAGATGATACATCAATCAAAAGGTCTTTAGAGGGTTGTAGTGAGGCTTGGTTAGGGGGGTATGGTCACAAGCTGAAAGAAAGGGTTAGAATCGAGATTGAATTGAAAAATTGCCTAACTAAAAAAAGAGTTAATATTCACTTGTGTACAACAGAGGTTCTTCTCAGAATATGGAATTACTAATATATATACATAGTTTTTTTTCTTTTTCTTTTTTAAGAACAAGTTAAATACACAGGCTAACTTATTACAAACAAGACATAGCTAAGCAATTTCTTCAACTCAAATCTCGACAAAAATAGGGATCAAATTAATTTAGGGGATTTCAACAATAATGGGTTAAGGGTCAATATTAAGGGTAATACAAGAAATGTCTTGTTAGGCTCAAGGGGGTTTACTAGGGGTTAGTCATGGAGGTAGGCTTTTCATGGCATGAGTGGGTTAATCCTAAGTGCCTTAATCATTTTGACATATCAAATCAAATGGTGTGGTCTCAACATGCATAATCAAGCATGTTCTAGAATAACAATTCAATACTGACGCACTCAAAGCAATAATAAAAGTGAGCATGAAAGGATTAATAGATGCTCAAAAGACTCAAAAATCTCACAAAAAATTATGGTTTTTTGATGTTAAGACTTGTGAATTCCAATTCAAAGTAATACCTAAACTTGGGGAAACAATCTATAATTTTAAATTCTTAAAATCCAACTTATCATGCTTGATTCTCTAATGTCTTAAAGTTTAAACAATCAATGCATAAATGCCTATGTTTTAATTCAAGATATACCAATGAAAATCATAAATCAATTAAAATTTATCCTAAATATGATATGAGAGATTTTCAAGAGAACAAGGTAATCATTCAAGGATCAGATTCGACCACGGTCATGTCGCACAACCGTGTAGTTTTATCACAGCCTATGTTTGGGGAAATCTTCTACCCTGTTTCTGCACTCCCATATCGCATGGTCGTGTTTCTACCCGTGTTGGTCACACGGCCTTAAGCACGGCCGTGTGCTAGGCCGTGTGGAGTTGGGAACCTGTGCTTTAAGTACTCTGTTAGTGACCTAAATGTTTAAAACTTGAAATGTAAACAATCTAAAATAGTTAGTATTCGGGTTGCCTCCCGAGAAGCGCTTTTTTATAGTCTAAGCTCAACTGTTACCTTGTTGGTTTATTCAGGGCGGTTTGTGGAGTCGTAGCTCCTCTCCATGGACTTTAAAATTCTCACCATTATAAAGTTTGAGACGGTGTCCATTTACTTTGAAAGTACTGTATGATGGGTGACTTACCTCTATTATGCCATATAGAAAAATAGATTGAATTACGAAGGGTCCTGACCATCGTGATTTTAGTGTTTCGGGAAACAATTTGAGTCTTGAGTTGTATAGTAAGACGAGATCTCCAACTTTAAATTGTTTTCGTTGCTTTAAACGAACGTCATGGCACCGCTTTGTTGCTTCCTTGTATAGGTGTGAATTTTCGTATGCATTGGCTTGCCATTCATCAAGCTAGTTCAGCTGTATTAACCTGTTTTTTCCTAAAAGTTTGGGATCAAGGTTTAGAAATTTAATAGCCGAAAAAGCTTTATGCTCTAGTTCGAATGGTAGATGACAACTTTTTCCATAAACAAGTCTGTAAGGTGATGTCCCTATGGGAGTCTTAAAAGCAGTTCTGTAAGCCCATAATGCATCGTCTACTTTTGTTGCCTAGTCTTTTCTATTTGATTCTACTATTTTTTCAAGGATCCGTTTGAGTTCTTGGTTTGCTACTTCAACTTGTCCATTAGTTTGAGGATGGTATAGGGTAGCTGTTCTATGATGAACTCCGTATTTCTTAAGGGTTTTTCAAATTGGGTATTACAAAAATGAGTGCCCCTGTCACTGATAATTGCTCTAGGTGTTCTGAATCTCAAGAAGAGTTTTTTAAGGAAACGTACTACCACTCTAGCATCATTAGTAGGTAGAGCTTGGGCTTCTACCCATTTGGACATGTTGTCAACTGCTACTAAGATGTATTTATTTCCAAATGAACTGAGGAATGGGCCCATGAAATCGATACCCCAAACGTCAAATATTTCACATGAAAGCATATAGTTTTGAAGCATTTCATCGCGTTTAGATATGTTACCTGTTCGTTGGCATTTGTCACATGAAGTAACATACCTGATAACATCTTTGAATAATGAAGGCCAATAAAAACCTGATTCAATGTGTGCAGTCTTGGTTCCACTATAGTGTCTTGCGGTTGGCCCTGAGTGGCAATATTCCAATATTTTTGATATTTCTGATCCTGTAACGCATCTTCTGATGACTTGATCTGCACATCTGTGAAACAGAAATGGATCGTCCCAAAATTAGTTTTTCACATCATTAAAGAATCGCTTCTTTTGATGGTGTGTTAACCCTTTTGGGATAATGTTAGCAGCTAAAAAATTCGCGATGTCTGCAAACCAAGGTACCTCGGAGTTAGATATAGCGAAAAATTGTTCTTCAAGGAACGAATCATTTATTTCAACGTCATCAAGTTCTCTAGTATTAGATTTCTCGAGCCTGGACAAATGATCAGCCGCGAGATTTTCAGCTCCTTTCTTATCCTGAATCTCCAAGTCGAATTCCTGCAATAGGAGAATCCATCGAATGAGTCTAGGTTTTGCATCGGTTTTAGTTAAAAGGTAGCGAAGGGCAGAATGGTCAGTGTAAACAACAACTTTAGACAATATGAGATATGATCGAAATTTATCAAATGTAAAAACCACAGCTAGCAACTCTTTTTCTATAGTAGTATAGTTTTCTTGTGCAGCCGTTAAGGTTTTGCTGGCGTAATAGATAGGTTGAAAATGCTTGTCTCTTTGCTGTCCCAATACTGCACCTACTGCAAAGTCACTTGCATCACATATTAGTTCAAATGGAAAGTTCCAATCAGGTGCAATTATGATTGGAGCATTAATTAATTTATCCTATAAAGTATTAAATGCTTCTAAACATTCCTGATCGAAGTTAAAAGGTATATCTTTTTCTAGCAAATTAGTCAAAGGCTTAGCTATTTTAGAAAAATCTTTAATAAATCTTCTATAAAAACCAGTATGTCCTAAAAAGCTCCTAATAGCCTTAACCGAACTAGGGGGTGGTAATTTTTTGATTGTTTCTATTTTAGATTTATCCACCTCAATCCCTTTACTAGAAATTTTATGCCCTAATACAATACCTTCTTGAACCATGAAGTGACATTTCTCCCAGTTAAGCATAAGGTTTGTTTCCTCACATCTTATTAAAACTCGTTTTAAAATTTTAAGGCAGAGATGGAAAGAGTTATCGAATACCGAAAAATCATCCATGAAGACTTCCATGATATCTTCCACGAGTTCGTCGAATATGGACATCATACAACGCTGAAAAGTGGGAGGAGCATTACATAATCCAAAAGGCATTCTACTATAAGCGAACGTACCATATGGGCATGTGAATGTCATCTTTTCTTGATCTTCAAGAGCTATTGGGATTTGGAAGTAACCAAAGAGTCCGTCTAGGAAGAAGTAATACATGTGTCCAGATAATCTTTCCAACATTTGGTCAATGAATGGCAAGGGGAAATGATCTTTTCTTGTGGCATCATTTAGTTTCCTTTAGTCAATGCAAACTCTCTACCCTGTGACTGTTCTTGTTGGGATTAATTCATTCTTCTCGTTGGTCACAACCGTCATGCCTCCTTTCTTGGGGACAACCTGTACTAGACTTACCCAAGAACTGTCAAAAATAGGATAAATAATTCTAGCATCTAGAAGTTTAATTACCTCGGCTTTTACAACTTCCTTCATGTTGGGGTTCAGACGTCTTTGAGCTTGCACACACGGTTTGTATTCATCTTCCATCAAAATTTTGTGGGTGCAAAAAGAAGGGCTGATTCCTTTAATGTCAGAAATTTTCCAAGCTATGGCTTTTTATGTTCTTTTAATGCTTGGATTAATTCCTCTTTCTCCTTGGGTTGCAAATTAGAAGCAATAATAACTGGTAATGTAGAATTATTTCCAAGGAATGCGTATTCTAGGTGGATTGGTAATTATTTAAGTTCCAGTTTGGGAGGCTCCTCAATAGAGAGTTTTTGTTTAAGTTCATCGTTTATCTTAATACCCTCATATTCTACTTGTCTTGACGAATGGTCATTAGGTTCCTCACCTGTCTCTTCGTCTTGAGCTGGAAACGGTTCCGTCGTCTCCTCTTGTACAATTTCCTCAAAAGAGTCTTGAGTAGTATGATCAATAGAGTCAATAAAATAACATGAATCATCCTGTTCCCTAGAGAATCTCATAGCATCGTAAATTTTAAAGATAATCTCCTCATCACCTACTCTAAGTACCAATTTACCGTCACCCACGTCGATCACAGCTCTAGCAGTGGCTAAGAATGGGCGCCCTAAAATTAAGGGTACTTCCACATCTTCATCCATGTCAAGCACAACAAAATCAACAGGGAATATAAATTTATCTACTTTTACGAGTACTTTTTCTGTAATACCCCTAGGATATTTAACAGATCTATTGGCTAATTGAATACTCATCCTAGTAGGTTTAGGTTCCCCAAGACCAAGTTGTTTGAACATTTTATATGGCATCAAATTAATGCTAGCGCCTAAATCAGCTAGTGCTTTTTCAACATTCATACTACCAATTAAGAAAGGGATAGTAAAACTTCCTAGATCTTTCAGTTTGGTTGACACCTTTTTTTGGAGTATGGTTGAGCACTCCTCGTAGAGTTCTACTGTAGATAAGTCCTCGAACTTCCTTTTATTTGTTAGAAGCTCCTTCAAAAATTTTGCGTAGGTAGGCATCTGCGAGATGGCTTTAACAAAAGGTAAGTTGATATGTAATTACTTAAAAAGTTCAAGAAACTTACCGAATTGTGCATCAATGCGATCTTTTTTTAATTTTGCTGGATATGGAACTGGTGGTTTATATTCCTCCGGCACTGGTTTGTTACTATTTTTGGGTTTTTCTTCCCTCTTTTTGCTTTCCACGGCTTCTTGTACTAACCTCTTTTCAGATTTCGCTAACACTTTCCCACTCCTTAGTGTAATTGCTTTGACATGCTCTCTTGATTTGGTGTTACTAAGTAAATTTCCTAGTGGTTTTTCCGAGATCAGTTTGGATAGCTTGCTTATTTGAGTTTCGAGCTCTTGGATCAATGCTTACTGATTCTTAAGTGCTGTCTCGGTGTTCTGAAAGGTTTCTGACACTGATATAAACTTTGAGAGCATCTCTTCAAGATTTAGCTTCTTTTCCTGTTGGTAGGGTGGTTGTTGGTAGCCCGGAGGATGTTGTGGTCTTTGATTTCCTTGACCGCCCACGAGAAATTGGGGTGGTTCCTCCAACCTACATTATAAGTGTTACTATATGGATTGTTTTGAGGTCGAGGATTATTACCCATGTAATTTAATTGCTCGTTATCCATGTTGTGGCCACAAGGTTGGTATTCCAAATGGTTTGTTCCACCGCTACTTGCTTCGCACTGCATTACTGGGTAAACCTGTGAAGAATTAAGAAAACCATCAATCTTTTTATTTAAGAGTTCTACCTGATTAGAGAGCATGGTGACCGAATCGACGTTATAAACGTCGGCTGTTTTCGTTGGCTTTGTCCTCATGACTTGCCACTGATAGTTATTCAGTGACATCTCCTCTATAAACTCATAGGCATCTTCTAGTGTTTTATTGTTGATGGTTCCGCCCGCCGCTGTGTCAACCATTTGCTGAGTTGAAGGATTCAGACCATTGCGAAATGTTTGTACTTGGAGCCAAAATGGTAACCCATGGTGAGGGTACATTCTCAGAAGGTCCTTGTATCTCTCCCATGCATCGTAGAGTGTTTCTAAATCCATCTACACAAAAGAAGAGATATTATTACGTAATTTAGCCGTTTTAGCCGACGAAAAATATTTTAGTAAAAATTTTTCGGTCATTTGTTCCCAAGTAGTAATTGACCCTCGTGGTAATGAGTTCAACCACTATTTATCTTTGTTCCTCAATGAAAAAGGAAACAACTGAAGATGAATGGCATCATCAGAAACGCTATTGATTTTAAATGTATCGCATAGTTCTAAAAAGTTGGCTAAATGAGCGTTGGGATCCTCATCTTGTAAACCATCAAACTAAACAAATTGCTGTATCATTTGAATAGTGTTAGGTTTTAATTCAAAAGTATTTGTAGCTACAGCAGGTCTAACTATGCTCGATTCAGTTCCTGTTAAAGAGGGTTTAGCATAATCATACATAGTGCATGAAGCAGGATTTTGATTAACTGCAATTGCAGAAGGTAGCTGATTGCCTTGGTTTTTAGCCATCTCTTCGGTTGGGGGTTAAGTATCATCTTCTTGCTCGTTCTCTGTGTATCTTAAGCTTCACCTTATATCTCTTTGGTTTCTACAAACTGTGCGATCTATTTCTTCGTCAAAAAGTAATGGCCTAGATGGGTTTTTTTCTAGTCATAAACTATGAAAGCCTGCCAAGAGAAAGAAAGAGTAGGTTAATAAATAATAATAATAATAATAAAATTAAATTAAATTGCAAGAAAAATAAATGGCTAAAGTAATAAAAATTGAGCATTCCTAATATCTTAGTTCCCCGGCAACGGCGCCAAAAACTTGATCGCGTTGTTTCGTGATAGGTTTTAAATATTTATAATTAATCGTTCTTGAACTAACTATTATCGCGATGTAGGCAAGTGTACCTATCGAACAGTAGTATAGTTTTAGTAAGACTAGATTGTCGAACCCAAATGAACTAAAAGTACTAGTAGTGGATATCTTTTTATTATCTAGCCTAAGAATAATGGGGTTTTGTTTTAATTAACTAATTATCTAAACTAAGAACTCACAAAGAATAGAATTGGGAAATTGCTTTTGGGAAAATCTATTGAATGAAGACAATACCTAAGGAAAAATCCACCTAGACTTTACTTGTTATTCTAGCTCTGAATCGGATGATTTATTCATTCAACTTGTTCCGTAGAGATCCCTAAGTTATGTTATTATCCCTATTCAAGACTAATAACGTCTAATCCCTAGATTGAATAACCGAGACTTTTCTCTAATTAACACTCTAGGGTTGCATTAACTCGATCTAAGGATCCTCTTATTAGGTTTCACCCTAATCCGGCAAAATCTTGTCACCCTATGTCTAGGCGCGCAATCAAATCCACTTAATTATGATAAATGTACTCTTAGACAGGGTCTATTCCTTCTCTGAATAAGAGCTTATCTTGAATCAGTATCTTGGGATATCAAAATAAGAATTAAGAACACATAATTAAGAACAAGTTAAATATTTATCATACGATTCAGAAAATAATAACAAGATTCGTCTTAGGTTTCATTCCCCTTAGGTATTTAGGGGATTTAGTTCATAACTAAATAAGAAAACATCTCAGAAAAATAAAGAATACAAAACATAAAGAAAACCCAAAACTCCTAAAGGGGAATTGAGGAGAGATCTTTAATCTTGATGATGAATTCGGCTTCTGAGATGAATCAATCGGGTTTCTTGGAGTAATTTCTTACTCCCTCTTCTATGTCTCTTTTTCTCCTCTTCCAGGGTGTATTTATAGGCTTTGGAATGCCTAGCAGCCCTCAAAAGTGGCATTTTCTGAATTAGACTTAACTTGGGCTCGATAGGGACACGCCCGTGTACGATTACTTCAGGCCATGTTCGAGCCTGTTAGAATGGCACGGGCGTGTGCTATACCCGTGTCAGTCGTGCTTCGATTCTTCCAGAATGACACGGCCGTGTGGTATGCCCGTGTGAGGAAGTCCAGGCCGTGTTAAGTTCGTACTTTGTCCCATTTTCTCTATTTTTGGCCCGTTTCTCGTTCCTTTCGCTCTCCCATACTTTCCTAAGTATAAAACATGAAATTAAAGCATTAGGAACATCAAATTCACCAATTCTAATGGAAAATCATCCATAAAATGCATTAAACATGGGGTAAAAATATGTATAATTTATGGTTTATCACTTTCTTAAATGGTTTGGGGTGTGTGCTCATGCAAGAAGGCAAGGTTATAGCCTATGCCTCGAGACAACTAAAGCCACATGAGAAAAACTACCCGACGCACGATTTGGAGTTGGCTGCCACTGTGTTCGCTTTGAAGATTTGGAGACACCATTTGTATGGAAAGAAATGTCGGGTATTCACAGACCATAAGAGCTTAAAGTAATTGATGACTCAAAAGGAGTTTAATTTGCGGCAACGTCGATGGTTAGAGCTGATATAGGATTACGAACTAATGATAGATTACCATCTGGGAAAGGCGAACGTGGTTGCCGATGCTTTGAGTAGAAAATCCTTATTTGTATTGAGAGCTATGAACGCCCATTTGGCTTTATCGGATGGCGGTTCAGTTTTAACAGAGTTGAGGGCTAAACCAATGTTCCTACAAGAGATTTGTGAAGCTCAAAAGAACGACAGTGAGTTGCAAGCTGAGAAAACTCAATGCGAGTTGGGTGTTGAGTCAGATTTTCGCATTAATGCCGATGGATATATAATGTTTAAAGATAGAGTTTGTGTACCCAAGAACGATGAGCTTATTCAACAGATTCTGAGACAAGCACATAGTGGTTGTTTGTCCATCCACCCGGGTAGTGTGAAAATGTACAACGACCTTAAGAAAATGTATTGGTGGTCGTGTATGAAAAGAGACCTTTTTGAGTCTGTCTCCAAGTGCCTTACATGTCAGCAAGTAAAGGCTGAACATCAAGTACTTTCGAGTCTACTTCAGCCTATTATGTCCCTGAGTGGAAATGGGATTGTATCACTATGGATTTTGTGACGATTTTGACAGTAACCCTGAAAAAGAAAGATGCAGTATGGGTTGTTGTTGATCGGCTAACAAATTCGGCTCATTTCATACCAGTACGTACCGACTACTCCCTTGAGAGACTAGCCGAGTTATATATTTCCGATAGAGACAGTGTAAGACCATGTTTGGAACATGGCATTGACTTGAGATATGAGCCAGTGTAAGACCATGTCTGGGACATGGCATCGGCACCCTACCCATATTCGGGGTTTAATGAATATCTAGTGATACTCAGAATGGTTCAACAGTGGATGTTATGTTTTGAGTTAATGAGGAAAGTATAATCGTGTTGTGAGTGGTACAGGTACCTAATTGGCACGTATGAGATATGAGCTCAATATACATATTATAATATGTGACTTGTATGGTTGGTAATGAGTAAGTTACATCTATGCCTACATTTGGGTCATGAATATGTTGATCATTGATGAAATTGTTGTTGAATATTTATTTATATGCAACTTACTTAGCTTTTATGCTTACTCCCTTTTCCTTTCCATTTTTCTTACAGTGCCGCCTATTTAGTCTAAGGATCATTAGACGTCAGAGATATCGATCACATTATCATCTGAAACACTTGGTATAGTTGGATTTATATTTTTGAATTATGGCATGTGTAGGGTCTAGACTTGATCATTTTGTGTCTTGAGCATTTACCAAATGAATTGGCTTGGGGTAAATCTCACACTTTGTATTAAGCCTTGAATGATGGCTAACATTCCCTTTTGAGTTTATAGAAGATGCATCATCATGGTTGCATGAACGTCTATTGTGGTCGAATTGATTATGGAAATTTTGCTTGTTTTGGTATTGGTTGGTTATAGCATGAAGATAGGTGAACAAGGGTGGCAATGAGGTTTGGAAAATAGTCTTATATTGTCCACACGGGTAGACACACGGGTGTGTGTCACACACGGCCAGCCCCAAGGGTGTGTGCTTCGGCCATGTGACTTTTTGGTTATGATGATGTCAGAAACAAAATGCCCCAGTTTTTGGACACGGGCGTGTCGAGGCCGTGTGGGAAGACATGTGTCAGGCACACGGGCATGTGCCAAGCCGTGTGAAAACCACTGCACCTTGAAATAAAAATTAAATTCCGTACGGGCTAGGGACACGGGCGTGTCCCGATAGACACCAGGCCGTGTGAGCCACACGGGTCACCAATACGGCCATGTCAAGCCGATCACACAGGTGTGTCACCTCCTATACAGGCGTGTGCCCCTGTCTTTAGTGAAAACTTCCAAAGCTCTTTAAGAGATCCGGATTGATCCTGAATTGGTTTCTAAGTATATTTTGGGCCTTGTAGACCCATATTAGAGTTGTAAAGGTGAAATTTTGAAAGGTTTTTAATTTGTTCGCATTTTTACGACTCGAGAAAGTTTGTACGCTTATTAATAAGTTAGTAATTTCTCGTATCCTGTCCCGGTGTTGGACACGGGTAAGGGGTGTTACATTTCGTGGTACTAGAGTTATGGTTTAGTCCGTTCTAGGACTAACCTAGATAGAGTACGAGTCTAGCTATACATGCTATAATTTTATATTGATAGTGTGATGATTTCTCATGATTATAAATTATGTTTTTATGTATAGTGAATGGATCCTGATAGAACCACAGTGGATGACATGAAAAATAACATGTCGGCTCCCGCTGAAGGGACCGCGCTAGTAGAGAATGAGTCCATTACCATGGGCCAAGGTGGAGGGGCTAGAGAAGCCTACCTCCAAATGATGGACGCTTGGTTCACGGAGTTTGTTCGTGCAAATCTGAACACTCCACCTCCCCTACCTCCCTCAATTCCTCAGTATGCCCCTGTAGCCCCGCAAGGTGCGAAAATGATTAGGAGGGAGAAACCTCTAGTAGACAAAATTCGGAAGCATGGGGCCGAGGAATTTCGAGCTAATATAGATGATGACCCTGAGACAGCTGAGTTTTGGTTAGAAAATACCATTAGAGTATTTGTTGAGCTATAGTGTGTAGTGTCACTCCTGCGAGATTCAGCCTACCAATGGTGGAATACTCTCGTGTCTGTTGTACTGAGAGAGAGAGAGTAACTTGGGAATTCTTCCAAGAAGAGTTCCGGAAAAAGTATATCATTCAGAGGTTTATGGATCAAAAGAGGAAGGAATTTTTAGAATTGAAACAATACTGAATGACAGTAACAAAGTATGAGCGTGAGTTCATGAGACTCAGCAAGTACACTCGGGAATGCGTGTCTATCGAAGCCATGATGTGTAAGAGGTTTGAGGACGGCCTTAATGAGGACATTCGAGTGTTCGTTGGCATTTTAGAGTTACGGGAGTTCGTAGCACTTGTGGAGAGAGCCTGTAAGGCAGAAGAGCTAATTAAAGAGAGGAGGAAAGCGGCTTTTGAGTCACGGGATTCGAAGAAGAGGCAGATGGGCAAATCACATCAGTCCTCATCCAAGAGATCAAAGGAATTCTCTACTCGATCGAATGCCTCGGTGGGGTATTCAAAGAAAAACAAGAATCAGCAAAATTCGACATCTAGAGCCCATACCACTTCGGTTGCTAGTGTTGGCAATGCTCAGCCAAACCGGCCGGAGTGTCTGCAATGTGTGAGACATCATTTCAGCGAGTGTTGAGGAAATAAGAGGGGCTGCTTCAAGTATGGGTCACTAGACCACTTTATTTGTGATTATCCTGATATGGGAAAGAGAGAAAGAAAGCAAGAAGTGAAGGTTAGTAGTGCTCAGTTGAGGGGTAGACCCCAAAAGAACCCCAGAAGTGGGGCTAGCAGTAGAGGCACTCTAAGAGACGCTGCAGCGAGGTCTGAGGGTAGGGCACCAGCAAGGACAGCATACGTGCCCGAGAAGAGGCAGAGTCTCCTGATATAATCACGGGTACTTTTTCTATCCACGATATAACTGTTGTTACCATAATTGACCCGGGATCTACCGACTCTTATATTTGTATGGATTCGATATCCCGTATAAACACGATAGTAGAGTCCACTGGGTTTGTGATAAAAGTGTCTAACCCTATAGGCAAGCATGTATTAGTTTACCAAGTATGTAGAAATTGCCTTTCGAAAATTAGAGGCCATTGTTTTCCAGCTAACTTGATGTTATTGCCGTTTAATGAGTTTGATGTAGTCCTTGGGATGGAGTGGTTGACTGCTCACAGTGTTGTAGTGGACTGTGGGAAAAAGATAATAGAGTTGAAATGTGAAGACAAAAGTGTTCTCCGGGTTGGACCAAGTGATTTAGATAATCTGCCAATAGTAATATCGTCGTTGACTGTTGAGAAGTATTTGAGAAAAGGATCTGAGGCTTACCTAGCTTTTGTATTAAATTCTTAAGTGCCTGAGTTGAAGATAGAATTAGTACCTGTGGTTTGTGAGTTTACAGATGTATTTCCAGAGGAATTACCTGGATTACCCCCAGTAAGAGAAGTTAAGTTTGGAATTGAGTTAGTCCCTGGAACGACACCTTTCTCGATTGCTCCGTATAGGATGGCTCTAATAGAGTTAAAAGAGTTAAAGGCACAGTTGCAAAAGCTTACAGACAAGGGCTTCACAAGACTGAGTTTTTCCTCGTGGGGTGCTCCAGTACTTTTTGTAAAGAATAAAGATGGGTCGATGAGGTTATGCATCGACTATAGACAACTCAACAAGATAACAGTAAAGAACAAATATCATTTACCAAGGATCGATGATTTCTTCGATCAATTAAAGGGAGCCACAGTATTTTCCAAGACTGGCCTGAGGTTGGGATACTACTAGTTAAGGGTTAAAGAGCAAGATGTGCCGAAGACTGCATTTCAGACAAGATACGGGCATTATGAGTTCCTTGTCATGCCCTTTGGTCTGACTAATGCCCCGGCGGTGTTTATAGATTTGATGAATCGCATTTTCAGGCCGTATCTAGATAAGTTCGTCATCATCTTTATCGATGACATATTAATTTATTCACATGACGAGAGCGAGCACGCATAGCATCTTAGAGTTGTGTTGCAAACCTTGAGAGACAAGCAGTTATATGCCAAATTCAGTAAGAGTGAATTTTGGCTTAAGGAGGTCAAATTCCTAAGACACATTGTGTCGGGTGACGGGATCTGAGTTGACCCAAATAAGATCTTGGCTATTGTTGAGTGGAAATCACCAAGGAATGTGACGAAAGTTCAAAGCTTTTTGGGTTTGGCCGGATACTATATACGGTTTGTAAATGGATTTTCCATGATAGTTACCCCGATGACGAGACTGCTGCAAAAAGATGTCAAGTTTGTTTGGACAAAAAAGTGTTAGCAGAGTTTCGAGAAATTAAAGACTTTGTTGACTAAAGCCCCAGTATTAGTGCAATCGGAGTCGGGTAAGGAGTTTGTGATTTATAGTGACGCCTCCTTAAATGGTTTGGGGTGTGTGCTCATACAAGAAGGGAAGGTTATAGCCTATGCCTCTAGACAACTAAAGCCACATGAGAAAAACTACTCGACGCATGATTTGGTAATTGGCCACCATTGTGTTCGCGCTGAAGATTTGGAGACACCATTTGTATAGAGAGAAATGTCGAGTATTCACAGATCATAAGAGCTTAAAGTACTTGATGACTCAAAAAGAGTTAAATTTGCGGCAACATCGATGGTTAGAGCTAATATAGGATTACGAACTGATGATAGATTACCATCCGGGAAAGGCGAACGTGATTGCCAATGCTTTGAGTAGAAAATCCTTCTTTGTATTGAGAGCTATGAAAGCCCATTTGGCTTTATCGGATGACGGTTCAGTTTTAACAGAGTTGAGGGCTAAACCAATGTTCCTACAAGAGATTTGTAAAGCTCAGAAGAACGACAGTGAGTTGCAAGCCAAGAAACTCAGTGCGAGTTAGGTGTTGAGTCAGATTTTTGCATTAATGCCAATAGATGTATAATGTTTAAAGATAGAGTTTGTGTACCCAATAACGATGAGCTTATTCAATGAATTTTGAGACAAGCACATAGTGGTTGTTTGTTCGTCCACCCGGGTAGTGTGAAACTGTACAATGACCTTAAGAAAATGTATTGGTGGTCGGGTATGAAAAGAGACATTTCTGAGTTTGTCTCCAAGTGCCTTATATGTCAGCAAGTAAAGGCTGAACATCAAGTACCTTCGAGTCTACTTCAGCCTATTATGGTCCCTGAGTAGAAACAGGATTGTATCACTATGGATTTTGTGACAGGTTTGTCGGTAACCCTGAAAAAGAAAGATGCAGTATAGGTTGTTGTTGATCAGCTAACAAATTCAGCTCATTTCATACCAGTACGTATCGACTACTCCTTTGAGAGGCTAGCCGAGTTATATATTTTCAAGATTGTGAGGCTTCACGGAGTACCATGGTTGATTGTTTCAGATAGAGACTCGAGGTTTACCTCGAGATTTTGGAAAAAGTTACAAGAGGCTTTGGGAACCAAGTTGAGCTTTAGCACGGCATTTCACCCGCAAATCGACGGTCAGTCGGAAAGAGTGATTCAGATTTTAGAAGAAATGTTGAGGTGTTGTATTCTCAAATTTCAGGGAAGTTGGGAAAAATACTTGCCATTGGTTGAATTCGCTTATAATAACAGTTATCAAACAAGTTAGAAGATGGCACCTTTTGAGGCTCTGTATGGGCGAAGGTGTCGAATGCCTTTGTATTGGACTGAGTTGAGAGAAAAACAGATCCATATGGTTGATTTAGTCAGAGAGACCGAAGAGAAAGTTAAAGTAATTCGTGACTGCTTGAAGGCCACCTCAGATAGACAAAAATCCTTTGTGGACTCAAAACGAAAGGAAATTGAGTTTCAAGTCAGTGATAAGGTATTTTTGAAAGTTTTTCCGTTGAGGAAAGTCCTCAAATTTGGTAAAAGAGGCAAGTTGAGTCATCGTTTCATAGGACCTTATGAGGTTATCGAGAGAGTAGGACCGATTGCCTACCGTTTGGTTTCGCCACTAGAGTTAGAAAAAATTCACGATGTGTTTCATGTGTCCATGTTACGTCGATATAGACTAGACCCTTCGAATGTGATTGAGCCAACAGAGGTTGAGATTCATCCGGACATGACCATGGAGAAGAATCGGTCAAGATTTTGGCTCGAGAAATCCAAAAGTTGAGAAATAATAGTATAGCACTCGTGAAGGTTTTGTGGCATATACATGGAGTCGAGGAAGCCACATGGGAAACCGAGGAGACTATGAGAGACCAGTACCTAAATCTATTTACTGGTAAGATTTCAGGGATAAAAATCCCTAAGAGGGGAGAAATGTAACAGCCCGTCTTAGGGCTTAGTTTAAATAGTGGTCTCGAGACCACAAATCTAAATTTGAATAAATTATTTTATTATTATTTTATGGTCATAGCATTTTAATATTAGTGTATGGAAAATTTGGTGAATTAATTTTAGCGATGGCTTGCTCAATTGCGAAAAAGGACTAAATCACATAAAAGGAAAAAGTTGCAAACTAGTGCCCAAATGTGTCAATTAGCTAGAAGAATTAAATTTAGGGTCTTTAAAGGGAAAATATACCCTTAGGGAGTAGCTTGGCCGGCCATGAGATGAATTTTAAACAAATAGTCAAAGTTTAGGTAAGTGATGTCATGATTTGGTGATAAAATAATGCCTAAAGCCTTTCTAGCATTTTTCTTCTTCTCCATCTCTTCTCTCCACCAAAAATATCAGCAAATATGGAGGTTTAAAAACTAAAAATTTGCAGAAACTTATTCCTCTCATAATGCAAGTGATCTTGATGATTTTCTTAATGATTTTTACATTTTTGGCATGCTTGTGTCATGGGCTTTCAAATGAGAGGACTATTTTGCAAAATGGTAGTAAGTAAAGGGTTTCACTATGTGAATGTTCATGTTATTTTCTAAAATTTTATGGAAGAATATGAGTCTTAGAAGAGTCCTAAACAACTTTTGTGAGAAGTGTTAGCATAAAAACACCCAAAGGGACTATTTTGCATAAGTTGTGAACTAAGGGATAAATATGTGAAAGGGTGAGATTTTGAAGTTGCTATAAGAGTAAAAAGGGTTTGGCTAGGCTTAAGATGCGAAGAAATTTTATAAAAATCAATTTTCGAGCCTATGGGCAAAATGGTCATTTTGCCAAGGTCTAGGGGCAAAATGGTCATTTTACCAAGGATGTGAATTTTTGACTGTCTAATTATGATTAGTGACGAAATGAGTGCATTTTACTATTATAGATCAAGAGTTGTCAAATCCAAATCTTGACTAGGGGAAAGCCAAGCAAACCGATTAGTCGTGTGCATCGGCTACGAGATGATAGTCAATGTAAGACCATGTCTGGAACATGGCATCGGCTTGAGATATGAGCCATTGTAAGACCATGTCTGGAACATGGCATCGGCACCTTACCCATATTCGGGGTTTAATGAATATCTGGTGATACTCCGAATGGTTCAACAGTGGACGTTATGTTTTGAGTTAATGAGGAAAGTATAACCGTGTTGTGAGTGTTACAGGTACCTAATTGGTATGTATGTGATATGAGCTCAATATACATATTATAATATGTGAATTGTATGGTTGGTAATGAGTAAGTTACATCTATGCCTATATCTGGGTCATGAATATGTTGATCATTGATGAAATTGTTGTTGTATATTCATTTATATGCAACTTACTAAGCTTTTATGCTTACTCCCTCTTCCTTTCCATTTTTCTTATAGTGCTGCCTATTTAGCCTAAGGATCATCGGACGTCAGAGATATCGATCATACTATCATCCGAAACACTCGGTATAGTTGGATTTATATTTTTGAATTATGGCATGTGTAGGTTCTAGACTTTATCATTTTGTGTCTTGAGCATTTACCAAATGAATTGGCTTGGGGTAAATCTCACACTTTGTATTAAGCCTTGAATGATTGCTAACATTCCTTTTTGAGTTTATAGAAGATGCATCATCATGGATGCATGAATGTCTATTGTGCTCGAATTGATTATGGAAATTTTGCTTGTTTTGGTACTGGTTGGTTATAGCATGAAGATAGGTGAACAAGGGTGGCAATGAGGTTTGGAAAATAGTCTTATATTGTCTACAGTGGCAGATACACAGGCGTGTGTCACACACGGCCAGCCCCAAGGGCGTGTGCTTCGGTCGTGTGACTTTTTGGTTATGATGACGTTAGAAACAGAGTGCCCCAGTTTTTGGACATGGCGCGTGTAGAGGCCGTGTACGAAAACACGGGCCAGGCAGACGGGCGTGTGCCAAGCCGTGTGAAAACCACTGCACCTTGAGCTAAAAATTAAATTTCACACAGGCTAGGGACACGGGTGTGTCCCGATAGACACCAGGCCGTGTGAGCCACACGGGTCACCAACACGGCCATGTCAAGCCGATCACACGGGCGTGTCACCTTCCACACGAACGTGTGCCCCTGTCTTTAGTGAAAATTTCCAAAGCTCTTTAAGAGATCTGGATTGATACTGAATTGGTTTCTAAGTATATTTTGGGCCTTGTAGACCCACATTAGAGTTGTAAAGGTGAAATTTTGAAAGGTTTTTAATTTGTTCGCATTTTTATGACTCGGGAAAGTTTGTACGCTTATCAATAAGTTAATAATGCCTCGTATCCTATCCCGGTTTTGGACACGGGTAAGGGGTGTTACAGTAGCATTGCACCAGCAGCTGAACGCAGAGGAATTCTAGAAAGGAGACTACCTAAAGTGCTAATGGGTTTTTTCTTGTTCTGAATGGTTAATAGACTATAAATAATGGTGTCATCAATTATGAAAAGGAATGTAAAAACCTTGGAATATTTTTCCTTTCTCTAAATCTATCAACTACGTTCTCCTCCTGCATTATTATTCTTTTTCCATGCACAATTGTTCATAACATAAGATCTACAGTGGAACTCATTTCCATTCGCCAAGGATTCTTGAGATTTACCACAAGTCAATACCTTGAGAAAGATGGATGATAAACCATTGTTGGTTCAGTTAAAGTCTGACGCGAGTTAATTTTAGTCTAAAATGAAACCATGGTGATATTAAACGAATTAAGAATTAATGCCCTAAGTTGAAAGAAAGTTAAGGAAAGAGAATCAGTACATCAAGAGAGTTGGTAACTTTCTAAGAGAAATTTTAAGGACAAATTTTTCCTAGGGGAGTTGTAATATCTCAAAATTTCTAATTAAATACAATGGCAATATTCCAATATTGGATATAGTAATTTTTTGAGAAAATTGGAAAATGATTCAATTAAATGAATTCTTATGAAAATAAATTAATTTTAGATATAGGGATTTATGAAAAGAATTTTAGAAGTGAAAATGAGATGAAAGGACCGAATCGTAGATTTTGAAACATTCAAGGACTAAAGTGTAAATATGAACAAAATGGGAAACATGAGCTATCAATGACTAATTTGGATAAGAATAATTTGGATCACATGTTAGCGTGTTAAAAATCATTTTTAGGACCAAATTAGAAAGATTTGATAATACAGGGACAAATTTGAAAAATTACCAATTTTACCAAAAAAAAGGGGTGAAAGTATAATTCTCAATACCCGATGATTTTAATTGAGTATTAAATGAGAGTTATGGAAATTGGGTTGATTGATAATCATTTTTTATGAAGAAATTGTGCGTTGAGGCATAAAAGGGCAAAAAAGTAATTTGACCTTAAAATGGCACTTTGATCAATTCTCAAGAATTTTATGGTAAAAATATTGTTTATATAAGATATTTTATGTATGGAATAAATTTGGATATTATCTAAGAACTAGGTTGCTACCCCTTCCTATAAACATTTTTCCTATAGAATAAATTTGGGTATATCGACCCTTTTCATGTATCGAATTCAATTATATGTGCTATCCAATCTCTAAACCAACTCATATAATTTTTCCAACCCAATAATTTTTTTTTGCAGGCGTAAAATATTATTTATTTACCTAATTAATTAAATTATTTTCTCAACTAAATTCTAATTCTGTTAAAGTCATGATAACTTTACTATAATAGAATTTATGAGTAAATATATTTAATTAACTTGTTCTCATTAAACTATGATGACATAACTAAAGTTAATTTTCACTTAAAACTTTAATTATATAATAATAATATGAATATATTAATTTAATTACTAAGTCATCTCTTGCTCATAGCGAGAAAATTCATTCACTGTAGATAGCTATACATGTGAGTTATTTCTCTAATTTGTTGTTTTCACAATTTCATGTCAATGATTCGAATGCATATCATAAATTGTATCGAGCTAATAGAGAGAATGATTGAACATATATAGTAAGGGTTCAAATAATTTCTAATTAAGTTCTGACTCTTCGTCTATTAATTACAACATTATTTAGTTATGGAGTTATTCCACTAAAGTACCATGACTGAGCTCTCCTCATTATATAACATTATGAAAGCTACATTCCAAGTTCTCATCCAATGACCTTATCATATGTATGTTACCCTCATAGGATATCTATCCTTAATCTCTTTAGGATAAAACTCATTCTCCCAATATGATCTTATTTTATCTCATGGTAACCATTATATCTTTCATTAAAAAGTCAATTACTAACACATAGTAGTTAAATCATTTGTTTTTAAACAAATAACCTGAAGCCATGTTACTTTTACGTCTATCATGTAAATGACAATTAGAGAATATCATTTACTCTTTATTAGGCTATGAATTCCATTATTATAAGTGAAGCTATGTCATACAGAAGTTGTATGCCCAACTACTAGGTTTTGGCTCTATTACCAATTGAACTGAAGCTTTTAATATATCAAAGTAAACGATTCATACACACATAGTTTGTATCCCAAGATAAGTCACACTATGAACGTTTCAAGTGAACATATTCATAAACAAATTTAGGATTTATTCTTCTTGGGTCTAGTCCGATGTATTCTTAGTCCAGATAGTCACACTTATACCTCTATCTTTTAGGAGTCATCTGCTCTGATACTCAAGACAAGGTATATCCCTATTTAGACTTAATAGACAACATGGTAGTCTTTTAATCGACTTGCTCAATTTTGATTAGACTATGGACCATTTAGATTATCTATTAATACAAATTTTCTTCTTGCATTATGATCCAACTGCATAATACAACTTAGTGTTAGTTAAACATTATATAATTAATGATCTAATATTTAATTTTTTTTTGCATGCAAAAACTATTTGAGGACTTTATATGAAAGATATTTAATGATAATGATGAAGTTTTAGTAACTACATTGTTCCAAAAATTACAAGTACTTAGACCATATTACTACACTGAGGGTACTAGATCCCAACACTTAATACATCGAATTTCCCATAATTCACACTTATCACTCGTAATAATTTATTATTCACACTAACTAAAATTTGTTTTATGACCTTTCTCAATAAAATGAAAAATTACGATTTAGCCCTTATACTTTCCCATCTTTTTCCAATTTAGACCCAAAAGTGATCTTCATCATGGCTATACATATTCCCAATCATTCTCGTGTAAGGAAATCATCATTAACTCATATATCCTCAATTTGGGTGAATTGTATTTTAGTTCTCTAACTTTGAATATTACGATTTGGTCCCTTATCCACATTTTCACATTCACAATTTTTAAATTGGTTTCCAGCTCTAATGGAAATTTAATTCTTTATGAATCCTTTCTATTTGATTCATTTATGAATTTCCTCAAAATTCACTGGGCATAATCTCGGAATAGTACCAAATGTAGTTTCAAAACTTTTAGGGTGTTACAAAAAAGTGGACAAATTAGTCTATGCATTTTAGATCAAATAGAAAATTGGTCATTCTATTAAAAATTCTATCCATTTCTAGGTAAAAGAACCATGGAGACCTTTATGCTAGGAACAAGATTGCATTTTGCCCTCTTTTACTCGAAAAAAAGGTAAATCAGTCGCTAAGCATTAGATTAAAAGTAAATTGGTCCTTCTATTAAAAATTCCATCCACTTCGATTGTTAAAAACTGGTCTATGTACGTTACCATGAGGTACATGTAGCACTCCACATGTCACTATTTGGTTATTTTGTCAGTCATGCCAATTTTTTACAATAGAATTGGATGAAATTTTTAACAGAAATGACCAGTTTGCTCTTTGATCTAATGTACAATGACTAATTTGCCCTTTTTTAGTAGATGGAGCAAAATGCAATATAACAACTAGTACAAGGGCCTCCATATTATTTTTACCTCCATTTCTACTATTAAGTGTTGACATGGCTGATAGAGAAACTAGACAATGACATGTGGCATGCAATGTGTGCCTCATGGTAACATTGTAATATTAAAAAAATCGTATAAATAAATAAATAATTTTTATAATTATTTAAAAAACAAATTCAAGATGAACTTAAACAAATGGTTGTCCAAGTTCATTTGAATATGGAAAACTTAGGCAACCATTTGTCTATGTTCATTTAGGACAGAATTTTCAAATAATCATAAAAAATTATAAAAATATTTAAAAATTATTAAGAATTATTATAAATTAGTGAAAATTATTTTTAAAAAAACAATTGAACCTAGATAAATGGTTATTCAATCCTTCTAGGGTGGTTTCTTAAATAATTATAAATTAAAGGATATTATTTAAAAATTATTAAAATTATTAAAACTATACACACAAGCATATTTAAATAATTCAAATACATATATATACACACACATACATATGTATCTTCTTAACCGAGTTGATATTTGTAGTTAATCAAGTGAATAAGTCATTTTATTAATTTCTTATAGTTTTTAATAATTTTTGATAATTCAAATATATATATACACAAATATATGCAATAACAACCTTACATAATAACTTTTTATTATTAATTTTGATAATTTTAATAATTATTTATAATTTCTTAACATTTTTAATTTTTTTTACAATTCTATATGTTGTTTTATAATTATTTAATAAATCACTTGAGAATGAACCTAAACAAATGGTTGTCCAAACTTAATTGAATCTTAACAACCATTTGTTCACGTTCAATCTAAACGTTATTTTTAATAATTTGTAATACTTTTTTATAATTTCTTATAATTTCTAAATAATTTTCTATAAGTTCTAAATAAATTTCCATATTCATCCTAGGCATGGTTTTTAAAATAATTGTTAGAAAATTTTATTTATTTTTAAGATTTCTTAATATTTGCTAACATGGTGTAATAACCCGATAGTCACTAGTGTCAAAAAATGTATTTTCGAGACTCTGTTTTCGTAAATTAGACTCAATAGTTGTGTGGTTAATTAGATTTTGGTTAGGTGAATTTGCATGAATTAAGAGTAATTAGGTAAAAGGACTAAATTGTATAAAGGGTGAAAGTTAAACTATAAATTAAAAAAATTAAAAGGACTAAAGAAACAATTATATCATTTCTCATAAATGAGGCAGCATAAGTATATTATTATAAAATTTTAAAGTTAAAAAATATATATTATAATATTATAATATTAAAACTTTAGTGTTAAGAATATATATTATTATATTATATTATATATATTATATTATATTATATCATAATAAAGAAAGAAAGAAATAGAAATAGAAAGAAACAAAAGCAAAAACAAAACAGAAAGGGAAAGAAAGAAAAAAAGAAAGAAAGAAAGAAAGAAAGAAAGAACGAAAGAGACGAAGGCTTAGGGTTTTCAATTGTTCAAAGCTCAATCGGTTAGTTAATTTAGTCTCTTTTTTTGTAATTTTTATGTTTTTAGAATCTCGATATTAAATACTACCCGACCCATGTCAAAATTTTAGCAATTTTTGAGTTTTTAAGTGTTGATTATGTTGAATAATTTTAGTATTAGGGATTAAATTGATAGATTTTTAAGTTAGAAATGAAAAAGGATTGAATTGTAGAATAAATTGTAAATTTTGAGTAATAAGGACTAAATTGTGAAAATTCAAAATTTAGGTATTTAAGTGAAATTAGGGAGTTCAATTTAGTTTAAAGGAATTTGTATGAAAATATAAGATTAATTGTAAAGAAATAAAGTTAGTCTCGGTTTAGGGACTAAATTGGAATTTAAGTAAATATTAAGTAAAAAATTAAAATATTAAATATGAGATTGAATTGTGTTGTATTGATGAATTTTAATTGTTTTAATTTCGTAGCTAACGTCGTACCGGAACCCTCGATTAAAAAGGGAAAAGATAAAGTCGACGAGGAATAGCTCGGAATTTCCGATTTGTATTTCTATAATTCGAATTTAGTTGTTAATTGTTATAATTCAATTTAATGTTTATGGTAAGTGTTGAGGTGAGAATTATTGTGTTTTGCAATTGAAATGGATTGATTTAGTATGTGGTGAATTTATTGAAATTATATCGATTGAATTGGTATATATATATTGATTATTTGAATTGAAATGACTATTGGTTGTATTTGAAAAGTGAATTGGAACCCTATTAACTGTATCGGGCTAAGTTAGATATAGATGACATGCTATAGGATTGGAAGAGTTCAGGGATTTCTTCGACTTCGAGTTGATGAGACACTGGGTGTCAATTTACTACTTTGAATTAATTTGATGAGGCACTGGGTGCCAATTTACTTCGGTTTAGTCGATGAGACATTGGGTGTCAAATTATTACTTTGAATTATCCGATGAGGCAGTGGGTGCCAAACTGGTGTGTTTTGGTTAGATCCGTGTATCCTCCGAGCCCGAGTCGTGTTAATAGGGATAAATGAATAATAAAGCCTTATAATTGATACTGAAATGGAATGAAATGAGAAATGAAGTGAAATAGTAAATTGATTATGGTATGGATAAAGCAATTGCATAAATGAAATGTTATTTAAATTGTGAAAAGCTATTTCTATAGCAAGTAATTGAAAATTGAATATTGTATGGTTTTAAAATGTTCAATTGTGCTTAAAATTTTATTATACATATTAAATTGTTTTATCTTTAAATATTCTGATTATAGAAATACCACTGAGTTTTACTCAACGTACGATTTTTTTTTACGTGCGTGGGTTAGGTAATAAATTTTGATCGCGGATTCAGCATCCAATAACAGTCCCGAACTCAAACGTGGTGATGTTTTATCCTTTCTTGTGTCAGCATGTACCTAAGGTGTCTAAATAATAATTATTTTGTAGTTTGATTGTAAAGTAAATGGGATTATAAGTTTAATAGTGGTTGGTTATATACATATAATACGTGTTTATGTTTGAGGTCATATTATGGCATATTTTAAGTTAATGCTAAAATGAACATGATTTAGGTAAAATAGATTAAATTTGGCATGTTTACAAGTTGGATTTGAATGTCATTCTATTGATATATTTTATTGATATAATTGTGGTACCTATGAGGGTACATTGGTTAGGCACCTAGGATAATTGTTATGACATGTTTTGGATGTGTTTGATTGGTTTTGACTTGAATATTATATGATATGAAATGTTTTGAAATTATGTCTGTTTGATCGGTAATGCTTCAAAACTCTATACCGGCAACGGATGTGGGATAGGGGTGTTACACGTGGTGTTTACTATGTCAACATGAGGTACATGTGGTACACCACACATCTGTAACACCCCTAACTCGTATCCGAAATCGAAACAGGGTTATGGAGCATTACCAGACTTATAACTCATACAATCATACAATTCATGTTCATTTCTCAATGTAAACAAAAACCATTCAAATTCAATCATATAATCCATAAAACGAGCCCTCGAGGCCCAAAATACACATTAAGAGTGGTTTGAGACTAAACCGAGTACTTAAGAAATTTTTAGAAAAACATGGAAAATTTTCAAAGTTTAGGGGACACATGCCTGTGTGGCTAAGTCGTGTGTCTCACATGGCCAAGTGACACGCCTGTGTTTTAGGCCGTGTGGACATTTGAAATGAGGACACACGACCCTGTCTCAGCCTGTGTCCTACCCCGTCTAACTCACTGACTTGGGTCACACGACCAGACTGCACGCTTGTGTGATAGGTCGTGTACCCTTTGAAATGACCTCACACGCTTATGTGTCAGGCCATCTGCTAGGCCGTGTGAAAACTGAAGGGTGTACTGACTTGTGACACACGACCAAGCCACAAGCCCGTGTGCTAGGCCGTTTGAAACTACTAACTTGAATTCTATAAAAGTATCAGGGGATACACGGCCGTATCACCTGGCCGTGTGTCATACACGGCTAAGACACACGTCCGTGTCTCTGCCTGTGTGGACAAAAATAGATCATTTTTCAAGTCATATTCCTCACCCATATTGGTACCAACCTATACACATCAATTTGCATATAACCATGGCATAAATAGGCACTCAAAACCAACTAATATCAAGTTTATAACATGTATTCCCACACATACAACATGATACCCATAAACACATTCAAATGATCACTTTAAAACTTACCAAATATACTTCTAAAGTATACCTAAATGGTTAACCTCACCTATGAGATCTTGTGCTAAATTTAACATGCATATCACATTTCAACTTCAACCATTTGGTACCCTAATACCAATTCACAAACAAGGCATTACATGACAACCATACATCAAATACAATAAGGCCATTTACATAATTATATAACAAAATATACCAAAATCAAGCCAAATCAATTGGCTAAATACACAATAAAACATAAAGGCTACCATTAGCCAAAAAGACTTATACATGCCATTTAACTCGAAATATAATGTCATAAGTACAAAAATGACGCTTGATAGTGTGATGCGATCTCCGAAAACTTCCAATCCGAGTAAGCTTCTGAAACACTATAAGACACAGAAAAAAAGTAAACAATTAAGCTTAAGAAGTCCATGTGATATGAAATTAGACTTACCATCTTACTACAATTTAATTAAGCAACTCAAAGCAAGGCACAATTCAATTTGGCCAAAGTCTATCATACAATCCATAATCATGTTAGTCATATATTCACATAAAACTGAGAATTGTATATGAATTCATCAATTAATTGAATTCCATGTACTTGTAACATCTAAGCCATGTAAACATATATCAAATATCAACCATTTCCATGTAAATAATTGTACTTGTTCATATCGAACTTGTATAATCCCATAATAACACTATGCCCATTGAACCACTTAGAATATCGTTAGATACGCGAGTGGTACACACGTGGTGCACTAAACTGTAATCCATCAATTCTTGTACATGTATGCTCCTACGAGTGATAATTGGTAAACTCCTTTGAGTTGAATATGGGTGAGCTCTCACGAGTTACAAATCGGTAAGCTCATACGAGCTGCGGTGAGTCTACAACAAATGCAAGACATCAACCAAAATGGTAACCCTAATGACATGTCATTTGTATCCTATGAATTCCTAAGGTTCAAAAGGGGCTCAATATTCTTTATACGTTGTCGATTATGCTCTCGATCGTTATACATAATAATTAAATCATTCACATACATATATTTCCATTTAAAGCATATAATTATTCAATTTAATTACATGAACATACCTCAAACTCGTATGATGGAAAATGATCGTTTACTCGATAACTTTGTCCTTTCCTCAATCTAACTTTGTCCTTTTCTTCATATGCAGTGGATTTAGCCTAGCCGAATTTCAAGCTTCAAAACTCCCCTTTTCTTTGTGTTTTTCGGTTGAAGAAGAAAGAAATAGGAAAAGATGATATCTAGCTTTTGTTTTGTTTATTTTTGCCATTTAATTGCCTAATTACCATATTACCCTTATCTAACTTTAATAATTACTCAATTACCAAGTCATGCACATCCATTAACTCATTTAACGGTCTAATTACTATATAAAGACTTCTACTTTAAGGTTCTATAGCTATTTAACACCTTAAGCTAATAGAACACAACATTTCACACTTTACACGATTTAGTCCTTTTTCAAAAATTAAGCATACATACGGTAAAATTTCTTAACAAAATTTTTATACTATCATATTATCATGCTGTAGACCTCAAAATAATATTAAAATGAAATTTAAAACTTCAAATTTGTGGTCCCAAAACCACTATTATGATTTCACTGAAAACGGTCGTTATAACTCTTCCCCCCTTAGGACTTTTCGTCTATAAAATCTTACCAGAAAATAGGTTACGGTATTGTTTTCTCATGGTCTCCTTAGGTTCCCAAGTAGCCTCCTCAATCCCGTGACAATGCCAAGGAACTTTTACTAAGGTAATTCTTTTATTTCTCAACTTTTTGATCTCTCATGCCAAAATTCTGACCGGTTCTTCATTATACGGCATGTTGGGCTGAATCTCTACCTCTGCCAAAGAAATTATATGCAATGGGATTGGTCAGTATCGTCGTAACATAGACACATGAAACACATTGTGAATCTTTTTCAACTCTAACGGTAATTCAAGTCGATATGCCATTTGCCCTATTCTCTCGATAATCTTGTACAATCTGATAAATCGCAAACTCAATTTTTCTTTGCGAACAAATCGGAGAATCCTCTTCCAATGCTATACTTTCAAAAATACTTTATAACCAATTTGAAATTTAATATCTCTAAGCTTCATATCCGTGTATGATTTCTGTCGATTTGATGGCTTTCAAACTGTCACGAATCACTTTCACCTTCTCTTCGGTTTCTCGGGTCAAATCAACCTCATGTATATTTTTCTCACTAAGCTCGATCCAGTACAGTGGAGTTCGGCATTTATGACCATATAAAGCTTCATACAGTGCCATCTTAATGCTCGATTGAAAGCTATTATTACCGGTACTCTAAAACACAATAAGGAAGCATATCCTTAGAATCTAAATCACTCTATCAGACTGACCATCAGTTTGAGGTTGAAATGTAGTGCTAAAATGCATCCGCGTACCCAAAGCTTCTTGCAACTTCTTCCAAAATCATGATGTAAATCGCGGATCCCTATCCAAAATGATAGAGCCTAGTACTCCGTGCAACCTCACAATCTTAGAAATATACAATTTGGTTAATCTGTCAAGTGAGAAGTCAGTACGTACAGGAATAAAATGTGCAGATTTCGTCAAACGATTAACAACGACCCAAATAACATCTTTCTTTTTCGGAGATAAGGGTAATCCCAATACGAAATCCATCTTAACTCTATCCCACTTCCACTTAGGTATCATCACAGGCTACAATAGTCCTAAAGACACTTGATGTTCGGATTTAACCTATTCACAAATCAAGCACCTCAACACAAAATTAAAAATGTCACGTTTCATACCCGACCACCAGTATATTTGTCTCAAATCACTATACATCTTATTACTCCCCGGATGAATAGACAAGCTCCCACTGTGTGATTCTTGCAAAATTTTTTGTATAAGCTCGGGATTCCTCGGCACACAAACTCTACCTTGAAACAGCAAACAATCATTGAATCTGGTCTAAAACTCTGAATTATTAGTCGACTCGCACTATACTCTTTTAGCTTGCAATTCATTATCACATATTTGAAATTTTTTGTAAAAATATTTGTTTAACCTTTAACTTAGCTAAGATCAAACCATCATCAGACAATGTCAATCGTGTATTTATTGCTCTCAGAGCAAACAAAGATTTTCTATTCAAAGCATCTGCGACTACATTCGCTTTCCCCGGATGATAATTAATCACTAACTTATAATCTTTCAACAATTCGAGCCATCTTCGCTGTCTTATATTCAAATCTTTCTGTGACATCAAATACTTCAAACTCTAGTGATCGATGAATATGTGGTATTTCTCACCAAACAGGTGGTGTCGCCAAATTTTTAATGCATACACAATAGCGGCTAATTACAAGTCGTGTGTCAGATAATTCTTCTTGTGCGTCTTTAATTGTCTGGAACCATAGGTTATCACTTTGCCTTCTTGTATTAAAACACAACCCAAACTGCTCAATGATGCACCACTGAAAATCAAAAATTCTTTACTCGACTTAGGCTGAACTAAAACTAGTGCTTCGGGTAACAGTGCTTTCAATAGATTGAAACTCTGTTGGCATTTATCAGACCACTCAAATTTCACATCTTTTGGTAACAATCGAGTCATTGGTGTAGCAATCATTGAGAAACCTTTAACAAATCTCGGATAATAGCCCGTTAACCCCAAAAAACTTCTGACCTTAAAAATATTATGATGGTTTCCAATCAACAATTGTCAAAATCTTACTCGGATCCACTCGGATGCCATCCACCAATACAATGTGTCTCAGAAAATCGACTTCTCAGAGCCAAAACTCGCATTTGCTAAGTTTAGCAAATAGTTGTTTATCTTTCAATGCTTGTAACACAATCCTCGGCATGTTTAGACTCATCTCGGGATTAGATCAGAATATTATCAATGAATACAATAATGAAACTGTCTAAATACAATCTGAAAATTCTATTAATCCAATCCATAAAAATTGTAGGAGCATTAGTTAACCCAAACGGCATAACATGAAATTCATAATGCCCGTACCTGGTTTTGAATGCAGTTTTCAGCACATCCGAATATTTAACCCGCAACTGATAATAACCAGATCGCAAATCAATCTTTGAAAATATTGTTGTTCCTTTCAACTAATCAAATAAAACATCAATTCTCGGCAAAGAATACTTATTTTTAATCGTAACCTTGTTGAGCTGTCAATAATTGATACATGTACGGTCTCATTGATCCATCTTTCTTCTTTACAAATAAAATCGATGCACCCCAGGGCGAGAAACTCGATCGTGCAAAACCTCTATCCGTTAACTCTTGCAACTGAATTTTCAACTCTTTCAACTCTTTCGAAGCCATTCTGTACGGAGTTATCGATATCAGTGATATTCTCGGTACTATCTCAATAGCAAACTCAACCTCTCTGATCGATGGCAATCCGGGTAACTCTTCTGGAAATACATCTGGATATTCACAAACTAATGGCGCTAATTCAATCTTCAGTTCAGACATCTTTGTATCTAATACATACGCAACGTAAACATCGCAACCTTTTCTCACATATTTTTTGTGCTAGCATAGCTGATATCACAATAAGCAAACCATTTGAATCATTAGATTTAATACAAAGAGTCTCACCGTTCTGCCATTTTAACACAATAAGCTTTTGTCTACAATTCAAAACCGCATCATGCAAAGTCAGCCAATCCATACCCAAAATCACATCAAACTCATCAAACGATAAAAGCATTAAATTGATCGAAAAACTATAACCCTGAGTCATCAAGGACAATTCTTGTAGACTTTATCAATTAAAACATACTGACTTAAGGGTTCGATACTTTAACCATGAATTCAGTGGACTCAACAGGTAAACGCTTACTAGACACTAAACTTGTTCACACGTAAGAATGGGTTGATCCGGGATCAATCAAAGCAGTTACATCAGTGTTATAAAGAGAAAAAGTACCGGTGATAATATCTGGCATCGATGCATCTTCACGAGCGCAAATAGCGTAAGCTCTAGCTGGTGCTCGAGCCTCGAATTTCACTGTTGAATCTCTCATTGTACCACGAATACCACTCATATTTTCATTATTTCGGGGTGGTCTCCCTCTAGCAGCTGTATTACTTGACCTCGTGGTTTGAGCTTTTTCTTTCTCAGACTTCTCAGAGCAATCTCTAAAGTAGTGGTCGAAGGAACCATACCTGAAACATGCTCCGCTTTTAACTCGACACTTGCCATAATGTGGCATGTTACAGTGTTTGCACTCAAGTCTAGCATTTCTAACACTACCCAAGCTAGCTATAGATGTAGCCTGGAGTTTAGGACTGGAGTGTCTCGCATCTCTATCTCTATTAGAATGTCCCATTGAAACTGTAGGACGGTGGTGTTGTTCTTTAGATTTATTCGATGTTGATTGATAAGACTTTCCCATAAATCTCTTCCTCGAATCTCTAGCTTAAATTTCAGCTTTTCTCTTTTCTTTTCTAAGCTCTTCAGTTTTGTGTGCTCTATCAACTAACACAACGAATTCTTTCAGTTTAAGTATTCCAAATGAAAGCTTAATGTCTTCATTCAATCCTGTCTTCAAACCTTTTACACATAACCACCTCGATTGGAATGCACTCTCGGGCATACTTGTTAATCTAACAAACTATCTTTCATATTCAAATATGGTCATACAACCCTGTTTTAGTTTTAAAAATTCATTGCGCTTTTGATTGAGGAATCGTTGACTTATATACTTCTTTTTAAATTCTGTCTGAAAGAATTCCCATATAACCCATTCTTTCGGTACTACAGAAATTAAAGTGCTCCACCACTGATATGCAGCATCTTTCAGAAGAGACATGACACATTTAACACATTCTGTTGGAGTACAAGACAATTCATCAAAGACATTCTCAAGCCAAAACTCAACCCTCTCTAGATCGTCATCAACAGTAGCCCTAAACTCTTCAGCCCCATATTTATGATTTTTATCAACGGGTAGTTTGCTCAGCATACGGGTTCTAGAACTTGAGGAGCTACGAGAACTGGTTGGGAAAAAGGTGGGGGTGGAGGTTGCTGAGCAGTCGGGTTTGTTCAGACAAACTCAACGAACCACTCGTTCATCATCTGAAATAAGGCTTCTTTAGCCTCTCCTCCACGGCACTTAGACACAGGTCTAGACCCAGACGACGCTACCCCTTGAATGGAGGCCGACGCATTACTCTCAACATTATCAGAGTCTGCTTGATTGGAATCCATTACTATATGAAAAAAATAATTTTAAACTGTCAGGAGATGTCACACTATCACAGGTTAATAAATGGCATGTATAGCTAGACTCACAGAAGCTACGTTAGTCCAAGAATCGATTAAATCGTAGCTCTGATCCAATAAATTAACACCCTTAACCCGTAACCAAAGCTAAAATAGGGTTATGGAGCATTACCTGACTTATAGCTCATACAATCATACAATTCATGTTCATTTCTCAATTTAAACAAGAACCATTCAAATTCAATCATATAGTCCCTAAAATGAGCCCTCGAGGCCCAAAATAGACATTAAGAGTGGTTCAGGGCTAAACTAAGTACTTAAGAAATTTTTAGAAAAACATGAAAAATTTTCAAAGTTCATGGGGCACATGCCCGTGTGGCCAGGCTGTGTGAGACACACGGCCAAGTAACACGCCAGTGTCTTAGGCCATGTGGACATTCAAAATGACGACACACGACCGTGTCTTAGCCCGTGTCCTACCCTGTGTAACTCACTGACTTGGGTCACACGACCAGACCACACGCCCGTGTAACAGGCCGTGTACCCTTCAAAATGGCATCACACGTCTGTGTGCCAGGCCGTGTGCTAGGCTGTGTGAAAACTAAAAGGTATATTGACTTGTGCCACACGACTAAGCCACACGTCCGTATGCTAGGCCTGTGAAGCTACTAACTTGAATTCTATAAAAGTATCAAAGGATACAAGGCCGTATCACCTAGCTGTGTGTCACACACGGCTAAGACACACGCCCGTGTCTCTGCCTGTGTGGACAAAAATAGATCATTTTCCAAGCCATATTCTTCACCCACATTGGTACCAACCTATACACATCAATTTGCATATAACCATCGCATAAATAGGCACTCAAAACCAACCAATATCAAGTTTATAACATGTACTTCCACACATACAACATGATATCCATAAACACATTCAAATGATCACTTTAAAACTTACCAAATATACTTCTAAAGTATACCTAAATGGTTAATCTCACCTATGAGATCTTGTGTCTAAATTTAACATGCATATCACATTTCAACTTCAACCATTTGGTACCCTAATACCAATTCACAAACAAGGCATTACATGACAACCATACATCAAATACAATAAGGCCATTTACATAATTATATAACAAAATATACCAAAATCAAGCCAAATCAATTGGCTAAATATACAATAAAACATAAAAGCTACCATTAGCCAAAAAGACTTATACATGCCATTTAACCCGAAATATAATGTCATAAGTACAAAAATGACGTTTGATAGTGTGATCGATCTCCGAAAACTTCCAATCCGAGTGAGCTTCTGAAACACTATAAGACATAGAAAAAAAAGTAAACAATTAAGCTTAATAAGTCCATGTGATACGAAATTAGACTTACCATTTGACTACAATTTAATTAAGCAACTCAAAGCAAGGCACAATTCAATTTGGCCAAAGTCTATCATACAATCCATAATCATGTTAGTCATATATTCACATAAAACTGAGAATCATATATGAATTCATCAATTAATTTAATTCCATGTACTTGTAACATCTAAGCCATGTAAACATATATCAAATATCAACCATTTCCATGTAAATAACTGTACTTGTTTATATCGAACTTGTATAATCTCATAATAATACTATGCCCATTGAACAACTTAAAATATTGTTAGATACGTGGGTGGTACATACGAGGTGTACTGAACTGTAATCCGTTAATTCTCGTACATGTATGCTCCTATGAGCGATAAACGGTAAACTCCTCTGAGCTGAATATCGGTAAGGTCTCACAAGCTGCAAATCGGTAAGCTCGTATGAGCTGCAGCGATTCCACAACAAATGCAAGACATCAACCAAAATGGTAACCCTAATGACATGTCATTTGTATCCTACAAATTCCTAAGGTTCAAATGGGGCTCGGTATTCTTCGCACGTCATCGATTATGCTCTCAATAATTATACATAATAATTAAATCATTCACATACATATATTTCCATTTAAAGCATATAATTACTCAATTTAATTACACAAACTTACCTCGAACTCGTATAACGAAAAATGATCGTTTACTCGATAACTTTGTTATTTCCTCGATCTAATTTCGTTTGTTACTCTTCTTGATATGCAATGGATTTATCCTAGCCGAATTTCAAGCTTCAAAACTCCCATTTTCTTTGTGTTTTTCGGTTGAAGAAGAAAGAAATAGGAAAAGATGATATCTAGCTTGTGTTTTGTTTATTTTTACCATTTAATTGCCTAACTACCATATTACCCTTACCTAACTTTCAAAATTACTCAATTACCAAGCCATGCACATCCATTAACTCATTTAATGGTTTAATTACTACATAAGGACTTCTACTTTAAGGTTCTATAGCTATTTAATACCTTTAGCTAATAGAACACATTTCACACTTTACGTGATTTAGTCCTTTTTCAAAAATTAAGCATACAAACGGTAAAATTTCTTAACGAATTTTTTATACTATCATATTATCATGCTGTAGACCTCAAAATAATATTAAAATAAATTTTACGAATTCATATTTGTGGTCTCAAAACTATTGTTCCTATTTCACTGAAAACGGCCGTTACAACATCACTGTATGGTTGTTTTGTCAACCATGTCATCACTTAGTAGTAGGAATTGATAAAAATTTTAATAGAATGACTAATTTTTTCTTTAATCTAATGTACAAGGACTAATTTATCCATTTTTTATTATAGGGGTAAAATGCAATCCACCTCTTAGTATAGGGGCTTTCATTGTACTTTTACCTAATCCTACTCATCGTTTAATTCCATGCCACTTACATTAATTTTTTTCTTTTGAAAAAACCAAACAGTCACTTAACATTACAAACAAATAAAATTTTTAAAAAAGGGCTAATTTGCATATTTTTCTAACGTACAGGGTTAATTTGTCAATTTCTTGAGTAGAGAAATAAAATGCAATTTGACTACTAGTACAGGGACCTCAATGGTACTTTTATCTAAAATTAGTAACAAGGATGAAGAATTGAGAAGGAATTTTTAGATGAAAGGGCAGCTGATCCCTGCAACTAATTCGACCCCACTAAACTAAATTTTTTGACAATGGAACATAATAGAAATCAAATGACTATAATTCCTCTCTACCTTATGTTGTTGTTCTTAGGGGTGAGCAAAACTTGATTCAATTCGAAAAAATTGAAAAAAAAATTAAATTTCGAGTTATTTGAATTAATTGAGTCAACTCAATAACTTGATTCAAGTTTCGAATTCGAGTTGAGTTCACAATTCGAATAATTCGAATAACAAATTGGTATAAATACCCTTTTGATCCCTGTCAACTTTGAAAATAAGTAAATTAGTCTCTCTCTCAATAAAAATTACAAAAAAATTAAAATAATTTTTAAATTTAAAAATATTTATCAAAAAAAAATTCTAAAAATTATATAAAAATTAAAATTTTAATAATTTTCTAAAATAATAATTGTGGGACCTAATTAATTATTCAAATTTATCATACTCAAGTAGAACTGCTCATGGGTCGGGCTACCTGGCCCGGCCCGAAGGCCCGCCCGAAATGTGGGAGGGTTTGGGCAAAAATATAGGCCCGAAAAATAGGCTTGGACAAAAAAATAAGACCCGTTTAAAAAAGGGCAGCGCCTCGAGTAAGATATTTTTGGCCTGAGCCCGACCCGGCCCGGCCCGAATTCACTAAATGACAAAAAAAATTTGCTATTTTTTTTTGTTTTTTAATGTTATTTTCTTATTGTTTTCTCCCTATTTTACTATCATATTACTATTATATTGTTACTATTTTGTTGTTATTGTTTGGATATTGTATAAAACTTATTTTATTATTAATTTTGTTATTATTTTAAAAGCATTTGTTAATTTTGTTATTATTTTAGAGGTATTTGCTTTGTTAAGTTGCATCTATCTTAGTGCTATTTAAGTCTACATATTTTTTAAAATTTATTTTCAATTCGTTGGAAAATATTTATTTTGATTTGTTTAGTATTTTTGATGTATTATATATATTTAAAAATTATATAAAATAATATAAAAAATTAATATGGGCAGGCCGGGCCGAGCTCGGGTTTTAGCAGTTTTACTTGGGTCGGGCTTGGGCAAAATTTTAGGCCCGGCCCAACCCGAGCCCAATGAATGGGCCTAAATTTTTAGTTGAGCCTGACTCGAACCCGGTCTGGTCCGACCCATAAGCACCTCTATACTCAAGTATCTAATTTTTTTATTATTTTGCTTTAAAAAATTTTCAAAATATATATAGATTCAAATTTACGTACTCTAATATGGAATTAGTTATAATGTAACAATATTTTTATTTGACATGTTTAATTTTTTTTAATTTAACTCGAACAACTTCACTCGTTTCGACTCGGCTCAATACGAACAAAATTTAAATTGAGGTAGGTTGATAAAATAGAACTCATAAACTTGATTAACTCAAAATTATTTTACTTGATTCGACTCAATTCAATTGAACACTCGCCGGGTCAAAACTGAAATAAGAAAAACTAAGGCGAATGGATGGAACGTTGCGTTTTAGTTTTAGCAAAGTTAATATAACGGTGCAACACTTTAATGAAAACGGGGTGTTGTGGGTGCAACGACAATACCGTTATTAACTAACTTTTGAAACATAATTCCTTTTTATATTCTGTTGTTGAAAAACCAAAGAAGTTATGAATGCAGTTACATACAAATTTTCTCTCTTCTTTTCCGATTCTTCTGGATTAGCGTGCATCAGGACTTCGTCTCTTTTTTATTTGAAAAAACCGTCCCCTCCATTCACCACTGCAACTTTTGTATTGCTAATGCTACCGTCCACTTTTGGCAGACCGGAGTGGCGCCTTAGCCTGGCCGGTGAAGGCGGATAAGAAAGCCGTTTCTTAGTAGATGCAATTGGCTCCTTCTCAGGTGTTCCATTTGTTTCTGGTCCCAAGGGGCTCTGCAAACTGGTCTTAGCTCTTGCAGACTTAGTTGGTACCATGTAACTTGGAAGTGATGGAGAGTTGGCAAGGCTCTCATTATCACGCACTGAGGAGCCTGCGATGCTGTGTCTCCGGTTTCTGTCAGACTTCATACTGACTATGCTTCTTGTTTCATCATCTAATCCAGCCACACCACTCCTCGGGCTTGCTGACTTCAGCTTCCGGGCTGGTATGGATGCTGACTTAGGAGTAGAAGGGGATAGGAGGCTTGAAGTTCGGCTTGGCTTTTGGTTGGCCTTCGGGGATTGCTTATCCAAATTGAGTTGATAACGAGCATAAGCTTTGCTGATTTCTCCACCGAAGTTGCTTCGTGCACTCTTTAGTGATGACTGGTCATCGAGATGTTCTCTATGTCTCATGCCACCACGAACCTCCCATGGCCGCGCTGTCATCCGCCGTTCCATCCAGCTCCATCCCCATGAGGGATTGCTTGGATCCATGAATAATGGATTCATAGATCTCGAAGCATTCTTCCAGGTTTGCTGCAAAAGTTAGTTGTATGTGTCAAAAACAGAACTCTGTTTAACTTTCAACACTTGAATGCCAAGGTACATTGGAAGAAAGTAACTGTTTCTTGGACCTGACAACCGAAGTTTGAACTTTCTACGATGCAATTTAGTTATGGTTCATTCTTTCATGTCACTTAACAATGTTGTTAAATCTCACACAGTCGTATAAGCATGCAGTAGAAGGGTTAAATATTCGATGTTCACAATGTGACTCCCAACAACGCATATTACCTGATGAGTAAATGAGTACGCCATGGTCCTTTCTCTTCTCATGGCAGCCTCATGTTTGCTCAACAAGCTTGCCTCAATTTGTTCCTTTGACCGCACACTGTCATCCCAATCTTCACCCATCTGTTTAGAACATCAAAATCCATGCTAAGAAAGAGAGATGCAACTAATAGATCAACAAAATCTATACAATACACAGTAATTTCTGAGCTTGACTGCAGTGACGGAAGTCACTTAAGAATCCTCTGTATGGTATATATAATAGCTTAATCTACCATCTTAATTTGTTTGTAATACAAAGATAATTTAATTATAAGATATTGTCTGAGAAACTAGAGCGTAGAGGAAAAAATCGAACCCACTTCGCAGCAGTCCACTCACGTATCACATTCAAGCAAGTAAAACATGCTGATATATATATGAAAAAAAGGGGGATTTACTTGCAAGTTCACAATCTCTTTTGCAAGTTTCTGCAAGAGTTGTCTCTGAAGAGCCTGGTTTTCTTCCATCATCCTGGTTCTACGAGCATGAATCTGACACTGCATACGAGAAAGAGTTTGCATGCACCGAAGGGAACCCGATGCTTGCCGTCTGGCCGCAATCCCTTCCATCAGTGATTTCAACCTAGCCAGTCCTCTTAAAGCACGCAATGCCCTTTTTGCCTGAAAATAAAGAAATCATGATCAGCAAATCCTCTACATAAATCTTAGTCATGCTGCAAAATAGATATGTTAGAGACAATGCCTCAAACAGTAGATCATTTAATTTGACCCAGGACTTGGGAACAGATATCATAATGTAACAAATTATATATCATGATATTACTATTTCTTTTCTTCTTCTCTACTAAACTTTTACAAAGAAACAGTATGCTTAACAGCTATAATTTGCAAGCTTTTGATCCAGGAAAGTTTCTTCTAGATTATAAATCATAAGTAAACTTACACGTTCATTTTATTGCATTAAAAAAAAAAGGAAACAGTTTTATGAAGATATTTATAGAATGTTCCCTGCAAGATGCATAAGATTAAACAAAAATAGGCTGAACTAGATTGAAAATCATTTCAGATATGAAATGATTAAGCAAACAACTTCAGGAGGAGAAAGTAAAAAATTGCAGCACATACAAGGTAAGCTCGGAAAGCTGCTTGAATTTTGATTGCCGCCACTTCCTCCTTAGATTTTCCGGCAAACCTAGCATCTGTATTAAGTTGATGTCGAATGGCCTGCAGAGCAACCAGAGCTTGAACCGCAGCAGAATTGGCAACTGCCACAGGGTAAGTCTGCTTGCTTTGCTCAACTTCAGGTTCAATTAATTTCACCTCTTCAGGCTGAGGAAGTGGGGATAACTTGGCTGCATCAGAACCAGTGGGATCCAGATGCACCTTCTTCTCCAAAAAAGTTCTTTTGATTTCTGAGAAACATAGTAATCAAGAATACTAAAAACTGAGCTAACCATGAAACTGCAGATGATTTTTAGCTGAACGAGACTTATCCTAACCTGGTTTTCTTTCCCTTGGACTCTGAGAAGAAGGCTTTCTTTAGAGAGGACAACCATTTCCCTTTCTTTCCCATCTTAGGAGGCAAAATAATGGGGCAACAGTAGATATTAGGAATAAAAATTGAGTTTTTGTTGGTGCAAGAGGCAGCAACAAAAGAGAGAACAAGAGCACAGAACATGAAGCAAGGTGCAAGAAGCATTTTTACTTGCTCACAAATGTGCAGCAAGGGAGCTAAAGGCTGATAGCTCATTCAGCTCATTCATTCAACTAGAAAAAACATACATTTATAGTCAAATACATCACCAAATAGTCAACTAACCCCACTAATCAGCATTGGGACTATTAAAACATTGCTTGTACACATAAACAAGCCACCTAAACTAGTCATTCAACACCTAATGCATCAAGTTGTCATCAACTTGTCCATTTTAAACTAGATTAATTAGAATGAAACTAAAGAGAAACCTTGCTGTTACAGCAAGCATATGTGCTGCAGCATGTCATCAAGCTGCATGCACTTCAACCACAAAATGTAACAGCAGCATGGTTGGCCAATTTCCAATAGTTTTAAACAAAGAAGAACCTCTATGGAAGGAATAAAAGTTTTCTTCAGAAAGAAAAAGGATCCATGATCTATCTATTAGCAGAATCTGAAAGAGTTTTAACTTATCTATCTTCAATTCAACTAATGAGGCAAAACTCCAATATGTCCCAGTGTATTTAACAAATTGAGGAACAGCCCAGATTTGGTGGCACAATTAATGACACCAAGCAACAAAAAATTCAAACAAAAGGAAGTTAAAAATGCATATTTTAAAATCGGGGTCCATGAAGCAAAAAGTACCTGAGAATGCAATGCCCGGATCTCAAAGAACTTGAAGACGTCTCTTTCCCTTCTTTTCAGAAAACAATAAAAAAGATTGAAAGGGTTCACAGCTCTGTTAACTGCTGGCCTAATGCCTATCTTGAGAAAAAATTTTTAGAGATTATGAAGAAGAAACAGCTGTTAACTTCTTCTTTTTTATTTTTTACTTCTTTCTCTGATTGGTTGAAAATAATTCCCAAAATTTGGTAACTATGTATATACATTAACGAAAACACTTAAAAACAATGCAAAGCACTCTCATCTTTTGTCGTTTCCAAATTTTAATGTCACTTCAGTTCAGTAGATCTGCGAAAACTGAAACTTTTTAACTGTAAAATTCCCAACATGTCTGACAGTGAAACTTAGCAAATATATTTTTTATTACTTCCCAAATAAAAAACAAAAGCACCAATTGATTGATTGTTAAATTTTTGTATTTGAAAATAGTAGTTATTTATTGGTAAAATAAGTTTTATAGGCAGATTTTTATTTTTAATTAGGGTTCTAGGTCGGTTTTAAAATTAATTTGGGATATAAAATTGGAAAACTTGTTCAGTTAGATGTATTTTTTAATTAAGAGTTAGATTCCAATGCCTTTTTAAACGTTGTCGCCAATGGTAAAAAAAATTAATACGCAACAGTAACTTCTATTTTACTCTATAAATACTCTTCAAATTTTATTTTTTCATTCATATCCTTCTCTCAACTCTTTAAATTCTCTCAAACTTTCTCAAATCTCCCAACTCTCTCGTTTTTAATATTTTTTGATATTTTTATTTAAAAATATTATTATTTTTAATTATTTCGCTTTTATTCATTTAAATCGATTTCTCAAGAATGGCTGCCTCCCTAATCCACTTCAATGGCAAGTATATTTTCTTTGCCCAATTAACAATTCTAAGACCGAAATTTGAATTTTGTTAATTTCAATAATGTTAAATTTAATTTTTTATTATAACTATAATTTTTTATTGTGTAAATAGGCGGATGATCGTGTTCTAAAGAGCTTCATTTATAATATGAGAAAGCTTGTGATCCTTGAAATTCGTGGTCATTTGCAAGCGGTTGGATTCTTACATGTGTCTCGCATGTCCGAGGGCTGCAAACTAGATTTGCAACTAATTAGCGCGTTGATGGAAAGATAGAGACCCGAAACATACACTTTCCACCTTTCATGTAGCGAGTGTATAATCACACTCGAAGACGTAGCGCTACAACTCGGTCTAACAGTGGATGGGCCAGTCACCACAGGATCTGCGATCGTTCCAGGCAAAGTGAACCTCTGTCAATCATTGTTGGGGAAGGTTCCGGACAAGTTTGAAGGTGGTCGAATATCGATGAACTTATTAAAGGATAATTTCAACGAGCTCCCTGAAGACTGAACGGAGGAGGTTATACAATAATATGCCCGAGCATGCATCATAAGGTTAATTGAGGGCGTTTTAATACCCAACATATCTCAAAGTTTGGGGCACATAAGGTGAGTACTACATCTAGTGGACTTCAATGAGTGCGAGAAACTAAGTTCGGGATCTGTTGTATTGTCCACGTTATACTGGGAGTGTAACAGGGCATACTACCGAGTGTGGCATTGATCAGTGGTTGTCTGCTTCTGCTGTAGTCGTGGGCCTATGGCGACTACCCTTTCTATGTCTCAAGGTGACCCACCCATATATGTTCTCATTGGTAACGAGGTAAACATCATTTATTAACAAATACGTAGTTCGTATAGTAATTTTTATTATTATACGTTTCGACTAACATATCGCTTATACAGATGGAACCATGGGTCAAGATACGTGGGACTGCCCGAGGATCTATAAGATATTATGCTGTTGTTAGGCCAACGCTCGAAAGCCAATGTTAGTTACCTATTCTTTCGAACCTATATTAATTACGTAATAATTTGTAAAAACAATCATAAAGAACAATATTTACAATTTTGGTCTTTAGTTTGAATGGATGTTGTATGCCGACATCGATGTCATATTCTACATCCCGCTAGAAGTATTGGGCAATCGACAGATGTGGGACATGAAGGTGTCGTTGGTAGTGTTTGCGACGATGGAAATGCATCAAACAGACCGGATGTTGCAGTAGTTCGGGTGGAGGTAATGAATTTCACCGCTACTACAAGACCTGAAGGAGCTGCACAAGGTGGACATGTAGGGGAAAGACAATACCGACTGATCGGTGCGACATAGGGAGCACATCGAGGTGTGGGATCGTAGGATGCAATTTATACCCATTCACAAACAATTTTTCTCAGTGGACACGGTGGCATTTGATGGTTACTTGGCATGGTTCAGAGCTGTCAATAAGTCGTATCTACTATCACCAGGGGAGAAGAGTTGGCAAATTCAAGCGAATAGGTCATGTCGACTGCCATAGGCAAATTCAAGCGAAGAGGTCATGTCGATTGCCACAGCATACTAGAGGGGACGCGGTCGCACGATGGTTTTATCATCTGCTTCAGTAGAATATGCACCGCCTATGGCTACACAATATCTGGGTCACTTTGGTTCAGGTATTTACGTTTAATTAAGTAACCTTGTGTTTTATTCACAAGCACCACTACACTACAGACCACCACCGCACATGGTTGGTTCTTTTATTCTCGCAAGTCCGTATTTTTCTCCACCAACATCTCCCGCATACTACACCCTTATGCAGATGTCGATGCCAAACCCCGTGTCGAAACAAACACCGATATACCCACTTCCACTGATGTAAGCACTCATGCAGCAGTCGATTGTAATATTGATGCCCTATACCTTTCTAACGTACTTGAGATTTGGAGCACTTTATGGATTCACGCCTATAGTGACCCAAATACCGCATGCATCACTATTTTATGAGGGTGGCTCATCGTCGCAATTGGTGGACAAGGGAGTGACGAATACACAATGGCAGGCAAGGACGACACAACAATCGACCATGGAGGAAGATGATGGCGGTGCTGATCCCGAAGATATGACCGCCTAAGAGGTCATGCTAACTACATATTCAGGTGATGATGACAATGAGGAAGAATTCTACAGGCCTGTACTTCTAGATACACTTTCGGATGCTACTCTGGATGTAACATCCCGATTTTGGGCCTAGTAGGAATAGTAGTTTTGGGACCAAAATTTCGAGGCCATAAAATTTATTTTAATATTTTTTTTGAGGTCTAAAGTATGATAATATGATTGTGTAAAAGTTTTTTTAAGAAATTTTACTGTTTGAATGCTTAATTTGTGAAAGGACCAAATTGCGTAAAGTGCGAAAGTTGTGTTCCATTAGCTAAAGGTGTTAAATAGCTATAGAACTTAAAATTTGAGGTCCTTAATGAGTAATTAGGCCATTATATATGTGTATAGCTGCACATGAAGTGTAATAAATGAAAAGTCAAAAAGTCAAAAAAATGGGCATGGGTTGGTATTTGATAACACAAGCAAAAACTAATAAAATAAAACAAGTGGCCATCTTATTCTTTATCCATTCTCAGCCAAAAATTTGAAGAAGAAAACCCCATGGAAGCTTGAAATTTTTAGCAAAATAAACCTTCTACATGTAAGTCATTTTGGTGTTAGTTTTTTATGTTTTTGAGATTATTGAAGCATGATACAACTATTTCTACCATTATTTTGAGCTAGGGTTTATGTTAAAAAATTTACCCATGTGTGTCATGCATGTATTTTGATGATTAATGGAGGAATATGAAAGTTTGGTGTTAGATGAACCATTTTTTCTAAGTGAACTTTTCATGAAATCACCTAAAAGGACTTGTTTGTAAAACATGGTGTTAAAAATGTGATTTGATGAAAAATGTGGGTTATTATAAGAGGGAATATGAATCGGCTATGCTTGGGTAACAAATAAATTGGCTACATTTCATTTTACGAGCTTAGGGGCTAAGTTGTAATTATGTAAAAGTTTAGGGGAAAAACTATAATTTTATCCAAATATGATTTATGGGCTGTTTTGAATAATGAGGTTAAATAACTGAAATTTTCTATTATATATTAAGAAAAATGGAGTCCGGGCCTAGACCGTGGAAAGAGCAAAATCTTGGACTAAATCAATAAATGTCCATATTTTTGTATCAAGGTAAGTTTGTGTGTGGCCGATACAAATTTTTATTATGCATTTAGCATTTAATGTTATATGTATTGTATAACTGTCTCGTGAATATTATTAATGTTGTTCAATAAAGATTTGAGATGATAAAAGCCAGTTGAACCTTAAGAATACTTAAGGTAAAAAAATTATGACATTGGATTGATGAGATCCCGTATAAGACCATATCTGGGATATGGAATCGGCATCAATAAAAGTTATCATGTAAGACTATATCTGGGATATGGCGTTGACATAAGATTTCGTGTAAGACCACGTTTGGGACATTGCTTCGAAATGAGAATTCTTATAAGACCATATCTGGGATATGGCATCAACCCATGTAAGACCACGTCTGGGACATGGCATTGGCATCTTATTATGTTTATGATAATCCCGAGTATCCTTAGTATTCCAAATGGTTCAACGGGTAGTCCAAGAATTTGTCAAAGATTTGTCGAGGTATGATCATATGGAAAAGGTACAGGTATGTACGCCAAGCTTGTAGTTATTGAGATTACGAAATGATAAAACTTCGGTAAGATGAGAATAAAGATATTATGATCTCGAGTTCTATTGAACATTATGTAAATTGAATGAGGTAGGATATGATTACAAAGATTACTGAAAATGAGATGAGTTAGGTTATGTTATGTATGTGTACGATAATGCATATTATTATTTCTTATTAATTACATGCAAGCTTACTAAACTTTATACTTACTTCCTCTCTCTTCCATTTCCTTGTAGTATCATCAAGCTAGCTCGGGGATCAAAGGACGTTGGAGGCTCATTCAAACTATCAATTGGATCTTTTGGGTATAGTTAGTCTCAACATTTTGAGTATGGCATGAATAGGCACTTGGTCTTTTGTTATATGTCATATTGGTCTAGCCAAATATGTTGACTTATAATAATAGTTGATTCATTTTGTGTATGGCCAAGAGATATGGCTCATAATGATTATTGGGTTGTAAACCTATTCATCCATGTATGTATGTGCCAATTCTATTATGATATGGCCTATGGTTATTGATGATTGAATGTTTATGAATGTCTTATGTATGTATGTGTCAATTCTATTATGATATGGCCTATGGTTATTGATGATTGAATGTTTATGAATGTCTTGTGTATGTATAAGATGGTATGAAAATGCATGTATACAAGTTTAAGTAATATTGCTTATTCATATATGCATGTTGGTAAGATTTGATTTGTCATATTAGGGAGTCTTAAAAAAGTATAATGTGATGGGAAATTATCATGCATTGGCTATGTTATGAGTGTTAAGGTATCATTGCAGCCATAGAGGTGTTTGTACGAATAAAGGTGGCAAGTGGCTTGGAAAATAGCCTTAAAGTCACCTACACAAGTAGACACACGGGCATGTGTCTAGACCGTGTGTGACACACGGCTTGCCTCGTGGCCGTGTGATCCAGCCGTGTGTCTTCTGCACCCTAATTAATGCAAAACAGAATGCCCAAAAGTAAACACACAGAAAGAGACACGGCCTGTGAGAGACACGGCTTCAAAACATGGGCGTGTGCCCAGGCTATGTGAAGTCTGTACCTGATTTTAGAATCTAATTCGCCACACGGCCTAAGGACACGGGCGTGTGCCTTGGCCATGTGACCTTATTTGGTTGATGACGTCATAGTCAAAAAGTTACACGGGCTGAGGACACGGGCGTGTGTGACCACACGGCCTGCCCACACGGGCGTGTGACTCTCCAAAGCATGAAAATTTTCTAAGTGTTGTAAAATTTCTGAAAGTTCCTAGTTTAGTCCCAAATCTTTTTCGATGTATGTTTAGGGACTCGTAGGCCCATATAAGAGATGTTAAATATATTTTTGAATGACCTCAATTGGAACAAATTTTTATGGTCTGTTTTCGTGCGTTTGATTGCGTTCAAGTACAGTAATGCCTCGTACTCTATTTTGGCGTTGAGTACGAGAAAGGGGTGTTACACTGGATGCACCTCCGATGGTATAGCTAGTTGTACACAGAAATTATCCACGCGATCATTGTCCACCACCTTGTGAGACACATTCTCCCCGACGACACCATTGATTGTATTTTTTCTTTTTACTTTTTTTAATGTAAATATAGATATGTCATAAATAAATAAAAATTGAGGTTGTTCGTTCAAACAAACCATTTGTCATTATTACTATCTATGTTTCATCGATAAATAACAAATGTTGGATTTTTTTTATTGACATATTATTTATAATATGAAATCTTTTAGATTTACCTTGTCATTTAAATAAGAAAGAGAAGAAAATGAACATGAAAAGTGTAAAATAAAAATTATTCGCTCTCCGTACATCGAAAGTCATGACATTTCACAACAGAACATCGACCTTTATAATTTATTTTGAATACAACAAACACTATTAGTATGACACACGCGTATAAAATTAAAATTTGGTTATAAAAATAACACTAAGGAATATGAAATTTGGTTGAAAGTAATGTTATCCACGTTGAGGCCCCAACGTTTCCCTTTACAGAGAACATATTGACTTCGTATGCCCTGGGTTTCTACAATACTCGTATAATTTCCTCTCCCGAATATCTATATTGTTCCTTATCCAGGTGAAACTCGGGCGACCTTTCGGGACGCCACATAGGTCATTGTTTGGCACCAGCTTGAATGGAGCGCTAGACACAAGTAGCCACATACTCTCATCTGAGATGGGTGGGAATTCAGGACTCTACATACTACAAATGCATTGTAGTCGATAGACGTCGTTGATGTAAGACGTGTACTCAATCTATATGTTCTTACATGGTAATTATATATGCGCATGAGAATCGAAATACTTGGAATCTCCCACAATCGCAAGTTCCTTCCATTAGGTTCACACGATATGATATACCTGACATTTTCTGGTCAGGTCTAACATGCTTCGTGACTTGAAAATTGAGGTTCCGACGTGAGTGGCACACTACATACATCATGTTTTCTCTTATTGTACTTCGCCGAATCTCTTGCATCACGTCATCGCAGAATGTACCATCGCCCTCTATTTGCCCAGCATACACTGACTTCGTCTTAGGAAACAAGGCGGTCAGTCAAAAGTATGTCCCTTTGACAATCGATGTTATTGGAAAATAACGCGTCCCCTTTAATACCGAATTAATGTACTCAGCCAAGTTTGACGTCATGTACCTGTATCGTAGACCCTCATAGTATGGTTACCTCCACTGATTGAACGGTATATTCAAAACATATGTCACACCGTAAGCATTAATGGTGCTCAAGTTGTTCAACTTTTGATGGAAAACATGTTGGACGAGCTCGTAACCTGTCGATAAATAGGTATTGGTTAGTGCAATAAAATAACCTCGTAATTGAAAATTCGATGTGTAGTAAATACATAATATGAACTACAAACTCATGTCAATGACTAGATCTTGCTTAGTCGTCGAAGAATATTTTTGGTAGTAGTTCAATTCTACATGTCGTACGCAGTACTGATGATGAGTGCGATTCTGTAGGGATTTGTGATGATCAATCGCCGAGAGTATTCCAGATCATCTGTCTGATATGACACATGTCGGGCTGCAGGCAAACGAGACGGCGCAATCAACTTAGAAAGAAATCTCAATCATCTGTCATTTCTCCGAGATTTATTGTGAACATTATAGGTAGAATCTTCTAATTACCGTCCTAAGCAACGACAAGCAATAGACGTTGTTGATAGCTTTTATACAACCAGGTGCCGTCAATTTGGACTATAGACTTACAATGCTAAAATGCCTCCCTACATTGCTCAATAGTCCAAAAGAACCGGTGGAATACTCTTTTCTCAAGGACCATCTGGTTGTCGCAGTACTTTAGGCGTGTTTTGAGATTGCTTACAGAACCTGGTACATATTGATCCAATACCTGACACCATTGTCATAGATAGTTATACGAACCTTCTCACTATGATACAATTTTTCCATAGCTTTTTGTTTTGCAACTCATACCTTGTAGTAAGTTAGAGTGTATTGGTACTGATTAAGTATGTTCACAATAAGCATCGGTATTTCTATCTGGGGACTGGCCTTCACTATCAGTAGAATAATGTGAGCAATCATATTTGATTCTAGCCTCGGATGGTCTTGAGTTGCACCCATCGTAGCACACGTATAGGGACTGGGATACTTCTTTATCATCCATAGCCTGATTTTCTTCTAGTAAGATGCCATGATTTTTTACTTACACCTCTTGTCCTTCATTGCGTACTTTCCTTCAAATTTCTCAGAGTGAGACTTCATGACGTAGTAGTTCACGTCATTCTTGATGTTGTACCGCTTCAGTGTAGCAAGAAAAACATCTTTGTTAGGGTATTATGTTCTAACTTCCAATACTCGTACATCACGAACTATGCTTGCATAACCAGGTGTTCTGTGCAGAAGCAGAGAAAACATTAAACCACCTTCGATCGATAGGTCAATTTTCGTCATGTGGGGCAAAAGTTCATATACCTTAAATCACTGATCTGGGTCCGAAGCATTGTCCGAGGTGTCATCGTCCGACTCACAAGGTTTTGACTCTATTGTAACTGGATCTGGTTTGAAAAATAGTGCCATTTCTGAACCATCTAGACTGTGCTGCCAGAATAGCTCAGGTTTTGCCTCCTCCTCCTCGTTTACATTCGCAACCCCTTTTCCCTCACCTGCATCCCTTTCTTTGTCCGCGCCTTCATTGTCACCTTCGAGCACGGTATTGGGCATACCCTCGTCGACCCCTATTGAAAGGAATAGGTCATTGATTCTCTTGTAACCCATGTGCCCACTAGAATAATCTTCGAGTTGATGATCGGTGTATGTCGATGATCTTCCGGTATAACTATTTCTGTCCCATAACATTGACCTAGTGCTGAAGTTGAAATCGAATGCACTGATTGAATGTCGAGGCCGAGTGTCTAGATTTGGGTTATGTTGATACCCCGATGGTACTGATCCCCGAAGTTTAGATCAATGCCGGAGACCAGTAAGTGTCTACCCATATATGTATAGCCACTTTTAAGGAGGCCAGAAAACCCACTGCACAACTATGTAGTAGGACTTTTTGCTTGAACTTTGGTACCCATATTTGTCACGACGGAGGTCGAAGATGGGCCAAATCCATCAACATTGACGAACTCAAGATATAACTCAATAATAACATTTTCGCTTGAGATGTCCAATGATATGACTATTTCGAGATGCGTTTTGCTAATCACATCAAATAGCTCATGCTTATATGGGTCAACAAATGCAAGAAATCTACATTGCAACCTTGTAATTCTTCCCCGGCTTGATCCCTCGACACTTTTCTTAATTCTGGTCATTATCTCATACATTTGAATGGTACTATTGAACGTTAATTTTACGGACTTCACTCCTACAAACACCACCTCGAACTCTGTATTATAGATTTGACCATCGTAGTATATAACGGATTTCACTTGCCGACTCATTTTAATATCGATCATGGTTTGGATGAATAAAAGTAAAAAATAAGTAGAGAGTTGTCCAAATGAATATGCACAACTCTCACCCGTGATGCAATGTTCTTTTGTTTGATATTAACTTGATGTGTGTCTATGTTATGAAAATTACACCATTTTTATAAGAAAATTATGTAGGGAGAAAGAGAATACGTGCTATGAATTTTTTAAGAATGCACACATTCGTTGCATAGTGTACGGTGTAAATAATTTTCATCACGCATTCAGAACTCATATATTTTTATCAATATTTTGCGCTTTATAACATGCACAATAGTCATTTGAAAAGGTATTTTCTGCCCAAGGATAGTAAATATGTTAGAAAAAGCCCACTCGGCTGGGCAGGCTTTCTCTAACATATTTACTATTCCAAGCCTGACGCTTCGAATAATTCGGATGATTTAAAGACTTCAACATGTTTAAAATATGTTCCAGTGTGCTTTGAAGGTTTTCCTTTGCAAAACAGACCCTTCCATGCTGCAATAAAATGGCTCTCACATACCAAGCTTTATCATCCTTCACTTATATAATTTCTCTCCAATCCTTTCTATTTCTCCACTATAAACCATTTCTCGGTCTTAAAAATTTCGATTGCTAAAAATATTTGGTTTACGTTCGAGGTATTCTTGAGTCGGCAGTCATGCGATATGCTCCGAGCCACACACATTTCATATATCATGCCGAAATGGGATCATTACCTCCGAAACCTATCCTAGAGAAGTTGGTTATGGGGTGATTTTTCTTTGTATGGTTAAGGATGAAAGTCAACGTAGAGGTCTCAATCGACGACCGTTATGCGGTAATAGATCGGGGTATAACGAAAGAGCCATTTAACAGTCGTTATGCGGTCACTAGCTCAATCTTTTTGAATACCTAAAAATGATACCCTATAAATACCATACAGAAGTTTGAAGGCATATTCATACTAAAAAACTCTGAGGCTTCTAGTTATAATCAGTGTAATTTTTTTCTCCATTTCCAAGAAACTGATAACTTTAACCTTCATTCTTGTTCGAAGGCTGGCATCGTCGTGGACGTAAGAGGACTCTCAAGTGGGGAGTGGCTGTTATTGTGCAGTAAAAGTGATGCTAGCAACGAAAGTTGTCGTTATTACACAATCCATTAATAACTACAACTACTAGCACGACAACTCGAGTTTGACCTCTACTGTGCCAGAACATTCGCTCTCCTCCTGAGAGCCCTCTTTTGTCCACCTCGATATCGGCCTTCGGACAAGAATGAAAGGTTAGAGATACTGGCTGCTTGGAAATAGAGAAAAAAAATTACGTTGATTACATCAGAAGTCCCCAGAGCTTTTTCATATGATTATGGCATCAATCTTATGTGTGGTATATATAGGGCATTGTTTATGGGTATCCAAAAAGCTTAAACTCCTGACAGCGTAATGACCACCACTTGGCCCATCGGTTATACTCGAACCCATGACCACATCATGACCACCGACTGGGACCTTCACATTGAATTCGATCCCTGATTGTATCAAACATTATTACCCCGAAACTGAATTTCCTCACAATGGGTCTCTAAGGTCATCATTCTATCTCGCCATGACATATGAAATGTATGTGTATTGAGGCATGTTATCACATCCCCCGACCCCTCAAAACTACCTAACAATTTTCGTCGTTTCAGTCGAAAACCCTGAACACTTTTAAAATATCCTGAACCCTAACAAACCTAAACCAAAAACACTAACCCTAATAATATAAAAACCCTAACCTTAGGAGAAAGATCTGGTTAAATCGACCTATATCCCTAATTAATTTTAAAATTAGCCTAAAATCCTAATTAAAATAAAAATAGACCTATAGGCCTTATTTTGCCATTATTATTACTAGTTTTTAATTTTATATATCAATTAAAATATATGAAAATTGTTTTATAATTGTGTAAATTTAATTTTATAATTGATATTATAAATAAATTTAAATTATTTTATAATTTTTTATATATTTTTAATTCAATATTTTATTTTTTAAAAAATAATGTCTTAAATTATTATATATGGTTATGTATACCTTATTATATATATATGATTGTGGCTTAAATATTCATTGGTATTTTTAGACCGTGAGAATGATGAAGTCATAATTCAAGTGTTTTTTTTTTTTTAAAATCTAAAAATTCTATAAAAGAAATTAAAGAATTCATAAACAAAATTAAATGAAAAGTAAAAATAATATTAATTATTTTTTAAAAATTTAAAACCAAACCGCATATTAAATAAATATTTTACCTTCTTTCATCTTAATTGCAATTTGTTTCTGGTTGTTCTTAATTTTCCTTTTCCTATTTTTATCTTAATTTTTGTTTCTTCCTTTTTGTTTGTGCTAACCCATCAACTAAATAGTTCTGCAAAACAATTTTATACTCAAGGACATCAAGACAACGGCAAATATATATATATTCAAAACACGGTACCTTAATCTAAAATTAACCAGGAAAAGTTAAACAAGACAATTGAACAATTCTTGATAAATTTCGGAACCAAAACAATACACGATAAAGCATATAAAAAATGGTCAAAATATTTCCATACAATTACTACCAGACAAAAAATAAGACCAAAACTTAGAAACTATCCTGGCATCTCAAATGCAATCTCATTTCTTCTTGGCAGCAGATTTGGTGACCTTAGCACCGGTTGGATCCTTCTTCTCAACGCTCTTGATGACACCAACAGCCACAGTCTGACGCATGTCCCTGACAGCAAACCGACCAAGGGGTGGGTACTCAGAGAAAGTCTCCACAACCATAGGCTTGGTGGGAACCATCTTTATCATCCCTGCATCACCATTCTTCAAGAACTTGGGCTCCTTCTCAAGCTCCTTTCCAGATCGCCTGTCGATCTTGGTCAGCAATTCGGAAAATTTCACAGCAATGTGGGAGGTATGGCAGTCAAGGACTGGGGCATATCCGTTTCCAATCTGCCCAGGGTGGTTCATGATGATGACCTGAGAGGTGAAGCTGGCAGCCTCCTTTGCAGGATCATCCTTAGAGTTTGAAGCAACGAAACCACGCTTGAGATCCTTAACAGCAACGTTCTTAACGTTGAATCCAACATTGTCACCAGGGAGAGCCTCAGAGAGAGCTTCATGGTGCATCTCAACAGACTTAACTTCAGTGGTCAGACCAGAGGGGCCAAAGGTCACTACCATACCAGGCTTAAGGACACCAGTCTCAACACGACCAACAGGGACAGTTCCAATGCCACCAATCTTGTAGACATCCTGAAGTGGGAGCCGGAGTGGCTTGTCTGAAGGCCTCTTGGGCTCATTGATCTGGTCAAGAGCCTCAAGGAGAGTGGGACCCTTGTACCAGTCAAGGTTGGTAGACCTCTCAATCATGTTATCACCCTCAAATCCAGAGATTGGGACAAATGGGATCTTGTCAGGGTTGTAACCAACTTTCTTAAGATATGAGGAGACTTCCTTCACAATTTCATCATACCTTGCCTTGGAGTATTTTGGAGTTGTTGCATCCATCTGTACAAGATGATAATTGAAATTCAATTATTGATAAAAAGAACATCAATACAATCTAACAATAAACTCGAACACGTTCTAAACCTTACCTTGTTGCAGCAGCAAATCATCTGCTTGACACCAAGGGTAAACGCAAGCAAAGCATGCTCACGTGTCTGACCATCCTTTGAGATACCAGCTTCGAAACCACCAGTGGTTGAGTCAATAATGAGAACAGCGCAGTCAGCCTGTGAGGTACCAGTAATCATGTTCTTGATGAAGTCACGGTGTCCAGGGGCATCAATGACAGTGCAGTAGTATTTGGTAGTCTCAAACTTCCAGAGGGCAATATCGATAGTAATACCACGTTCACGTTCGGCCTTAAGCTTGTCAAGCACCCATGCATACTTAAATGACCTTTTGTTCATCTCAGCAGCCTCCTTCTCAAACCTCTCAATCACACGCTTGTCAATACCACCAAGCTTGTAGATCAAATGACCAGTGGTTGTAGACTTCCCGGAGTCGACATGGCCAATGACCACAATGTTGATGTGAACCTTCTCCTTACCCATTATAGTACTCAAGAGAGGAGCTAAAAATCAAGAAGAAACATATTCATAAAATAAGCTCAAAACATAATTTCAAGTCAAAATCACACAAGAAGACCAACATCTTGCGGACAAGAAACAATGAATCTGAGACCCACTTTTATTGTTTACTAAGAACAGTTCAAGTCAATTTCGAAAAAGAAAATCAAGCCCCATTTAAATTCAACAGATCCAACATTGATAAAACGTGGCCGCTGGGATTCGAGCCCAGTTCCTCCATAGATATGGAGTTCATTCCAATGAACTACAGCCACTAGATCTTAACTTATCCTTTCCCATGAAGCTAGTCAAACATTTCCATCGAAGCCAAACTAAACTAAGAAAATAATACTCGACAATTTTAATTATTCGTTAAAAAATTTCCCTTAGGCAGCATTTGCTTCTATAAACCAGTTATCACAGGAATTATTTTCTCAGAAAAATAAATTCCAGAGTTCAAAACTTACTTTCATGAATGAAATCTAAAAACACAACCAAAAAAACAAAGAATCAGATCGAAACTACACACAAAATATGAATCGTATGAGAACCATTTCAGCAAATCAGATATAATATTTCAGCTACCAACAAATCAGACTACCTTTTCTTTCGAATCAAAGCAATAACATTTGAAAGATAATCATAAGTTGTAAATGGATTCATACCTGTGAGCTAAAAGGGAAGTCTTTTGATATTGGCTTGACCAGAAGCAGAAGAAAAGAGCGTTGAGCGAGAACAAGAGAAGGCGAGAGCAGGCTGCTTTATCTTAAGTAGCCAGCCACACTCTCAGCTTTGGCTCAACTAGGGTTTCTTTCTCATCCGTCGGATTGCATTAACGGCTCACGACCGACATCTCAGATTAGACGTTAATTTGACATTCTCTTCATGTTGGAAAACCAATAATACCCCTGACCTTTTAAGAAAATAACAAGGTAGGATCTATCAACGTGTGTCTTCCTTTATTCCCACATGTAAGGCAACACCGTGGTTGTTTCTTCGTCGGTGTATACATCTCTCTCCCTAACCTGAATTTTCCCACTCACACCTTTTTCATTACCAGCAGTTTCTCCAGAAATAAACATTGAATTGAAACACCAGTTAAAACTCAATCCTCCCAAACTACATCCCACTTGAAATTGATTTTAATTTTAGCCTCTTAGATTGACTTGAAATTTCACCATGAGAGTTGATCATCCATTAAAAGTCGTGACTTTAACCCATGTCAGGTATCAAAGAGGTGATCAACATGGCCATTTCTTAGCTTGGGTTTCGTTAGTCCCTGTTTTCATTTTCCTTGGTGGCTTTGTTTCTCATTTCTACTTCAGTAGAAAGTTGTTAATCAACAATAGCCTGAATTTAGCTCCTATCCATCCAAATTCTACCACTTCCCTCAATGTTACATAAGAAAGATGCCTCGTGCTATGTGAATGAGCATTTTTCCTCTTTAACATAACGCTTATTCTGTTACAAGATTTGAAACACTTCCCTTAAATGCATCACATGCTTCTCAAGTGATTTACTTATTGTACACTACAATAAAAAATCACAAAATACTCTGAAAAAGTTTGTAGTACCTTATTCATCAGGGTAAAAAAATGTCCTTGGAGCATTAGTTAATCCAAAATGCATAACAAAGAACTTATACGAATCATAATGCGTCGCACAAGTTGTCTTTGGTTCATCCTCTTCGACTACTTTGACTTGATGGTACCTCGACCTCAAATCCAACTTGGTAAACCACCTTACACTACTAAGTTGATCAAACAAATCTGCAATGAGTGGAATTTGGCACATGTTCTTCACAATGATCTTGTTCAATGCTTGATAGTTGATGCACAATCTCAAAAACTCATCAAGCTTTTTCTGAAACAAAATCGGTGCACCATATGGAGTTTTAGATGGTCTAATGAACCCAGCATCTAAGATATCCTTCAATTGTTTCTAGTTTCCTCCAATTTTGGCGGTGAAATTCAATATGAGGACTTGGTTGGTGATTTGGCATTGGGCATTAACTCAGTCCTGTGATCCTCCCTCTTATGAGGTAATTTTCTGGGCAACTCGGCAGACATCACATCTCGAAAAAACTATAACAAAAGAACCACCACTTTTGGGATCTCCTCAATAGGCTTATGAGACCCATTAACCTTCAAAGTTTCTAAGTAAGAAACTTCATCTCTACACACCCCATTAGCAAATTGTATTACGAATAAGACATTAGCTTCCGCACCTACCTCACATTTAATCGATACCACACATTAGTGGCACTAATCCAAAATGCACATGTAATTAGTAAAAGGGATAAGAAATATATTAATCCGGTCAAGGAAAATTATACCAACCACAAAGTCATAATCATCAAGTGTTATTACTTCAATGATTTTCATATTAGTCCAACTACCAATGTTGTAACAGCCCGATTTTCAATGGTGTCAGAAATAGTGGTTCGAGACCACCAAATCCGACAAGTAAGCTAGTAAATTTTAATATTTAGTATTTATGAGTCAAATGTGGTTTTAGAAAGATTTTTTAAATTAGTAATTTGTATTTTATAAGGATTTATTAGGTCAAGTGGTTTAGAAAATGAGGTATCGAGACCTCGATTCTATAAACTGAGCCATAAATATCTTAAATGGTAAACAGAGAGGACTTAAAGAGGAAATAAGCCAAAATGAAATGGTTGAGGCGGCATGGTAGTGAAAATAAAAAAATAGCCATTTAATGGCAAAATAGTAAATAAAACAAAATTAAAACTACAAATTGAAACTTTAAAGGTTTCTAGACAAATTCTTCTTCAATTTTCAGCCAAAAGCAGCCATAGGAGAGCTCCTTAAGCTATTTTTTATATTTTTACTTCAAGTGAGTTTAATTCTTACCATTTTCTTGTAATTTTTATATTTTTAAGACTTTTACAATTAGGTCTAACTAGTTATTACCTTAGTTTTTTTATTTTATTGAGAATTTTGAAAATTACCATTGATGAATACTGGATGTTTTTGATAAAATAACATGGATTTAAAGCTTTGATTTTGTTGTATGATGATTTTATAAAGTGATTTTTGTTAGATATTGATTTTAGGACCAAATTGTGAAAATGTTAAATATTAGGGTTTTGTATTAAATTTCTATTTATCAAGGGCTGTATAATAGCCTAGAATATTTAGATAAATTATCAATTGAGAAAAATTAGTTCATTTAATGGACCAACTAGTTAAGGGATTAAATTGCAAAAGTTGTAAAAGTTGAGATAATTGTGTAATTTCAAAAAATTGAGGGGTATTAATTGTGAAGTGAATGGGAACTGAAATATATGCTAATGGATGAGTAATTTTATATTTTAGATCAAGATCCTGTAGATACTCGTGAAAAAGGAAAATTAGCGAAATAGTCCTTGAACTTCTGCAAATCTTACAATTTAAACTAGGTAAGTTCATACGGTTAAAATTTAATATTTACATTGATTTGTGGTGAATGATTTTTTTTATTTATTCTATTTTTATAAATGAATTATTGATGGAGTTATGCTTTTGAATTGAATATCCGGATCAAATAGAACGCAGGATTTGAGTACAATCGTTTTGTCGCGCAAGACGACATTAGAGGAATTGACAAAAAATTACCCAAGTAAATCGAGGTTCAGTATTGTTGAGAAATTTTGTGTTTACTTTCCTTTTAGCTCTCACGAGCTTCTGTTTAACTCATATGAGTTTCCATTCAGCTCTTTTAAGCTTCTGTTTGACCCTTATGGGTTTCCATTCAACTCTTTTGAGCTTCTGTTTAACCCTTATGGGTTTCCGTTCAGTTCTTACGAGCTTATGTTCAACCCTTATGGGTTTCTATTTAGCTTTCATGAGCTTCTATTCAGCTTTAGGGCTTCTGAAAACGATGTACTCCTATCCGTAAGCTGTTCTCTAATTTGGGAAGATTTGGTAAGTGATTATGTAATTGAAATTGAAAAACATATTGTTTGTTATTGGTATTGATCTAAAATAAGTATATTCATCGTTTGAAGATGTGATTGGCAAGGAGTTTACATTAAATGAATTTATCTAATTGATTTATTATAGTAGGTTCGGTAAATTTTAAGTTTAACCCATCGAACTTATAGCTTATTTGTGTTATTTAATGTCTTTGTAGATTTTTGAGAGGTCGGATGTAACACCCCTTACCCGTACCCAAGACCGGGACAAGGTACGAGGTGTTACCAGACATATACTTGAACACTTTCAGAAAATACGTGTTATAAAATTTCATTTTAATTTAAAACCAATCAAGTAACATCATAATGTCCTTATTATAGGCCTACGAGGCCCAAAACATATATTAAAAGAGATCCGGGACTAAACAGAGAACTATAGAAAATTTTAGTAAAATTACTAGGGTATGCCTCACACGCTCGGGTGGAGGCAAAACACACGCCCGTGTGCTTAGGGACACGCCCGTGTGTCCCACCCGCATTGAATTATTTGGATTTATTTTTCACTTCAAACCTACATGGGTTTTCACACGGCCAAGCACACGCCCATGTCCTTGGCCCGTGTGCCTCACATGGCCTAGACACGCATGTGTCTTCTCATGTGTCCAAAAACGCGAACATTCTGTTTATGATGTCATCATTCATTTTTAGGCACACACCCGTGTGCTAGGCCGTCTCCTCCACATGATTGAGACACACAACCGTGTCTCTGCCCGTGTGTTTACTACCATGCAAGCTGACCTAAATTTTTAGGTGTAGGGAACACACGACCAAGCAACATGCCTATGGGGGCTGACCGTGTATCACATACAGCCTAGACACTTGCCCGTGTGTCTACCCATGTGGACCTTTTCAGGGCTATTTTCCAAGCCTTTGGTCACCCTTTATAATCCATACACACTTAGAGATTTCAATGGTATGTAACATGGCATAATTATACTCTTAAACAACCTTGACGTAACTCATTGCATGCTAATCTCATCTTATCGGTTTAGTACATGCTAAATTATCTTTTTCGCATTAGGGATTAACATAGCACATTTTATACTTAGGCCATATTATAACCATATACCATTGTATACTATGTCCACTCTCAAATTATTAGGTTCCATTTCAAGCATCCATTCATGATAAACCTCATCATCATATCTCATGAAACATTTAAACATAAACATGCATCATTAGTAGGTTTACAACCTACATCAATATGAGCCATATCTCATGGCCATATACAAAAGAATAAGTATACCATTTAGACCCTTACATTGGCTAGCCAAATGACATATATAACAAAATAACAAAAAACCCTATACATGGCATTAAACAAAATGAAAGTATCTATATACCAAAGTAGGACCAGTCGATAGTATGTTGATTCTCCAACCGTTTTCCAATCTTCACGAGTTCACGAGCTCTGTAAGACAAGGAAAGGATAAAAGGGGGGTAAGCATTTATATGCTTAGTAAGTCCAGATAACTGAAAAGTAAACTTACCGGTTAATTAGAATACAACCATATTAAGCAATAATTCCAACAAGCATGAAATAGTTTCCCTATCACATGCACTCAATCATCAAGTTAATATCATAACAATACATCATGTCATTAGTATTAGATGAGCTCATCAATTCAATATTCCCATTATTTTTTTGAGCATGTTAATCCCGTTGAATTTTTCAGAAAATCTTGATGGATAGCCATTTACCGTCAAGTCATACAAGTGATCATCTCGAGTACGCACTCCCGTGAAACCTATATCTTACGACGGGATTACCAGTCCAGGCTAAATCCCCCGTAATAGTAACTCATAGAGCAATGTCGGGATTACCAGTCCAGGCTAAATCCCTTTTTAACAATAATTGCTCTCATAAGCTCGGATCTGAATTGCCAGTCCAGGCTAAATTCAGTCATCAATCGGATTACTCGTCTGGGCTAAATCTTTAATGCACCATATTCTTCAGAAGGCTCGATCACTCAAGGAACACACGTTCGGGCTAGATCCTTTCTATTTTAGATCATTGGATTACCTACCCGGGCTAAATCCTTTTCTGCAACACATGCCCATGTGGACTTTTTCAGGGCTATTTTCCAAGCAACACGCCCATGGGGGCTAATCGTGTGTCACTCACGGCCTAGACACATGCTCGTGTGTCTACCCATGTGGACTTTTTCAGGGCTATTTTCCAAGCCTTTGGTCACCCTCTATCATCCATATACACTTAGAGATTTCAGTGGTATGTAACATGGCCTAATTACACTCTTGAACAACCTTGACGTAACTCATTGCATGCTAACCTCATCTCATCGGTTTAGTACATGCTAAATTATCATTTTCACATTAGGGATTAACATAGCACATTTTATACTTAGGCCATATTATAACCATATACCACTGTATACTATGTCCACTCTCAAATTTTAGGTTCCATTTCAAGCATCCATTCATGATAAACCTCATCACCATATCTCATGAAACATTTAAACATAAACATACATTATTATTAGGTTTACAACCTAAATCAATATGAGCCATATCTCATGGCCATATACAAAAGAATAAGTATACCATTTAGGCCCTTACATTGGCTAGCCAAATGACACATATAACAAAATAACCAAAAACCCTATACATGCCATTAAACAAAATGAAAGTATTTATATACCAAAGCAGGACCAGTCGATAGTGTGTTGACTCTCCAACAGTCTTCCAATCTTCACGAGTCCACAAGCTCTGTAAGATAGGAAAAGGAGAAAAGGGGGCTAAGCATTTATATGCTTAGTAACTCTGGATAACTGGAAAGTAAACTTATCAGTTAATTAACATACAACCATATTAAATAATAATTCCAACAAGTATGAAATAGTTTCCCTATCAGATGCACTCAATCATCAAGTTAGTCTCATAACAATACATCATGTCATTAGTCTTAGATGAGCTCATCAATTCAATATTCCCATTCTTTATTTCAGCATGTTAATCCCGTTGAATTTCTCAGAAAATCTTGATGGATAGGCATTTACCGTCAAGTCATACAAGTGATCATCTCGAGTACGCGCTCCCGTGAAACTTATATCTTACAACGGGATTACTAGTCCAGGCTAAATTCACGTAGTAGTAACTTATAGAGCATTGTCGGGATTACCAGTTCAGGCTAAATCCCCCGTAGTAGTAACTAATAGAGTAATGTCGGGATTGCCAGTCCAGGATAAATCCCTTTTTAACGACAATTGCTCTCATAAGCTCGGATCTGAATTGCCAATCCAGGCTAAATTCAGTCCTCAATCAGATTACCCGTCTGGGCTTAATGCATCATATTCTTCGGGAGGCTCGATCACTCAAGGAATACCTGTTCGGGCTAGATCCTTTCTATTTGAGATCATTGGATTACTCGTCTGGGTTAAATCCTTTTTTACAACACATGCAGGATCTCATGTCATGTAAGCCATAGTTTACCTATCGGATTTCCCTTTTCTATTTCAACCGGGAAATTTATCATCTTTCTTTTACACAAGCACATTTCATGAATTATTATGCAATGAATATCTAAATTTTTATACATTCAAGAACATGCATGTTTAAGTATATTAAGATTTTACTTCGGGTTATATGAACTTACCTGGTAATTGCTTCGGTTTCGTGTCTCGGCTATTCTAAAACTTTTCATTTTCCACAATCGACCTCCGGAATTGGTTCCTCGAGGTCTATATCAATAAAATTAGATTATTAATACATCACATTATTTGTTTTAGGCCTAAAACTCACCCCCGGGCAAAATGATCATTTTGCCCCTAACCTTTCACAATATTTACAATTTAGTCCTAAGACTCGTATAATGAAATGCATGAAATTCCTTGGCTACCCAAGCCTAGCCGAATGCTATTCACACTCATAGCAGCCCATGTTTTCCCTTCATTCTATATTTTCTTACCCATTTCCACAACTTCTACAATTCAGTCCTTTAAGCCATTTCCATGAAAAACCACTTAGTAAAAGTTTTTTACCATCCTTTAAACTCTCATATCCCTCCATAAATCATCAAAACACAAACATATCATGCATGGGTAAATTTTTGAACATGAACCCTAGCTTGAAATTTAGGTAGAAATAGAGAGAGCATGTTACGAGGATCTCAAAAATATGAAGAACGTTAAAAACAGGGCTAGGGAGCACTTACTATTGAGCTTGAAAATGTTGAAAACCCTAGCTATGTAGACCCTTAGAATTTGGCAGCATGGAGAAGGAAATGAGCTGATTTTAGCTTTATTTTTCCCTTTTTATTTTGTTTATTACCAAATGACCAAAATACCCTTCCTTACTAAACTTCTAAAATTTTCCATGCATGCCCATTTTTGTGCAAAAACTTAAAAATTGGGAAAATTACTCTTTAAGGACCTATAATTAACATTCCAAAGCAATTTCATACAAATTGCTTCTAGAACCCAAGTTTTGCAATTTATTCAATTTGGTCCCTAATTTCCAATTGGACACCTTTCACATGGAATTTCTTCTTAAAACTTTAACACATGATCATTTTCTTATCCTAGACCTCATAATGATCATGACATAATTATTTTAGCGTCAGATTTGTGGTCCTAAAACCACTATTCTGACTAAGCCTTAATTCGGGATGTTACATCAAAAGATTGGATCAGCACATCAAGCCACACTATCTAGCTTATTCCGGTAGCTTTTGAAATGTACACTACGGTTTATATGGCATGTATAGTGTTGGAATGGTTTTGAGTAAAGTTATTTCGTGTAAATATTATAATTTATATTTTGTTTATATTTCCAATCAACTTATATATGTGTGTGTAGTCTTATCATGCTTGATATATGTTTAGGTATGATTAATTGATGGATAGTTTATAGGCATTTTTTGAATAAATGGTATAAATATGCAAATATTTGTTTTGATCAATATGGTAAATTTGATATGCTATGATATATGAGATAATATGACATGCTTAGAGCTTGAGTTGAGTGTATTGAAGGTCTTGTTATGGCCTATGAGTAAGAAATTTGAAGTGTTTAGGTTGAAATCAAATATGGGTGAGAAATGTAGCCTTAAAATGGCCTATTTTTGTCCAAATGGGCGTGTGTCTCAGCCGTGTGAGCCACACAAGCGTGTGTCCCCTACATCTAAGAAAAATTCTGAAGTTTTGCAAAAAATTCTCTAAGGTTCCGGTTTAGTCCTGATTCATTTCTAATGTGTATTTTGGGCCCCGAGAGCTCATGTAAGGGACAATATGAGTGATTTATGATTAGTTTCTGATATGTATGTTAAATGATATGAAATGTTTGTATTTGATCTAAAAAGTCCAGTAATGCTCTGTAACTTTGTTTCGGCTATGGATAAGGGTTAGGGGTGTTACAAATGTAATGATCTGCTTTTTAGTGGTGTCAAAAAATACGGTTTCAGAATCCTATTTTTGTAAATCAAGCTCGTAAATATTAAATAGGAATACTTTACGGATTTAATTTAGTTAAGTAATTTAGCAGAAAATATGGTTAATTAAGACCCAAGTACTAAATTGTAAAAGTCCAATTGCTATAGATTTTTAATCAAGAAAAGGCTTGGGGCCTTGGATAGCAATTATCCAAGGGACTAAAATGGTTAATAAACTAATTTAGAATAGGAGTTAGTGGGATTCGTTAATGACTTCCATTAAGGGTTAATTTATTATTAAATTAAGATTAATTAAAAGTAAAACATGCTTAAACTAATTAATTAGTTAAGGTTATTTATTGGTTAAACTTAGTATAAAAGCAAATATCATCTTCCTCATCGTCCATCGAAACAACAACAAGAAAATGCCATTTTTTTAACCTTTGCACATTCGACCATCGTTTACAAGTAAATCCTTGGACATTTTTCTTTGATTTTTATAGATTTATGATCATGAGAGATTGATTTAGCTAGCTCATGTATCAATTTGTTCAATTTTTGAAATTTTGATAAGTTTCCATTGTTAAGAATGTGAGGAATTAGGCTTGAAATTGATAGAAATTTAGCTTAGATTATGAAAAGGACTAAATTGTAAATCTTAATAAGCTTAGTTGTTAATTTTGTTACATTAGGGACAAAATTGAATAAAATGAAACATATTATGAAATTATGTCAAGAATAGAAATTGGGTCCTTAGTGAGTAAATGTGAAATCAGATTTTAATTTGATGTTATATATTGAAACTTATGCTTATCCCGAGTTTAGGGACTAAATTGAATAAAATACAAAATATGCTTGGCTTTGTATTTGAATGTGAATCAGATGAAAATTGATATTGTATATTTATTGAATAATTACTCATAGCTAAAGATGACATCGGGTCGTTGATAGTGAAAGGAAAAAATGACAGTTAACGACGAGTGATACAAGATTTCAATTTGTATTTCTATGATTCGAGATCAAATTAGTTATTGCATATTCATGATATTTTGCATATTATGGTATTGAAGTGATTTGATAATGGTTATTTAAATTGAATTGCTATGATTGAGATTGAAAATTGAAATAGTGGACTGAATTGAATAAATAGAAAGTAGCATGATTTGATTTAAATGCTATATGTGGTATGGAAAAGAATTGAAACATATTATAAAATGTGATGAAATTTTGAAATGATAATAAATAGAGAATTTTGGAATATGAATTAAATCATATAATGAAATTGGAAAATTGGTTACCCTATTAGCTGTTCGGATAGGGTCAAATATTATTGGCATGTTATAGGGTCAGGATATTGATTTGAAATCATCGTTGTCAGGAAATCTGGGGTGGTAGAATGTACATGTTGAGTTATCGTTGTCAAGCAACCTGAGGTGACAGAATAATCTGATTATGGAAACCATCCTTATCGTGCAACCCAGGATGGTAGTATGTACATGTTCAGAGTCATTGTTGTCAGGCAACCTGGGGTGACGGATCTACGTATCCATTTTGAGTTTGTGTCCAGTTAATAGGGTTATATAAATATGATTTGACTATATGGTAATTTGAAATGAAATGTGATATGATTTGGTATAATTGTAAACATATGAAATGTGATGTTCGATAACATTTGACAGACCATACAAATGAATTAAATCGAGACCTGAGGGGTGATTAAATATGAATGAACTAATAGGCTTGGAAATGATTGAAATGATTAGACAAAATTGAATATATGTGTATATATATAAGTTGATAATGGTGTATGAACAAGTATATGTTTATAGATGATAGTGTGAAATGATTAGGTAATATAGTATGGTTCAATTATATGAATTAATCATTAAGTTTATGTTATTAGTTGATATGTTACAAAAGAAAGAAATGATATCTTATTGTTGAATAGCATGAATGTTATGTTAAGGTACTTATGCAATGAACTGAAGTGCATAAATGGATATATGCAAGTCATATGGTAATGGAAGTTTTTACATGAGTATGTATGTGAGTTGACAACTAGAGTAGAATGTTTGCATTGATTTTTACTTGTATTGTATTGACTTGAATCATAAAAATAACACTGAGCTTTATCGTTCAACGTACGGTTTGTTTTCTTCGTGCATAGATGTAGGTAAATTCTGAAGTTTCGAAGTGTGATCCAATATCTAGTCAGTTGTCCTCAACTCAATAATGTTTGTATAGTCTCATTTTGTTTAATATTCGGTATGTATTTAGGTTGAGTCCATTTTGGCATAATATGTTATGACGTTCATAATTGAAGCTAGAATTGATATTTTGGAAATGGTCAAATAGTTGGATTATGAATTGGAGTATGTCACAAGGTTTGAAATGCATAATTAGTTGTTATGTTATGCTTTATTTGAGTATATATATATGTCAAATGTTTTGAATGGTTTGTGCCATGAAATTAGCTTATATGTTGAATGGTAATGATGAATTGGTTGTATGGCATTTATACATTTATGGATAAGGTAGTATTGTATAGAATTGAACTTTTGGAACATATGTGTCTAGTTGGAAAAGTATATTGGAAAATTGAATTTTTGTTTAGGTAAGTGCAATTTGGTACCATTTTGGGCCATTTGCAAATAGATGGTCACGTTGCGACGTCGGACTCTTATCGTCATGACGAGATCTAGTCAATGAGTTTCGTTACGATGACCGCCTATAAACGTGTTATCATTTATAGTAAAAATATCACATCAAAAATATATAAAATTAAATCGGCAGTATCCGCAAGCGTACGGGTTAAATTGTAATATAGTAAAATTTACAACGAAACACCGGTAAGTATTCCGAGGATTGTACCAAATGGATTGCAGATTGGAGAAACTATTATCAAATTAATTACAGAAAATAATTACTAATATAATCGAGTCACAAATTAGTAGTGTTAATCCAAATTAAAATATTAATTAAATTAATTAAATTAAATAAACCTAAATTAACCTAATGGAATTTCTTATTCCTAGTGTTGACAATGCGAGCCTCTAACTTATGATTGATTAAATCCCTAACTATCTAATTAAATAATTATTTATCCTTGATTGAGTTATTTATCACCCTTAGCTAAAAATACCCTTCCAGTCTCATCTTCACTAAGAATTACCACCTATGTTATAAGTATTAATTGCATCAAACCAAATATTCAATCTTCTATTTGGTTTTTTAAATTCCTCCTTTATTTTCATATTTTGGAGTGTTAGAAGGTGTAACTAAATTTTAGTTTAGTGATTTTGTGGACCTAGATGTTCTATACTTGACCCTAACACCGTTTAAAAAAATAGATGACGTGATACATTAACCAATCAATGGGCACCGCATATATGTTTATTGACCTTTGACTTCTAGCTCAGACCCTTGTGGGCAATTTTTCCATTTTTTTATTGTTGAAAGAAATATTTTTTTATCAAAATTAGATTTTTATATTAAAAAGTATATTTTTCTTCAAAATCAAAAATTATATAAAATGTTTTAATATATTTTACTTTTAAAAATTACTTTCACGCTTTTTTTGAAATGTTACTTTGTTTTGTTTTTCAATTTTTCTTCTAATCTACTAAAATTTTTTCACTTCCATATTTTTCTCAAGAATCAAACAAGATACTACAAAGGAATAATTAAAAACTAATGATAGATATTTCTAAATCATTCTTACTAAAATAAATCTCACCCAAATATCTAAAAATTTGAGATATAACATAATCCTCATTTAGAATAGAACATAAACAACAACAAAAAAATCAAAGGAAAATTGAAAAATATAAAAGTTTATCTTTTTCTTTTTGTTTCTGTAGATGTAATTTTAGGTAAATAAAAATAAAAAGAAATGACCAAAATGAAGAACCTAATTCATTGAAGATACAAAAATTGTTTGGAAGATTCAATGAAGAAACTTAAACATATAATTTCAATATGATGGAACTAGAAAGAGAGGAGGGCTTAAGTAACCCCCCCTTTCAAACTTGGGTTTTAGGGGATCGTTTGAAGGATCTGAGTGATGAAAAGGTTCATCATGCTAAGAAATGAACGTCGTCAAAGTTACACGGTTGTCCAACGGTTGGATCTTTAGATTGAGATTAGAAAATTCCAAAAATTTAAAGGCATTTCATAGCTTTTAGAAATTTTTTCAAATTGGGAAACGAAAGAGAGAACGAAGAGCAACACTCTGTGCCATTTTGAGTTGGAAGGAGGCCGAGGGCAGCTGTGGTAGCAACTAGGGTTGAAGAAGAAAGGAACAAAGAAATAAAAAAAAAAGAAAACAATAAGTTTTCAAGTAAAAACGTGAAAAATAAAGTATTGTGAAAAATGTAATTTGGGAAAGAGAATAATTTTAGGATTTATTGCAAAGAAGCCCTTGAACTATTAGTCAATGAGCCAACATGAGCCACGTGGCACCACATAATTGGTCAACATATCATTTCATCATTTTTTTAATGGCGTTAGGGTCAAGTACCACTATGATTAAGGAGATTGAAGTACATGTACCAGATTGGACAAATTAAAAGTGTAGGTACCATATTGGAAGATTTGGTAAAGTATAGGGTAATTTCTCATCTCATTTTTAATTTATGCCAAACTTAACATGCATTATCTATATGAATGGATCATGAAATATGATGGTTGAATTGTTAAAATATTACTAATGTAAAAAGTTACAAAAAAGTAAAATCACTTAAGTTTTACACTAGTATAAATGGATCCCTCCCCACACACATATATACATATATTGGAAACTTCTCTTCAATATAAAGAAAGCTTTAAAAGTTGGAAGTCCTTGACGAAGTCCCCTAGAATACCCTATTATATAATATAGTAAAAAAGGTAAGAAAAGTTTCATTTATGCATGTAACGCCCCCACGCCCGAGACCGTCACCGGAGTCGAGTATGAGGTGTTACTAAGCTTAATTTAACATTTTTAGAACTCTGGATTATTTGTTTCTATATTCACAGCTTTTAAGCTACTTGCGTCACAGTCACAAGAAAAATCATATCTCGAGTTACGAAACTCAAAATCAAGATCCGTAAATTTTGCCTGAATCTAGACTCATATACCTACCTACTAATTTTTTTGTAAAATTTTTGGTTGGGCCAATTAGTACAGTTTATTAGTTAAAGTTACCTCTGTTTCAGGACTTGACTGCTCTGACCTCTGTTTACTACGAACCACTTTTCTCTCTGTAAAAAATTCATATGACTATGAGGTTTGTTTCTCCTAAAACTAAATTCAATAAGGATTCTGAGGATATAAAATAAACCACCTAATTATATCTTTACAATTTATGGTGAATTTCTAAATTAGGAACAGGGGATTCAGAAACTGCTATGACCCTGTTTCACTAAAATTCAAATATCTTCTAACATATAATTCCTTTACCTGTTTCATTTATTTCATGTGAAACTAGACATAATAGCTTCAATTTGATATGTAGTCCATCACCAAATTCAATTGCTATGATTTTTAATAAATTTTCAAACTCACGTCAGTGTTGCTGCAGTATTCTGTTTATGGCAAATTTCATCCCTCTTATGAGTTTTTATGCACTAAGTATCTTAATAATTTTCCTTAACATCAAACATAATCTAAACTTACCATTTTCATAATTTATCATTATCAAATATATTATCAACCATTCTGTCACCATATCATAAAATCATTTACACAAAATAAGTATATTGCTATACATGCCATACTTAAATTTACGAGTCATTTACCAAAAATCTTCCTGATAGTGTGACTGAGCCTTCGACCTATCCCGACTCCTGAACTGGCTTGTCCAAAACTACAATGAGTAAGAAGGAGGGAGTAAGCATAAATGCTTAGTAAGTTCATATGTAAATAATAAATAACATAACAAACAATCAAACTAATCAACATTAGCATATATCATCAACACACTTATCACATTTTTTTAATCATTTTTCATCATCTTATTACCTTATCGTGGTTGTAATCAACACTCAACCCGAGGGTTAAATACATACCTGTCCAAAATATCCATTTCTCATCACTTACCAATACGTCTCTTTTCATCTCGAGTATTCCTCCATGTGAGTAAAACTTTACCTGTTGAACACATCGGAATATAATTCGGATACATGGATAATTTGCATATAAGTGCCACATATTCAATCAAGCAATCATGTAACCCACCCATAAGCGAACTCGGACTCAACTCAACGAGCTCGGGCGTTCGCATCCATAAGTGAACTCGGACTCAACTCAACGAGTTCGGATGCCTAGTTACATCTCACGAACTCAGACTCAACTCAACGAGTTCGGACATTCGCATCCATAAGTGAACTCGGACTCAACTCAACGAGTTCGGATGCTCAACCATCCTAGTGACATGTCACTTGTATCCTAATCTATTCCTAAGGTTCAAACGGGATTTTTCTCGAACACTTATCCTTGCCGTCTTCCGTAGAATGCCGAAATCAATACTCGGTAACAATTATATTTAACAAGTAGCTCACATAATTTACATATTATTTGAAATTAACCACAAAGCATACATTTCATAATGAAATTCAGCATAACACATAATTAATATCAATAACTTAAAAATAACAATTATGCTACATTATTTACACATGAACTTACCTTGGTACCAAAATACAAAGATTTTGCAATTTAGTCCACAATCTTTTCTTTTCCTCGATTGAGGTCGATTCCACGTCTTTCTTGATCTAAAATAACACATTTAGCTCATTTAATACTCACATTATCAAATTAATCCTTAACTCAAATTTTGGCAAAATTACAATTTTACCCCTAAATTTTTGCATATTTACATTTTTGCCCCTAGGCTTGGGATTAAACTTTATTCCTTATTCTTATGTTTTACAACATGCTGATCACTTTTCTCTTCTATGGCAACATCAAATTCTCACTCTAACATGTACTTGTGACTATTAGGTATTTTTACCGATTAAGCCCTTTTACTCGTTTTTGCTTAAAATCGAGTAGTACAAGTTGTCTAACATAATTTAAAACCCCATATTCTATCATAAAACATCAAAATACACAAATTTCACCTATAGGTATTTTTCCAAATATAAACCCTAGGTTGAATTATTGCTAACATAAGCTTAATCGAGCTACCGGGATTTCAAAAACGTAAAGAACATTAAAAACGGGGCTTGGAATCACTTACTATGGAGCTTGGAAGCTTGAAACAAACCCTAGCTATGGAGAACCCTTGAAATTTCGGCCTAATGAAGAAGATGGACAAAAATTGGCTTTTAATTTTGTTTTTAATTCATTTTAATATCTAAATGACCAAAATACCCTTACTACTAAACTTTCCAAAAATTCCTTCCATGTCCTAATTTTGTCCATGAACTTAAAATTGGTCAAATTTCTATTTAATACCTCCTCATTAATATTCCAAAACAATTTCATACTACAAACTTCTAGAATGCAAGTTTTGCAACTTATTCGATTTAGTCCCTACTTTCAATTTAAGCACTTTAGGCATAGAATTTCATCACGAAAATTTCACACAATCATGCAATCATATCATAATCATTAAAATAATTATAAAATTATTATTTCTATCTCGGATTTGTGGTCACGAAACCACTATTCCGATTAAGCCCTAATTCAGGATATTACAACTCCCCCCCTTTTAAGGATTTTCGTCCTCGAAAATCTTACCGGTAAACAGGTGTGGATATTGGTTTCTCATAGTTTCTTCAGGTTCCCATGTAGTCTCTTCTACCCCATGCTTTTGCCACAACACTTTCACAAGTGCAACACTTTTATTTCTTAGTTGTTTGACTTCTAGAGCTAAAATCTTAATCGGTTCTTCTTCATAAGTCATATCCGGTCGTAGTTTAACTTCTGTCGGTGAAATTATATGTGAAGGATCCGAACGATACCGGCGTAACATAGATACGTGAAACACACCATGAATCTTCTCTAATTCGGGTGGTAACGCTAGCCGATATGCTACCGGTCCAACTTTTTCAATTATTTCATACGGTCCAATAAAACGCGGACTTAACTTGCCCTTTCTTCCAAATCTAAGGACTTTCTTCCATGGAGACACTTTCAAAAATACCTTATCACCAACTTGAAACTCCATTTCTTTTCGTTTCAAATCCGCATAAGATTTCTGTCTATCTGAAGCAGCTTTCAAACAATCTCGAATCACTTTCACCTTTTCTTCGGTTTCTTTTATTAAATCAACTCCATAAATCTGACTTTCCTTGAGTTCAGTCCAATACAATGGTGTCCGACATTTACGACCATATAATGCTTCATAAGGTGCCATCTTCAAACTTGTCTGATAACTATTATTATAAGCAAATTCTACCAATGGTAAGTACCTTTCCCAACTATCTTGAAATTTCAATACGCAACATCTGAGCATGTCTTCAAGAATCTGAATTACTCTCTCTGATTGTCCATCAGTTTGTGGATGAAAGGCAGTGCTGAAATTTAACTTTGTACCTAATGCTTCTTGCAACTTTTTGCAAAACCGTGAGGTAAACCTCGGATCTCTATCCGAAATGATTGACAGAGGTATCCCATGAAGTCTAACAATCTCTCGGATATACAATTCAACTAACTTATTAAGAGAATAATTTGTACGTATCGGAATAAAATGAGCTGATTTAGTCAGTCTGTCAACTATTGCCCAGATGGCATTTTTCTTCCCTGGAGTTAACGGCAACCCTGATATAAAATCCATAGTAATCCAATCCCATTTCCATTCAGGAACCATAATAGGCTGAAGTAATCCCGAAGGTACCTGGTGTTCAGCTTTCACTTGTTGACAAACTAAGCACTTTGATACAAACTCGGAAATATCTCTTTTCATTCCACTCCACCAGTACATTTTCTTCGAGTCATTATACATCTTCGTACTGCCCGGATGAACTGCTAAACAACTATTATGTGCTTCATGCAAAATCTTTTGAATCAACTCATCATTTTTCGGTACACAAATCTAATTTTTAAACATCAAACAACCATCAGAACCGATTCTGAAATCTGATCCCGTATCAGCTTCACACTGTTTTCTTTTGGCTAGCAAATCTTGATCATTTTTCTGAGCTTCAAAAATCTCTTGTAAAAACATCGGTCTTGCTCTTAACTCTGCTAGAATCGAACCGTCATCTGACATTTTCAACTGAGTGTTCATAACTCTCAAAGAAAACAACAACTTTCTGCTTAAAGCATCGGCAACCACATTCGCTTTCCCCGGATGATAATCAATAACAAGCTCGTAATCTTTCAATAACTCTAACCATCTTCGCTGTCTCAAATTCAAGTCTTTTTGTGACATCAAGTATTTAAGACTTTTGTGATCGGTATATACTCGGCACTTTTCACCATACAAATAATGTCGCCAAATCTTCAAAGCAAACACCACCGTAGCCAATTCCAAATCGTGAGTAGGATAATTCTTCTCATGAGGTTTTAACTGTCTCGAAGCATAAGCCACCACTTTTCCTTCTTGCATGAGTACACACCCCAAACCATTTAGAGAAGCATCACTATACACCACAAATTCTTTACCTGATTCGGGTTGTATCAACACTGGTGCTTCAGTTAATAACTTTTTCAATTCTTCGAAACTCTGTTGACATTCTTCCGTCCATTCAAATTTAACATCCTTTCGGAGTAGTCTAGCCATAGGAGCAGCAATTATAGAAAATCCATTTACGAACCACCGATAATACCCAGCTAGCCCCAAGAAACTTCTAACTTCAGTTACGTTTTTCAGTGGTTTCCAATCAACAATGGCTGAAATTTTACTAGGATCAACCCGTATACCATCACCTGAAACAATATGACCCAAAAATCCAACTTTCCGGAGCCAAAATTCACTTTTACTAAACTTAGCATACAGCTGCTTATCTCTCAAAGTTTGCAAAACTATCCTCAAATGCTCAGCATGCTCTGTCTCATCTTTTGAATAAATTAAAATATCATCTATAAACACCACAACAAATCTGTCCAGGTATGGCCGAAATATGCGATTCATTAAGTCCATAAACACAGCAGGAGCATTTGTCAACCCGAACGGCATAACTAAAAATTCATAATGACCGTACCTTGTTCTAAAAGCAGTTTTAGGCACATCTGACTCTTTTACTCGCAGCTGATAATACCCAGATCTCAAGTCAATCTTTGAAAACCATGTTGCTCCTTTTAGCTGATCAAACAAATCATCAATTCTCGGCAACGGATACTTGTTTTTGATTGTCACCTTGTTTAACTGCCGATAATCAACACATAATCTCATAGAACCATCTTTCTTTTTCACAAATAACACGGGAGCACCCCAAGGTGAAAAACTCGATCTCACAAAGCCTTTATCAGTCAACCCTTGCAACTGCGACTTTAATTCTTTCAACTCTGTTGGTGCCATTCTATATGGAGCAATCGAGATCGGAGCTGTTCCCGGTATCAAATCTATACCAAATTCTACTTCCCTGACTGGAGGCAAACCTGGTAATTCTTCTGGAAATACGTCTGCAAATTCACACACAACCGGCACTGATTCAACTTTTTTTTTCAACTTCTTTTGTATTAATTACATACGCCAAATAAGCTTCATAACCCTTTCTCAAATATCTCTGAGCCGACATCGAAGAAATCATACTAGATAATGCCTCTGATTTGTCTGGCTCAACCCGCAGAATTTCACCACTTTCACACTTTAATTCTATAACCTTTTCTTTGCAATTTATTATAGCATCATGCAATGTCAATCAATCCATACCCAAAATAACATCAAATTCATCAAACGGCAACAACATCAAGTTGGCCGAAAAGTAATGACCCCGAATCATTAAAGGGCATTTCTTACTTACTTTATCAACTATCACGCATTTGCCTAGTGGATTCGACACTCTAATCATAAATTCTGTGTTCTCAACAGGTATATTCATACTAGACACCAATTTTATGCATACATATGAATGAGTAGAACCGGGATCAATCAAAGCAATAACATTAGTATCATAAAGAGAAAATGTACCGGTAATCACATCGGGTGAGGAAGCATCTTCACGCGCTTTAATAGCATAAGTTGTAGCTGGAGCTCTTCCTTCAGATCTAACTATTGTATCTCTGGCTACATTCTTACTGCTTGTTTCACTTTCAGCTTTTCTCGGATACCTTCCCCTCGAGTCTGCACCACTAGATTTTACATTCTAAAATTTTTCTTTCTCATCTCTCTCTCTGGGCAGTCTCTAATAAAATGATCCGGAGAATCACATCGAAAACATTCATTTGCTCTGCATGGACCAAAATGATTTCTACCACACCGCTGGCACTCGGGTTTAACAAATCTCGTATTTCCCACACTAGCCGCAGAAGTAGTCTGAGATTTAGGACCCACATTCTGCTTCTTAAAATTTCCATATGATTGCCCAGCTGAAACTTGGGAACGAGGATTCATATTTCTTGACTTTCCGGGTTGCTGTGAAGGTGCATTACTCATTGGTCTTTTCTTCCAATTTCGTGTTTCAGATTCTACCTTTTTCTTTTCCTTCAGTAGTTCTTCAGCCTTACAAGCTCGATCAACCAGTACTACCATTTCTTTCAGTTCAAGGATCCCAACAAATACCTTAATGTCTTCGTTGAGCCCGTCTTCAAATCGTTGGCACATCTTGGCTTCTGTAGGAACATATTCCCTGGCATACTTACTCAATCGAACAAACTCTCTTTCATATTCTGAGACTGTCATATTACCTTGCTTCAGCTCAAGAAACTCTTTACATTTCTGATCAATAAATCTTTCACTAATATATTTCTTCCGAAACTCTTCTTGAAAGAATTCCCAGGTTACCCTCTCGTTCGGTACCACCGAAATCAAAGTCTTCCACCAATTATAGGCTGAATCTCTCAACAAAGATGTAGCACATTTCAAACATTCTTCAGGTGTACAAGATAATTCGTCAAATACCCGGATTGAATTTTCAAGCCAGAACTCTGCTCTCTCGGCATCATCATCAATATTTGCTTTAAATTCTTCGGCCCCTTGCTTGCGAATTCTATCAACTGGAGTTCTGTGAAATTTCATCAGATCCATACCTTGAGGCATCGGGGGTACAGGTTGAGGAATTGGGGGAGGTGGGGGAGGTCGTACATTTGGGTTCGTACGAACGAACTCAGTGTACCATGCACTCATCATTTGGAGAAAGGCTTCCTGATCCCTTTCTCCTCCTCCCTGACCAACAGTAGGAGGTGGGTTTTCAGTCGGCGCTACCCCTTCAGCCGGAGCTGGCGCATTACTCTCTACTTCATCTGCCACAGCTGGATCGGGATCCATTTACTATAAAAAAATCATTTAAAAAGGTCAGAAGTCGTCACACTATCACAATTTATACATATGGCATGTATAGCAAAATCCGTACATACAACACGTAGTCCGAGAATCGACTAAACCTGCTCTGATACCACTAAATATAACGCCCCCACGCCCGAGACCGTCGCCGGAGTCGATTTTGAGGTGCTACTAAGCTTAATTTAACATTTTTAGAACTCTGGATTATTTGTTTCTACATTCACAGCTTTTAAGCTACTTGCGTCACAGTCACAAGAAAAATCATATCTCGAGTTACGAAACTCGAAATCAAGATCCGTAAATTTTCCCTGAATCTAGACTCATATACCTATCTACTAATTTTTTTATAAAATTTTTGGTTGGTCCAATTAGTACAGTTTATTAGTTAAAGTTACCCCTGTTTCAGGACTTGACTGGTCTGACCTCTGTTTACTACGAACCACTTTTCTCTCTGTAAAAAATTCATATGACTATGAAGTTTGTTTCTCCTAAAACTAGACTCAATAAGGATTCTGAGGATATAAAATACACCACCTAATTATATCTTTACAATTTATGGTGAATTTCTAAAGTAGGAACAGGGGATTCAGAAACTGCTATGACCCTGTTTCACTAAAATTCAAATATCTTCTAACATATAATTCCTTTACCTGTTTCATTTATTTCATGTGAAACTAGACATAATAGCTTCAATTTGATATGTAGTCCATCACCAAATTCAATTTCTATGCTTTTTAGTAAATTTTCAAACTCGCGTCAGTGTTGCTGCAGTATTCTGTTTATGGCAAATTTCATCCCTCTTATGAGTTTTTATGCACTAAGTATCTTAATAATTTTCCTTAACATCAAACATAATCTAAACTTACCATTTTCATAAATTATCATTATCAAATATATTCTCAACCATTCTGTCACCATATCATAAAATCATTTACACAAAATAAGTATATTGCTATACATGCCATACTTAAATTTACAAGCCATTTACCAAAAATCTTCCTGATAGTGTGACTGAGCCTTCGACCTATCCCGACTCCTGAACTGGCTTGTCCAAAACTACAATGAGTAAGAAGGAGGGAATAAGCATAATTGCTTAGTAAGTTCATATGTAAATAATAAATAACATAACAAACAATCAAACTAATCAACATTAGCATATATCATCAACACACTTATCACATTTTTTTAATCATTTTTCATCATCTTATTACCTTATCGTGGTTGTAATCAACACTCAACCCGAGGGTTAAATACATACCTGTCCAAAATATCCATCTCTCATCACTTACCAATACGTCTCTTTTCATCTCGAGTATTCCTCCATGTGAGTAAAACTTTACCCGTTGAACACATCGGAATATAATTCGGATACATGGATAATTTGCATATAAGTGCCACATATTCAATCAAGCAATCATGTAACCCGCCCATAAGCGAACTCGGACTCAACTCAACGAGCTCGGGCGTTCGCATCCATAAGTGAACTCGGACTCAACTCAATGAGTTCGGATGCCTAGTTACATCTCACGAACTCGGACTCAACTCAACGAGTTCGGACATTCGCATCCATAAGTGAACTCGGACTCAACTCAACGAGTTCGGATGCTCAACCATCCTAGTGACATGTCACTTGTATCCTAATCTATTCCTAAGGTTCAAACGGGATTTTTCTCGAACACTTATCCTTGCCGTCTTCCGTAGAATGCCGAAATCAATACTCGGTAACAATTATATTTAACAAGTAGCTCACATAATTTACATATTATTTGAAATTAACCACAAAGCATACATTTCATAATGAAATTCAGCATAACACATAATTAATATCAATAACTTAAAAATAACAATTATGCTATTATTTACACATGAACTTACCTTGGTACCAAAATACAAAGATTTTGCAATTTAGTCCACAATTTTTCTTTTCCTCGATTGAGGTCGATTCCACGTCTTTCTTGATCTAAAATAACACATTTAGCTCATTTAATACTCACATTATCAAATTAATCCTTAACTCAAATTTTGGCAAAATTACAATTTTGCCCCTAAACTTTTGCATATTTACACTTTTGCCCCTAGGCTTGGGATTAAACTTTATTCCTTATTCTTATGTTTTACAACATGCTGATCACTTTTCTCTTCTATGGCAACATCAAATTCTCACTCTAACATGTGCTTGTGACTATTAGGTATTTTTACCGATTAAGCCCTTTTACTCGTTTTTGCTTAAAATCGAGTAGTACAAGTTGTCTAACATAATTTAAAACCCCATATTCTATCATAAAACATCAAAATACACAAATTTCACCTATGGGTATTTTTCCAAATATAAACCCTAGGTTGAATTATTGCTAACATAAGCTTAATCGAGCTACCGGGATTCCAAAAACGTAAAGAACATTAAAACGGGGCTTGGAATCACTTACTATGGAGCTTGGAAGCTTAAAACAAACCCTAGCTATGGACAACCCTTGAAATTTCGGCCTAATGAAGAAGATGGACAAAAATTGGCTTTTAATTTTGTTTTTAATTCATTTTAATAACTAAATGACCAAAATACCCTTACTACTAAACTTTCCAAAATTCCTTCCATGTCCTAATTTTGTCCATGAACTTAAAATTGGTCAAATTGCTATTTAATACCTCCTCATTAATATTCCAAAACAATTTCATACTAAAAACTTCTAGAATGCAAGTTTTGCAACTTACTCGATTTAGTCCCTACTTTCAATTTAAGCACTTTAGGCATAGAATTTCATCACGAAAATTTCACACAATCATGCAATCATATCATAATCATTAAAATAATTATAAAATTATTATTTCTATCTCAGATTTGTGGTCACGAAACCACTATTCCGATTAAGCCCTAATTCAGGATATTACAATGCAAGTCCTTGATGACCTTCCTCTGGATGTGTCACATGCCGTTGAAAGATACATCCGTCTTTGCTGGTGACTTTTGACCTTCCCAAGCATTCTTCTCCAGCAACAGTGACTTTGACGTTTGTTGCTAGGTTTTCTTGACTGGTAGCAAAATCACTTAAGTTTTACACTAGTATAAATGGACCCCTCCCCCCACACATATATATACATATATACACATATATAAAGTATTGTGAAAAATGTAATTTGGGAAAAAGAATAATTTTAGGATTTATTGCACAGAAGCCCTTGAACTGTTAGTCAATGAATCAACATGAGCCACGTGGCACCACATAATTGGTCAAGATATCATTTCATCATTTTTAATGGTGTTAGGGTCAAGTACCACTATGATTAAGGAGACTGAAGTACATGTACCAAATTGGACAAATTAAAAGTGCAGGTACCATATTGGAAGATTTGGTAAAGTATAAGGGCAATTTCTCATCTCATTTTTAATTTATGCCAAACTTAACATGCATTATCTATATGAATGGATCATGAAATATGATGGTTGAATTGTTAAAATATTACTAATGTAAAAAGTTACAAAAAAGCAAAATCACTTAAGTTTTACACTAGTATAAATGGACCCCTCCCCACACACATATATACATATATTAGAAACTTCTCTTCAATATAAATAAAACTTTAAAAGGTGGAAGTCCTTGATGAAGTCCCCTAGAATACCCTATAATATAAGATAGTAAAAAAGGTACGAAAAGTTTCATTGATGAAAGTCCTTGATGACCTTCCTCTGGAGGCGTCACATGCCGTTGAAAGATACATCCGTCTTTGCTGGTGACTTCCGACCTTCCCAAGCATTCTTCTCCAACAACAGTGACTTTGATGTTTGTTACTAGGTTTTCTTGATTGGTAATTGAGCTTCGGACTTTTGTAAATTTTTGGGCTTTTGGATTGGTGGACCTTCTATGTACCTTTCTCTTTCTTTAATGAAAGCATGATATTGAAAAACAAATATAACAAATCTTACAATTTAAATATAACAAATCTTAAAATTTTCAAACCAACGATGATCTAAATTAAGACCATTTTTGGCTTCCAGTTAAAATATTGTATTTTACGAATTTAGAAATTCTAATTTATGAACTTTAATATGCTATTCGTCCATATATTTCTTGATACAAATCACACATCATTAAAAAATTTCATTTCTTTACGTAAATTGAAAGATGATTTTATAATTACCAAAATAGTATTTCACTAATTTATCATTAAAAACCTGAATTGGCCAGGAAATTAGTTGAAAATCGAAGGCTTAGGACCATCATAACATTAAGAAAACAAGGAAATATCAAACTAGCATTCTTTGAAGGAATTCAACTACAATTGACACGGAAAAAGCAAACACACAATCTGTAGGCAGATGCCAGTCTCAACCAAATGAACACATATCAAAATTGGTCTAAAAAACTGTAAAGTACCAGACTACATAGAAAACCAAAATCAAAAGGCTCTGATACTATCAAATGCAATCTCATTTCTTCTTGGCAGTAGATTTGGTGACCTTAGCACCGGTTGGATCCTTCTTCTCAACGCTCTTGATGACACCAACAGCCACAGTCTGACGCATGTCCCTGACCGCAAACCGTCCAAGGGGTGGGTACTCAGAGAAAGTCTCCACAACCATCGGCTTGGTGGGAACCATCTTTATCATCCCTGCATCACCATTCTTCAAGAACTTGGGCTCCTTCTCAAGCTCCTTTCCAGATCGCCTGTCGATCTTGGTCAGCAATTCAGAAAATTTCACAGCAATGTGGGAGGTATGGCAATCAAGGACTGGGGCATATCCGTTTCCAATCTGCCCAGGGTGGTTCATGATGATGACCTGAGAGGTGAAGCTGGCAGCCTCCTTTGCAGGATCATCCTTAAGAGTTTGAAGCAACGAAACCATCCTTGAGATCCTTAACAGCAACGTTCTTGACGTTGAATCCAACATTGTCACCGGGGAGAGCCTCAGAGAGGGCTTCATGGTGCATCTCAACAGACTTAACTTCAGTGGTCAGACCAGAGGGGCCAAAGGTCACAACCATACCAGGCTTAAGGACACCAGTCTCAACACGACCAACAGGTACAGTTCCAATGCCACCAATCTTGTAGACATCCTGAAGTGGGAGCCGAAGTGGCTTGTCTGAAGGCCTCTTGGGCTCATTGATCTGGTCAAGAGCCTCAAGGAGAGTGGGACCCTTGTACCAGTCAAGGTTGGTAGACCTCTCAATCATGTTATCACCCTCAAAACCAGAGATTGGGACAAATGGGATCTTGTCAGGGTTGTAACCAACTTTCTTAAGATATGAGGAGACTTCCTTCACAATTTCATCATACCTTGCCTTGGAGTATTTTGGAGTTGTTGCATCCATCTGTACAAGATGATAATTGAAATTCAATTATTAATAAAAAGAACATCAATACAATCTAACAATAAACTCGAACACGTTCTAAACCTTACCTTGTTGCAGCAGCAAATCATCTGCTTGACACCAAGGGTAAACGCAAGCAAAGCATGCTCACGTGTCTGACCATCCTTTGAGATACCAGCTTCGAAACCACCAGTGGTCGAGTCGATAATGAGAACAGCACAGTCAGCCTGTGAGGTACCAGTAATCATGTTCTTGATGAAGTCACGGTGTCCAGGGGCATCAATGACTGTGCAGTAGTATTTGGTAGTCTCAAACTTCCAGAGGGCAATATCGATGGTAATACCACGTTCACGTTCGGCCTTAAGCTTGTCAAGCACCCATGCATACTTAAATGACCTTTTGTTCATCTCAGCAGCCTCCTTCTCAAACCTCTCAATCACACGCTTGTCAATACCACCAAGCTTGTAGATCAAATGACCAGTGGTTGTAGACTTCCCAGAGTCGACATGGCCGATGACCACAATGTTGATGTGAACCTTCTCCTTTACCCATTATAGTACTCAAGAGAGGAGCTAAAAATCAAGAAGAAACATATTCATAAAATAAGCTGAAAACATAATTCCAAGTCAAAATCACAAAAGAAGACCAACATCTTGCGAACAAGAAAAAACGAATCTGAGACCCACTTTTATTGTTTACTAAGAACAGTTCAAGTTAATTTCGAAAAACAAAATCAAGCCGCATTTAAATTCAACAGATCCAACATTGATAAAACGTGGCCGCTGGGATTCGAGCCCAGTTCCTCCATAGATATGGAGTTCATTCCAATGAACTACAGCCACTAGATCTTAACTTATCATTTCCCATGAAGCCAGTCAAACATGTCCATCGAAGACAAACGAGCCTAAGAAAATAATCCCCAACAATTTTAATTATTTTCGTTAAAAAAATTTCCCTTAGGCAGCATTTGCTTCAATAAACCAGTTATCACAGGAATTATTTGCTCAGAAAAATAAATTTCAGAGTTCAAAACGTACATGCATGAATGAAATCTAAAAACACAACCAAAAAAACAAAGAATCAGATCCGAACCTATACACAAAATATGAATCGTATGAGAACTATTTCAGCGAATCAGATATAATATTTCAGCTGCCAACAAATCAGACTACATTTTTCTTCGAATCAAAGCAATAACATTTGAGAGATAATCATAAGTTGTAAATAGATTAATACCTGTGAGCTAAAAGGGGAGTCTTTTGAGATTGGCTTGACTAGAAGCAGAAGAAGAGAGCGTTGAGTGAGAGGAAGAGAGGGCGACAGCAGCGGGCTGCTTTTAACTTAAGTAGCCAGCCACACTCTCAGCTTTGGCTCAACTAGGGTTTCTTTCTTATCCGTCGGATTGCAATTAATCCAACGGTTCACGACTGACATCTCATATTAGAGGTAAATTTGAGTTTCTATTCATGTTGGAAAACCAATAATACCCCTAGCCTTTTGAGAGAATAATAAGATATCTATTAAGCAACATTGATTCAACTCCAGAAAAGATTAAATTTCAAATTATTCGAATTGAATTAATCAAGTTAATTGTGTTAACTCATTTTTTTTTAAATTTTAAATTTAAATCAAGTTAAATTTTTAAATTCGAATAATTTAAATAAATCAAGTACAAAATATTTATACTTCCCCTCCCTCACATCCATTCAAACTTTTTACTTTCCAAAACAAATTACATCCTCTAAACTACCAAAACTTTTTCCATTTTGCTTTCCCTACCAAACTTTTATTTCTCTCTCAAATATTTTACTTACTCTAAAATCCTCGAAACTTTTTTTCCATTTATTTTCTCTCCAAAATGTTTACTTCCTCTAAGCCTTGATTTTATTTTTCATTTTGCTTTCCCTCAAAAATTTTACTTACTCTCAAACCCTTAAATTTTTTTTCTAATTTATGTCTACTATTTATATTATTAAATTAAATATAACATTCTAAGTTATTTGGATTATTGAATTGTTATTCATGTTGAATATTTATCAATTTCTGTTAAAATTGAATTATTTACAATATCATAAAATATGTTAAAATTTTTTGTCGATATCAATTTCACATTTTATCCTTAAAATAATTTTTTTTTAAAAAAATCACATGTTTTTTATTTAATATATTTTTTAATTTCAAAATGCATGGTGACAGGAATCAGAAAATAATTGAAATAACTAAGCAAACAAAGAAGTTAACCCGTATATAAAAGATTAATAAATAAATTATGAGGGGATGAAAGTTTATAACAAATTTGATTAAGGTAGGTGGCAGTGACTATAAGAACCCAAAGTCATTTTTTTTAATTTAACTCGAACAAATATATTCGATTCGACTCGATTAGATTCGAGAAATTTTCAAATCAAGTTAGGATGATAAAATAGGACTCGTTAACTCAATTAACTCGAAAATTTTTCATTCAATTCAATTCGATCAGATGCTCACCCCTATTATCAACGTGTGTGTTCTTTTATTCCCACGTGTATTGTTTCTTTATCGGTATATATGTTTGTCTTCCTAATGTGAACTCTCTCACTCACACCTTATTCATTACCAGTAATTTCTCGAGAAACAAACACTAAACTGAAACACCAATTAAAACCCAATCCTTCCAATCTATATCCCACCTGAAATTACCCGGTTTGTTTAAACTAATCTGACAGCAATAATTAACACACTAATTAGGTTTAAATACTATTCACGTCTAGATCATATTAGGGCAAAATAAAAATAAGATGGTTTGCAGAATAAAGTAATAGCAATCAAAATCATAATCAATTAAAGTAGACAGAAAGGTGACTCACTTCCATGTTCACGATTACCTTATATCTAAGGTTTTTCACTAATTAATTAACAACTAACCTAATTAATACCTTTCGGCCTATAACTAGATTAATTGATCGATTTAATTTACTTATCTTTCGACATGATAAATTAAACCAAGTTAGATTATGTTGGTGCCAAGCAGACTATCCTTTTGGCCTCATCTACCTTAGTGACTTCCTAAAATCATCAAATTTATGGTTTAATCCACTTAACCTAATTTAGCTACTAGATGTGGAACCCCTAAACCAAGCTAATCAATCCCAGTTTCTTATCATCAACCTTCCTAGGGTTTCGTTTTGGGTCATTTTAGATGCAAACTCTCTTATCAATTTACTAAACATGCGAATAGATGCAAAGATAAAGAGAAAAGAGAAAAGACTACTTAGAATTCAAAGATCTTGATTTAGAGTCCGTTTGTATTTTCCTAGTTTTACGGTGTTTGTTTGCTTGAAAATAAATTACATGGGGAAAATATTTTCCAAAACAAGGTAAATGAGATGGGTTTTTAGGGAAAATGTCTTACCGATTTTATTTCTGTTAGACATTTTCTGGAAAATCTTCTTCCATTCTCACCATATTCTTTCTCGTTCTTTCGTTCTTCATCTCTCTTCTCCTTTTTTATCCAGTTCCCTTCTTGAATCTCAATCAAGGTAAGTTTTTTATGGTTTTTTATTTTCTATATTTCATCTATCTGTTGAAGAATCTTCTTCTTCTTCCTTTTTTTATGCTTTTTTTATGCTCTATTTGATTCTGGGTTTTGCATCATTTAGCTTTTTTTTTATGCTTTATTAAAATCTGTTTGTCTCGCGCTTAAAGCTTCTCTTTTTTCCCCTTGCACTGGACGCGTGTAGGGGTAGCGGAGACATTTTTCCTTCCCTCTCCCTTCTTCTATTCTGCCTTACCTTTCTTTCTTCTTGTCTTCTTTTTTTTTTTCAATCCGAGGGAAGTTTAATTTTTATACTGTTGAATACCCTTTTGTTCTTTGTGCTGAATTAGTGGTGGGTTTTATCTGAAAGTGAAGTAGCATTGGTTATACAAATTTCTTTCGGTTCATATGACTGAAATTTTATGCCTTTCTTTGTTTCTTTATTTTTAATTTTTTTCTGAGAAGGGAAGAGAATATTATGAAGATTACGGCGAGGAAAAGGATGTTGGAAGTGGCGGGAAGAAGGTTAGAAAGGAAGAATGTTAGAAAGGAAGAATGGTATAACAACGTAGAGGCCGGCGCTGGAGGAAATACAGCTTTGGCGAGAGTATTAGGTTAGCAACATTTATGAAATTTTTTGATCAATTTTGCCCTTTCTTTTTATGTTTTCAGTAGTTATGATTATAGAAATATATGAAGAAAATTTGCCATTCTTTTATAATTGCTTTGTAAAGTTAATGATTGTTAAGCATTTACTGATTAGCTATACATTGTGAATTGGATATCTACTGTTGTTTTTTGGGATTATTTTGGCATTATAGGAAGAAAATTTTTCATTCTCAGTTTTTCAGTATTATAGTTGCCGGCATTGTTGAATTTTGTGATTTGCAACATTCAAAATCTATTGCTAGGTGTTGCCATTGTCGATTTAATGGTTTAATCAGTCATCATCTTGTAGGAGTGTCCCGTTGTGTTCTATACATTATTACAAATGTCTCTAGGATTTCAATCTCTGCCGCTACGTTTTGTTGTTAATGTCATATCATTTTCTGGTTTATACTTTTTTTCTTATTCGGGAGTTGCTTCTTGTTACACAATTAGCTGAGCCATACTGAAATCTTTAGGTTTTTTAATACCGTAGATAAAAGTAGAAAATGTATATCACGTATGGCAAATTCTTATATTGACATTATTTGGTTATATCTAACTAAAGTCATGCTTTATTCTGCCGGTGGGTATCCTTTTTTATCTTTTGAGTGATCTGATTTTTGAGAATTTACAGTATCCATTGGTTTAACACGGTCCCGAGTCATTTCATTCTATGGTGGTTGTTAAAGACACTCCTCGACATTGCCATTATTTGTGCTGTGGAACATACAATATGGTTATCATGTAGTCTATGAGGTTTTAAGCATATAATTTATGTTGGTTTCAATATGTTCCTTTGGATTTTATAGCCGTAAAATGATTTGTAGGATCTCATAAAACAATTTTATTGCTTTCTAATATTCTTTCTCACCCTTTTTTACACTGCGGCATGAACTTTCAATTCTGTCAACATTTTCTCTCTATATTTTACCTGATGTAAAGAAAAGTGTAGTCTTTTTTGTTTACGTAGTGGATGATAAGTTCTGTCCTATTTGGTATTATAATGTCTGTAGTTCCAGTAGAGAAGAAAGGAGAAGGAAGGTCAAGTGTTGACCGTGAATCCAATAATCAACAACTTATACAGTTGGAAGAAAAGGATGTTGTGACATCTGTGGCAACTGTGCTTTCCGATCTTTGTGGTCTTAGAGAATGGATGGCCATGGAGAAGCTCCATACCGAGGTTAGTTCTAACCTAAGCGTGACCTAAATCTCGAACTATTTACATTTTTTGCTTTTGACACCTCTGGCTACTTGACAATAGTTGTCCTTATGCTTTATTTTGATTCTTCCCTTATCGATAAACGTTACCATGCTTTTAAATACTTAATACAAAAATGGTTTTTGATATTTACCATGCCGGAATTATAACATACACTTACTTGAGAAGGGCCACAATCATTCTTTCTTTCTCATTTTGTTTGCCACAACTGTGGTTTTTGCAAATTATAACATACACTTACCCGAGAATGGCTTGCAATTTGTAAATGATCAATAGATGCTATGTTTGGTTTTGCATAAATCGAGGACTAAATAGTTGTAGGTGGGGATAAAATAAATGAATTCTACAAAACAAAAATGTTTTCAATTTGATGACTCCATTTGTGCAGTAAGGGAGAAAAAGACTGGACAAGAAGAATTGGCAATGATCGTCACTTAATCTGCATAGAGGATCCGTTTGTGGTATCTCATGACCTTGGTCGAGTGGTGGACAAGTTCATCATTAAATTTCTAAGAGAAGAGTTTGAACGAGCGATTGATGTAATGCAGTATGATCCAAATCCTTGGATAACACTCTTTGAACCTTACGTCCCTGGGTAACAAAACCTTGTCCAAGTGTGTTAGAAAATCAATGGTTAACGCTATTTGGTTGGTTTTTGTAGTCAGTGTGCTTTGCGTCCCCCATAATATTCAATTTTGACCTTTTGAGTTCACATCCATTTTAAAGAAGTTTAAGCTTATTATATGTAATCAAGAAAAGAAATTTCCGAACATTTTATGGATGGATGTTAAACAAGTTGTAATTAATTGATTGATAGTCTATACAAAATTCCTGTATGATCTAAATATATTCATATCAAATGAGTGTGTTATATCGTATTTGTGTCTTCAAGTGAAACAAACAAAATAGTCTTATTATATACATCTAATAAATCATTACAATATATGTAAAAATAATTTAAAATATAAATTTATTAATATATATAATAAACTCAATTAAACAATGAAAAGATAATAAATTCTTAAATATATATTTGTTTAATTTAAAACAGATTTTATGAAATATTTTTAGGAAATCTGCCAAATAACAAAAAATATTTTACGTAGATTCATCCAAACACCAGAAAAGTAAATCATTTCTAGAAAAGTAAATCATTTTTCAGAAATTATTTTCTGGAAAATATTTTATTGGCAAACAAACGAAGCCTTAAATTTAAAACAAAACTAAACCCTAACTAAAAACAAAAATCTAAACTTCTAATGTTGAATTGAACCCCCTAATCAAGTTTAAAAGTTAATATTTATAATATTTGTGTTAGATGACCAAATTAGGTCAATTACAACCTGTGTAACATGTTAATTATGATTGTGCAAATAAAAAACACCTCTAGTAGTCAAATGGGCCTCGTCGGATCGGTATCGTGACACTCTAGCTAGTGTCGTGACTTTGATGGCAGCATGCTCCCCTTTTGGACTCGAAGTTGGATGTCGCGACTTTGGTTTGTGAATGTCGTAACATCATCTCCAGTAGCTCACTTATTGGATTCAAAGTTGGATGTCGTAATATCGTCTCCAGTAGCTCACGTCTTAAAGTTTTATTCAAAATTCTGTTAAGTGTTGAGGCTTGCTTCGTTGTCCTGACATCCCTTTTGAATGTTACGAAATCCAGGGTGGTCCATTGACTCATCGACCAAAATATTGTCCTGCACACTTAATCAACATGTTGGTTTCTCCTTAGGCTCGAATTGGCCTAACAGGTCATAAAACAACACTAAAAACTCATTTTATTAAACTTAAATTCAAAACTAACTAATTCTAAAAATGGAATAAAAAGATATAATCACTTGAACACAAGCTCATTAAGTGATGAAAAAAAGTTTAACTTGCCACAATGAATTGTGACAGATCAAATTCCCTTACACTTAACTCATTGCTTATCCTCAAGTAAACAAAATAATCACATGCAAACAAAAAGACGTCCCTTGAACATGCTTCATACAAATGGTTATTTCGGAAACATAAAAACTAGGAAGGCTTGCTAAAACTTATAACTCTAACATGATATGTAAAATATTCATAGCTTTTAAATTCAAACATGAGATTTCATTAGATTGCAAGGTTAATAGGTAAATATATAATTAAGTATATGATTCCATCAAAATAAATTACATAGTTATAGCATTTATGTTAGAAGAATGTATGTAACACCCAGTTTTGGCGAGTCCTAAGTTTTGGCTAGTAGACTAAGAGTAATCTGTGAGACGTAGTTATATCTACCCAATTGTTGTTTTGGTGTACAGATTGGGCGCATAGTAGATGCAAGGATATTAAGTAAGGATTTACCTCAGAATGTGTTGAGTTGTAAAGAAGAAGAGTTTGGTAAGAGTATTAAGAATTTTGTAAGTTGGGGTTATCGCCAAAGGTATTGTATGCCAAATTCATTGAGTTATTATGCTAATTACGTTATAAATGATTTGGTTGGAAACTAATTGAACATATGAGCCAGAAAAATATAAAAAAAATATTGGATTTTCATAGTTGTAAACCATTTATAAAGGCAGTTTTGAATGTTTGTGACATGTGTCAATTTCCAATAAGGGCTTAGGTTATATATATAGATATTTAGGTTAGAGAAAGGGGGAATTTTTCTTCTTTCTTTTAAAGTATTGCAATCTGAATATTAAGGACCCTAAAGTATTTCTTTCTCTTTAAGCTGGAGTTGTAGATCTAGATCTTTATTAGTGATTACTCCATGTTAAGGTAAGATTTATGACTCTACATGTTATGTTATGAAAGATTAAGTCTGTAAGAGTGCATAAATAGTAAAATGAAGAAATAAGGCTTTGAATGAGGGTTATTTAGGTTTGAGATGATGGTAAAGGTTATACAAATGAGTTTTAATGGTGTTCCTATGTTTTATAAGTAGTGATTACTACGGTTTCTTGTTGGATGATGAATTTGGAGTTCAAGCTGCTATTCATAGTTGTTAAGTTAGTCTTTAACCTGACTCTTACATGAGTACTGTTATCACCATGATATCTGTGGAAACAGAATGAAAGGTGGTGTCCTAACCCATATCTATCGTCGGATTAGGGTTACGAGGCATTACTGAACAATACACAGCTTAGAAGAGTCATTCATTACTATTCATGTTTAAGGTAATATAAACTCAATTATACGAATCATATGTACATCTTCTTTATAGCATTTAAATAATCAAATTATAACATAACTTAATACATGAAAAATTCCATTTGCATACATTAAGACATTCAAACATATATCGAATACATGCCAATATATCTATTTAATTTGGCAAATATCAAACATATCATTTCCTTAACTCTGCATGTGCACATGTTAAAAACCAAACAAACTATTACACACCAATTATTGTCCAACACATATGCAACCTTAGTATCATTATCATATGGCCGAACATAACTTTAATGCAACATATATATAACGTGCATTTTCGCCTATCACTATGAACCATTATATGAGCACAAAATACAAACCATAGTACAACCCATTCGCATGCTAATTATCATGCATAAATTGCACTCACATAACCAATTCCCTTCTCACCTATTTCGGCTATGTAACACCCCAACATCCGAGTCGATTACTAAAATAGGGTCATATAACATAACCTGCTCAAATCTTCAATAGAACACTTGAGATAAAAAAATAATAAAAAAATATTTAATAGTGAAACCTTAAATCTAATGAATAATATTACCAGATTAAAACCCTTCTGTTCGTTTAATGATTTATCCCCTATTGACCAAATACACATACATAATGTAAAAATATATGATTCAATCCTATCACAATTATGAAGTTCTAAATCAAGTTAATTTACGTTTTGAGATTTGTAACCAAACATTTTTAATTTCATACATAGAACTTTAGCCATATTCGTATGGCTTTATATACAATTATACCAAAATAGCAAACCTCCCAAAAATTTTTATCCTATACATGCCATAATGTCTACTAAGGTTTAAAACAAAAGTACCAAAAAGGTTGACAAAAGTTGTGATGACTTCGTGATGGTTCCCAAGCTCTCCTTGATAAGATGATCTATGTAAAAACAAAAAAAACACACCGAGTGAGTTGTTAACTCAGTAAGTCCTAAGAAAATTTAATACTATAATAATTCAATCATCTATAAACTAAATAATCAACTCAATATTAACCGAATTTAACCATGATATCACAAGGAAATATTAGGTCACAAACGTACCTTATGCATTTGGTACATACCTACCCGAATTCACCATGTACTCCTAATCTAAATATACATAATTAAAATACCATGGCAATTGTCATATACTACCATTGACGTATATATATATATATATATGTATATATATATAATATACAAACCAAAAAAAATTAAAGCGTAAGCCAAGTCGCTCCATCTATCAATCAAATTTCCAATTAAATTTCCAAGTGCATTTTAGATTTCCACAAATAATACTCCATAATCAACATTGCACACTTAGTGCTCGATTTGAAAGCCCGCACACATAGTGCTCTTACTTATTCGCACACATAGTGCAATGTTTTCTCGCACACATAGTGCCACATAATCTAGCACACATAGTGCTGTATTTTCTTACCTTTAATCATCCCCTTGACATAGATTGATCAAAAATTTCACATTCTATTCCCAATAACTCATACATACCATGATATCTTATCTAACTTAATTTGCCTAAGGACTTACCTTTTTAATCAGATGAACAACTCCGATTGGCTACTCCACCGCTTTCGTTTTCCCTTTGAAAGAACTTGGCTCCCCCTGATCTTGAACTTCAACTCCAGCTAAGCAAATAAAATAACTCAATCATCATAACCCTAATTTATACTTCTTTCTCATAGTCACACACACAGAGATTCGGTATTTGCCCATACATAATTTAAAATTTAACTTTTAAACTTAATGCATATCCAAACATACTTTTCATCTATTCTAATAATTCGACACATTACAAGATCAACTTCGGTAACTCACGTTTTCATATTTTAGTAGCTAAGTTCATTTCCGGTTAGCAATCATTTAAAATCTATCAAGCTCATAAACTTCTAATTTCATGAATTCGACATCTTAATGCCCATTTTAATTAATCAAACAAAATTTCAAATAAAAAATTTGGTCACTCAATTATCTTGATAAACAAAATAATCGGCAAACACACATATATCAAGCTATTTTAACCAAATTCTACTTAACATTTAAACTAAAATATGCATTTAAATTTACTATATCTTCATTAGACCTTTCACTCTCAAAACATAAGAATATCAATTTATTCCTTCTTCCATGTCTCTGTCAACTACTTAAATTATCACATAACATAAATTTTGTACTCTCCTATCCATCTTAGCTCATTCGGCTTTAACAATTACCCATTTCTCATAAAAGAAATTAACAAATAAAATAAACATTCCATTAACCCATATGGCCGAATGTACCAAGCATTACTGAACTAAAATTCCACAAATTTCAACCTCATAATAATCTCTACTTATTCAATACAACATGAAACAACCTCTACTCCTAACCTCTTGATATACGGCTTAATGCCCAAACCACCATAAAAGTTTGATTTTTCATGACATTGCCGAAATGCATTTTAACAATTAGCTCAACATACAAAGGAAGTTAAAACCAACATTTCAAAACTTACCTCCAACTAGAAAAAGGGTTGCCGAATTGCCTTAATGAAAACTTCCCTATTTCCTTCCTTTTTGTTTCGGTTTTGGCAAGGTGGAGAAGAAGATGAACACCCCTCTTCTATTTTCTCTTTTATTAATCTTTATTTTTCATCTATTTTAAATTACTTACCAATATTTAATTATAAATAATATAAACTTCGTGGAGAGAATCCTTACTTGGCCGGCCACTTTGTATAAACTTGGCATTTTGACATGCAAACCCAAACTTTCCTATTTTAATACTATTTGGTCCTTACATATTCACCTATCATATTTTCTTAAGTTCTCAACTAAGTCAATCAAATGAAATTCACATTCATGAGACTAAATTAACAATCTCAAATTTTCACACATGCACTTCCACACATAAAGATATGCAAATTTAATTTAATTTTTTTAAAAATCACTTTTGACTCGGTTTTGTGGTCCCGAAACCACATTCCGTCTAAGGTCAAATTAGGGCTGTCACAACTTTCCCTCACATAAGGAATTTTCGTCCCCGAAAATCTTACCCGCAAATAAGTTAGGATATAGATCCTTTATAGTGTCTTCAAGTTCCCAAGTAGCTTCTTCGACCCCGTGCTTAAGCCATAGTACTTTCACTAATGGGATTTTCTTGTTTCGCAGTTCCTTTACTTCACGTGCTAAAATACGAACCGGTTCTTCTTCATAACTCAAATCAGATTGAATCTCCACCTCAGATAAATTAATTATATGCGATGGATCAGATCTATAACGTCGAAGCATCGAGACATGAAAAACGTTGTGAATCTTTTCAAGTTCAGGGGGTAAAATTAATCGGTATGCAACTGGCCCAATTCGTTCAGATATTTCATACGGCCCGATGAACCTCGGACTCAATTTGCCCTTGCGGCCAAATCTCAGCACCTTTTTCCAAGGTGAGACTTTAAGAAACACTTTGTCTCCAACCTGATATTCAATGTCTATTCTTTTTAAATCTGCATACGACTTCTGACGATCCGAAGCAGCTTTCAAACTTTCACGAATCATGTGACAGCCCAAAATTGACCCTAGTCGGGAAGTAGTTTCGGGACCGCTAAACCGAGTCACCGAAATGTTTGAATGTGATATTTATTGTCTAGAATATGTAATTATGAATGTGTGAAAATTTCAAGCTTCGATTTAGTCGATTGCATGTGAATTTAGTCAATAGGACTTATGTGCGACATTTTTGAAATGTGATAGGTCGAAGCATAAGGACCTATTAGTGCATGAAATAAAAAGGGGGGACTTGCATGTCAAATTCCCCCCTAATTAGTAGTGGCCGGCCATGACAAGCATGGTAGACCAAGTGTGATGGGCAAGACATGTCATAGACATGTTGTGTTGGTGCATCATGGGTGGAAAAAAATAAAATAAGGAGCATGGGCATAAAATAATGAAAGGGAAAATGATGAAAACAAAAAAAAAATGTGTGGTTGTTTCCCCCCCCATTGCCGTGAGTTAAAGAAAAGAAAAGAGAAAATTTTGTTCATCCTTTTTCATCTTCATTTGGTCGAAAATTCTAAGGAAGGAGGAAGGAGTTCTTGCTTCATGTTTGGTTTGGAAGAGGATTAGGAGGAGGTTTGGCCATACTTGTATCTAGATCAAGGTATGTTTGAGGTTGTGCCATGAGATTCATGCATGTTTTTAGTTGCTAGCTTGAGTTCTAATTATCCCATGGTTCAAATCTTTGCTATGTCATGGGGATGATATTCGGCCTAGGTAGATTTTGTGTTAATGCCATTGCATGCTAAATATGAAGCTTGTTAATGATGCATGTGATGGTGGATTGATGATTCTTGAATCTTCTTTTTAGCATTTTTGAGTGAGCACATATGTGCATTGGTTGCTAGATGGAGAAGAATCGGCTAGCAAGTTGTGTGCTAAGGCCGAATATAATTTTTGTATATTAATGAGTAATGCATGTGTTAAATTGATGGAAAGGGAGAGGATGCTTTACTAGTGTATATATGTGTGTATTAGCCAAGTTTTGAACTTGAAACAAAAGGGTGTTTAGTCAATACAAGTGACCATACTTGTAGAATGTATAAATATGGGCTAAGTGCCTTGTGTTCCTCTTTTCGATGCTCAAATGATTAAATCAATTTATTTGTTTAATTAAGCTCAAGAGCAAAGGGGAACTAAATCCGATAAAGGGAAGGAAAAAGTGGTCGAATAGCTATCGGAATCGTTCGACAACACCCGAGGTAAGTTCTTGAGTAAAAGAGCTTAAATTATGATTTGATTAGATCATGTTTTAAGCAAATCAAAATCATGCTCTTTGTGTGTGGCTATTGAGCTGAAATTGCAAGAATGATAAGTGTCTTGTGTTTGAGTTTTGTTAACGAAAATGAAATACGAATGTGCCATGATTTACTGTTAAATGTGCTTGGTTATTTGAATGATGTCCGGGCTAAGTCCCGAAGGCTTTGTGCTAAGTTACTATATCCGGACTAAGATCCGAAGGCATTTGTGCGAGATACTAATTCCGGGCTAAGCCCGAAGGCATTTGTGCGAGTTACTAAATCCGGGTTAAGTCCCGAAGGCAATTGTGCGAGTTACTATAACCGGGCTATGTCCCGAAGGCATTTGAACGAGTAGCTATATCCGGTTAAATTCCGAAGGTACGTGATTTGGGAATGAATGATCTTGCTGTAAAAATTTCAGTAAATACTCCAGAAACATCCCAACATTGAGGTATGTTTCGTATGTGCTTGAATTTAGTTGAGCCCTTACAAATAAGTATTCGCTCAGTTGATAAACGAGCTACCGGCCTTTGGCTAAGTTGATCTTTTGTGTATGTACATAAGGGTTGGTAATGTGAAGCAAGTATGATATCGAAAATTTGTGCATATGAAATTATCCGTTTAGCTATATGAATGCTATACTTTTGCTGTGCTGAAATTCCTTGCTCAAAACTTACTAAGCATAAATTGCTTACTCCGTTTCTTTGATCCTCTGTTTTATAGATTTTGGTTCTCCAGCTATCGGACTCGGGATTTTGAAGTCGAAGTCGCCCACACTATCAAAGCCCCGCCCTTTTGGTACAATTTTGGTTGAACTTCGAAATGGCATGTATAGGACTACCCGTTTGTTGTGGGTCATGGACCCTTTGGACTTGTATAATTTTGGATAGCCATGCGAAAATGGCTTATATATGTTTGAGTATAATGTTATAATCATTTGGTATGGATATGGTTATTGAGAGGTGTGGATATGCTTGACAAGGATTGGCCATGGGAATGGTTAATCACTATCATAAATTGTGCTATTTATGCAAAAAGGGCTAGTTGAATCATGGAAACTATGAAATAGGTAAAGTCTACCTTAAAGGCAGATGCTGACAGCAGCAGTGATGTAGATTTGGAAAATCACTAAAAATAGTAGGAATGGAATTAAATAGTGAATAAATTATGTAAACGAACCTTGATGAATCTATTTTCATAGGAAAGTAACGAAACAATCATACGGACAGTATGTTAAGAGATATTCAGGTTCTCGTGAGACAGGGCCAGAACGGTTTCTGGATTTCCTGTTCCGACTTTGGAAATTCATTATAAATTAACCAGAGACAATTAGGAGTCAAGCCATATATGTATAGATTCCTCTCTGAGTCTAGTTTCTATAGAAACAAATGGTATCAGTATTGAAGCCCTGTACAGGGAAATATCCAAGTCGTAATGCGCAAAGGTCAGTGTAGTCGATCCCTGTAACATGGGAAACTTTGACTAATAAACTGTACTAATTGGCCCAACCAAAAATTCTTGAAAAAAATATGTAGATGGGCATATGAGTCTAGTTTCAGGGAAAATTTACGGAACTGGATTCAGAGTTTCTGAACTCAAGATATGATTTTTAAAGCGACTAGTACACAGATTGGCAGTGTCTGGGAAATTTTTTTTAAAGTCTGTTAACACCTCGTGTTCGACTTCGGTGACGGTCTCGGGTCCGGGGTGCTACATTTGATTGGTATCAGAGCTACGGTTTAGTCGATTCTAGGACTACCGTAATGCGTGGGTCTAGCTATACATGCCATTTTATGTGATTATTTGATAGTGTGGTGATTTCTGACATTTGCAAATGTGTTTATTTATAGTAATGGATCCCGATCCCGACCGAGCGGTAGCTGATGATCTTGAGAGTGTAGCGCCTGCTCCCGCACAAGGGACAGCGCCGACGGACTCTCAACCTAATGCTAGTAACCCGAATGATGAAGCTAGACAAGCTTTCTATAGCGTGATGAATGATTGGTTCAACCAATACATTCGAACTAATACGGCTGTTCCACAACCTCCATTCCCGACAAATATAACCCCCGCACCTACAATACCTCCGGAAACTGACCAAATAAGGTCAAATAAGCCCCCAGTTGACAGAATCCGAAAACATGGGGCTACTGAATTTAAAGCTACGGACAGCGATGATGCCGAGCAAGCTGAATTTTGGTTGGACAACACTATCCGGGTACTCGATGAACTATCTTGTACACCCGATGAATGCCTAAAGTGTACTATCTCCTTGCTACACGATTCTGCCTACTATTGGTGGAGTACTCTGACTTCTGTTGTGCCCCGAGAGCAAGTAACTTGGGAGTTTTTCCAAACTGAGTTTCGGAAAAAGTATATCAGTCAGAGATTTGTTGATAAAAAACGGAAGGAATTTCTTGAGCTTAAGCAAGGTTCTATGTCAGTTACTGATTACGAGCGAAAATTTGTTAGACTTAGTAGATACGCTCGAGAATGTGTTTCGTCCGAGGCTATCATGTGTAGACGCTTCGAGGATGGGCTGAATGAAGATATAAAAATGTTCGTTGGCATTCTTGAAATACGAGAGTTCGTAGTACTTGTCGAGCGAGCTTGTAAAGCCGAAGAGCTTAGAAAAGAAAAACAAAAAGTTGATGTGGGAACTGGAGAGTTTCGTAAAAGATCTTCGGGAAAGTCTCTTCAACAGGCATCGAAGAAATTTCGAGATGATGTGGGCTGGTCGAGAGGCACTTCGGGCCTTTTTAGACGAGATCGTGATCGACCCCCTGTGGGTACACGAGGCACTTCGGTCGCCAGTGTTGGGAATGAACGTCGAGACAGAACGAAATGTCGATATTGCGGTAAATGGCATTCGGGGAGTTGTAGATTCCCTGACCGCTCCTGTTACAAGTGCGGATCAGTTGACCACTTCATTAAAGATTGCCCGAGGTTGTCTGAACAGAATGTAAATCAGAGTGGGAAACCGGGTGCTACCACTGCTCGAGGTAGACCATCTGGAAATACGGGCAATGCTAGTGGTGGTCAGAGAGGATCTAGAGATGCTACGACCAGATCCGAGGCTCGCGCGCCTGCTAGAGCTTATGCTATACGTGCCCGCGAGGATGCTTCTTCGCCTGATGTTATTACCGGTACTTTTACTCTCTTTGATACTAATGTAATTGCTTTGATTGACCCCGGTTCTACTCATTCTTACATATGTGAAACCTTAGCATCCGGTAAGACTTTACCTATTGAGTCTACTGAGTTCGTAATTCGGGTGTCAAATCCCTTGGGTCGTTACGTGCTTGTCGACAAAGTGTGTAAGGAATGTCCCCTAGTAATTCGAGGTTCCTGTTTTCCGGCGGACTTGATGCTTTTGCCATTTGATGAATTTGATGTTATTCTTGGTTTGGATTGGCTGACCGCGCATGATGCAGTTGTGAACTGCAAAAGCAAGACTATTGATTTGAGGTGCGCAAATAACGAGATAATCCGAGTTGAGTCTACGGACTTAAAGGGGTTGCCAGCTGTAATATCCTCAATGTTGGCCCAGAAATATGTAAGAAAAGGGTGCGAAGCATACCTTGCGTATGTACTTGATGACAAAGAATTAGAAAAGAAACCCGAATCTGTGCCGGTGGTTTGTGAATACCCGGATGTTTTTCCTGAAGAATTACCGGGTTTACCACCTGTTCGGGAGATAGAGTTTGGTTTTGAGCTTGTACCTGGGACTACGCCGATTTCGATGGCTCCGTATCGTATGGCACCAACCGAGTTAAAAGAGTTGAAAGCTCAGTTGCAAGAATTGACGGATAGAGGTTTTGCTCAACCAAGTTTCTCACCTTGGGGTGTACCAGTATTGTTCGTGAAAAAGAAGGACGGAACCATGAGGTTGTGCATTGACTATCGTCAACTGAATAAAGTGACGATAAAGAATAAATATCCGTTACCGCGTATCGATGATTTGTTCGACCAACTGAAGGGAGCCTCAGTGTTCTCAAAAATAGATTTGAGATCGGGCTATTATCAGTTGCGAATTCGAGATTCGGACATACCCAAAACTGCCTTCAGAACGAGATATGGTCACTACGAATTCTTAGTGATGCCGTTTGGGCTCACTAATGCCCTTGCGGTATTTATGGATTTGATGAATCGGCTCTTCAGACCATATTTGGATCGGTTCGTAGTTGTGTTCATTGATGACATCTTGGTCTATTCAAGAGATGAGACCGAACATGCTGAGCACCTAAGATTAGTGTTGCAAATTTTGCGGGATAAGCAGTTATATGCTAAGTTCAGTAAGTGTGAGTTCTGGTTAAGAGAGGTTAGCTTCTTGGGTCACGTGGTATCCGCATCGGGTATTCGAGTTGACCCGAGCAAAATTTCAGCCATACTTAACTGGAAGCCTCCAAGAAATATTACTGAAGTTCGGAGCTTCCTGGGGCTCGCCGGTTATTACCGACGATTTGTAAAAGGTTTCTCGATGATAGCCACACCAATGACGAAGCTACTTCAAAAGGATGTTAAGTTCTAATGGACGGAGAAATGTCAGAAAAGTTTCGATCAACTGAAAACTTATTTGACTGAAGCTCCAATTTTAGTGCAACCCGAATCAGGCAAAGAGTTTGTCATTTATAGTGACGCATCCCTACTTGGGTTGGGTTGTGTATTGATGCAAGAAGGTCGAGTGGTGGCCTATGCGTCGAGACAATTAAAGCCACATGAGAAAAATTATCCGACCCATGATCTTGAACTGGCTGCCATCGTATTTGCTTTAAAAATATGGCGACATTACTTATTTGGTGAAAAGTGCCATGTATTTTCGGATCACAAAAGTCTCAAATATTTGATGACTCAAAGAGACTTAAATCTGCGACAAAGACGTTGGCTTGAGTTGTTGAAAGATTACGAGCTTGTCATTGATTACCACCCGGGAAAGGCTAAAGTGGTTGCGGACGCCTTAAGCCGGAAATCATTGTTTGCTTTACGAGCGATGAATGTGCACTTGTCTGTTCTACCCGACAATGTGTTAGTAGCTGAATTAAAAGCCAAACCATTATTGATTCATCAAATTCGTGAAGCCCAGAAAGTTGATGATGAATTGGTTGCAAAACGGGCTGAGTGTGTTCCGAACAAGGAATCAGAGTTTCAAATTGATGATGATGATTGTTTGAGGTTCAGAAGTCGTTTGTGTGTTCCAAGGAATTCGAAACTCATTTCGATGATTCTGAACGAAGCCCATTGTAGCCGAATGTCAATTCACCCGGGGAGTACGAAAATGTACAACGATTTGAAACGTTGGTTTTGGTGGCATGGTATGAAACGAGACATCTCCGACTTTGTTTCGAGATGTTTAATATGTCAACAAGTGAAAGCGGAACATCAAGTGCCTTCAGGATTACTTCAGCCGATCATGATACCCGAGTGGAAATGGGATCGAGTCACAATGGACTTTGTGTCCGGACTGCCATTGTCAGCAAGTAAGAAGGATGCGATTTGGGTTGTTGTTGATAGACTGACTAAGTCGGCTCACTTTATCCCCGTGCGTACGGATTTTTCATTGGATAAACTAGCCGAATTGTATGTTTCTCAGATTGTGAGATTACACGGGGTACCTATTTCTATCGTGTCGGATAGAGATCCGAGATTCACCTCGCGATTTTGGAGGAAATTGCAAGAAGCTTTGGGTACCAAGCTGCATTTTAGCACTACTTTTCACCCCCAAACCGATGGACAATCTGAGCGGATAATTCAGATACTTGAGGATATGTTGAGATGTTGCATCCTCGAGTTCAGTAGTTCATGGGAACGGTATTTACCTTTGATTGAATTCGCTTACAACAATAGTTTTCAATCAAGTATTAAGATGGCACCTTACGAGGCTTTGTACGGTCGTAAATGCCGTACACCATTGTTTTGGACCGAGCTTGGTGAAAGTAAAATTTTCGGAGTTGATTTGATTAAAGATGCCGAACAGAAAGTAAAGGTAATCCGTGAAAGTCTGAAAGCAGCCACAGATCGTCAAAAATCGTATGCGGATTTGAAACGAAAAGACATTGAATATCAGGTGAGAGATAAAGTGTTTCTTATAGTTTCGCCTTGGAAAAAGGTACTCAGATTTGGCCGTAAAGGCAAGTTGAGCCCGAGATTCATTGGGCCGTACGAAATCTCCGAACGAGTTGGTCCGGTTGCGTATAGATTGATTTTGCCCCCTGAACTTGAAAAGATTCACGATGTCTTTCATGTTTCGATGCTTCGACGTTATAGATCCGATCCGTCACATGTGATTAATCCCTCAGAAGTTGAAATTCAATCTGACTTGAGTTATGAAGAAGAACCGATTTGTATCCTAGCTCGTGAAGTGAAAGAGTTGCGAAACAAAAGGGTTCCGTTAGTTAAGGTGTTATGGCTCAAACACGGGATCGAGGAAGCTACTTGGGAAACCGAGAGCTCGATGAAAGAACGATACCCAAACCTATTTACCGGTAAGATTTTCGGAGACGAAAATTTCTTAAGTGGGGGAGAGTTGTGACAGCCCAAAATTGACCCTAGTCGGGAAGTGGTTTCGGGACCGCTAAACCGAGTCACCGAAATGTTTGAATGTGATATTTATTGTCTAGAGTATGTAATTATGAATGTCTGAAAATTTCAAGCTTCGATTTAGTCGATTGCATGTGAATTTAGTCAATAGGACTTATGTGCGACATTTTTGAAATGTGATAGGTCGAAGCATAAGGACCTATTAGTGCATGAAATAAAAAGGGGGGACTTGCATGTCAAATTTCCCCCCTAATTAGTAGTGGCCGGCCATGACAAGCATGGTAGACCAAGTGTGATGGGCAAGACATGTCATAGACATGTTGTGTTGGTGCATCATGGGTGGAAAAAAATAAAATAAGGAGCATGGGCATAAAATAATAAAAGGGAATATGATGAAAACAAAAAAAAAATGTGTGGTTGTTCCCCCCCCCATTGCCGTGAGTTAAAGAAAAGAAAAGAGAAAATTTTGTTCATCCTTTTTCATCTTCATTTGGCCGAAAATTCTAAGGAAGGAGGAAGGAGTTCTTGCTTCATGTTTGGTTTGGAAGAGGATTAGGAGGAGGTTTGGCCATACTTGTATCTAGATCAAGGTATGTTTGAGGTTGTGCCATGAGATTCATGCATGTTTTTAGTTGCTAGCTTGAGTTCTAATTATCCCATGGTTCAAATCTTTGCTATGTCATGGGGATGATATTCGGCCTAGGTAGATTTTGTGTTAATGCCATTGCATGCTAAATATGAAGCTTGTTAATGATGCATGTGATGGTGGATTGATGATTCTTGAATCTTCTTTTTAGCATTTTTGAGTGAGCACATATGTGCATTGGTTGCTAGATGGAGAAGAATCGGCTAGCAAGTTGTGTGCTAAGGCCGAATATAATTTTTGTATATTAATGAGTAATGCATGTGTTAAATTGATGGAAAGGGAGAGGATGCTTTACTAGTGTATATATGTGTGTATTAGCCAAGTTTTGAACTTGAAACAAAAGGGTGTTTAGTCAATACAAGTGACCATACTTGTAGAATGTATAAATATGGGCTAAGTGCCTTGTGTTCCTCTTTTCGATGCTCAAATGATAAATCAATTTATTTGTTTATTTAAGCTCAAGAGCAAAGGGGAACTAAATCCGATAAAGGGAAGGAAAAAGTGGTCGAATAGCTATCGGAATCGTTCGGCAACACCCGAGGTAAGTTCTTGAGTAAAAGAGCTTAAATTATGATTTGATTAGATCATGTTTTAAGCAAATCAAAATCATGCTCTTTGTGTGTGGCTATTGAGCCGAAATTGCAAGAATGATAAGTGTCTTGTGTTTGAGTTTTGTTAACGAAAATGAAATACGAATGTGCCATGATTTACTGTTAAATGTGCTTGGTTATTTGAATGATGTTCGGGCTAAGTCCTGAAGGCTTTGTGCTAAGTTACTATATCCGGACTAAGATCCGAAGGCATTTGTGCGAGATACTAATTCCGGGCTAAGCCCGAAGGCATTTGTGCGAGTTACTAAATCCGGGTTAAGTCCCGAAGGCAATTGTGCGAGTTACTATAACCGGGCTATGTTCCGAAGGCATTTGAACGAGTAGCTATATCCGGTTAAATTCCGAAGGTACGTGATTTGGGAATGAATGATCTTGCTGTAAAAATTTCAGTAAATACTCCAGAAACATCCCAACATTGAGGTATGTTTCGTATGTGCTTGAATTTAGTTGAGCCCTTACAAATAAATATTCGCTCAGTTGATAAACGAGCTACCGGCCTTTGGCTAAGTTGATCTTTTGTGTATGTACATAAGGGTTGGTAATGTGAAGCAAGTATGATATCGAAAATTTGTGCATATGAAATTATCCGTTTAGCTATATGAATGCTATACTTTTGCTGTGCTGAAATTCCTTGCTCAAAACTTACTAAGCATAAATTGCTTACTCCGTTTCTTTGATCCTCTGTTTTATAGATTTTGGTTCTCCAGCTATCGGACTCGGGATTTTGAAGTCGAAGTCGCCCACACTATCAAAGCCCCCCCTTTTGGTACAATTTTGGTTGAACTTCGAAATGGCATGTATAGGACTACCCGTTTGTTGTGGGTCATGGACCCTTTGGACTTGTATAATTTTGGATAGCCATGCGAAAATGGCTTATATATGTTTGAGTATAATGTTATAATCATTTGGTATGGATATGGTTATTGAGAGGTGTGGATATGCTTGACAAGGATTGGCCATGGGAATGGTTAATCACTATCATAAATTGTGCTATTTATGCAAAAAGGGCTAGTTGAATCATGGAAACTATGAAATAGGTAAAGTCTACCTTAAAGGCAGATGCTGACAGCAGCAGTGATGTAGATTTGGAATATCACTAAAAATAGTAGGAATGGGATTAAATAGTGAATAAATTATGTAAACGAACCTTGATGAATCTATTTTCATAGGAAAGTAACGAAACAATCATACGGACAGTATGTTAAGAGATATTCAGGTTCTCGTGAGACAGGGCCAGAACGGTTTCTGGATTTCCTGTTCCGACTTTGGAAATTCATTATAAATTAACCAGAGACAATTAGGAGTCAAGAAATATATGTATAGATTCCTCTCTGAGTCTAGTTTCTATAGAAACAAACGGTATCAGTATTGAAGCCCTGTACAGGGAAATATCCAAGTCGTAATGCGCAAAGGTCAGTGTAGTCGATCCCTGTAACATGGGAGACTTTGACTAATAAACTGTACTAATTGGCCCAACCAAAAATTCTAGAAAAAAATATGTAGATGGGTATATGAGTCTAGTTTCAGGGAAAATTTACGGAACTGGATTCCAAGTTTCTGAACTCAAGATATGATTTTTAAAGCGACTAGTACACAGATTGGCAGTGTCTGGGAAATTTTTTTTAAAGTATGTTAACACCTCGTGTTCGACTCCGGTGACGGTCTCGGGTCCGGGGTGCTACAAATCACTTGAACTTTCTGCTCAGCATCCTTAATCAAATCAACCCCGAAGATTTTACTTTCACTAAGTTCGGTCCAAAACAACGGTGTACTGCATTTACGATCGTACAAAGCCTCATAAGGTGCCATCTTAATGCTTGATTGAAAACTATTGTTGTAAGTGAATTAACCAAAGGCAAATATCTTTCCCATGAACCATAAAACTCTAGGATACAACATCCCAACATGTCCTCGAGTATCTGAATTATCCGCTCGGATTGACCATCAGTCTGGGGAAGAAAAGCGGTGCTAAAGTGCAACTTGGTACCCAATGCTTCTTGTAATTTCTTCCAAAATCGTGATGTGAATCTCGGGTCTCTATCCGACACAATAGAAATAGGTATTCCATGTAATCGAACAATTTGGGAGACATATAATTCTGCTAATTTATCGAGTGAGAAATCTGTACAGACAGGGATAAAATGAGCAGACTTCGTCAATCTATCAACAATAACCCAAAATTGAGTCTTTCTTACTCTGCGTCAACGACAAACCAGATACAAAATCCATCGCAACTCGATCTCATTTCCATTCGGGTATCATGATCGGCTGAAGTAATCTCGAAGGCACTTGATGTTCTGCTTTCACTTGTTGACATATCAAACACTTCGAAACAAAGTTAGAAATGTCTCGTTTCATACCAGGCCACCAAAATTGACGTTTTAGATCATGGTACATTTTCGTACTTCCCGGGTGAACTGACATTCGACTACTATGAGCCTCGCTCAAAATCATCGAAATAAGTTTTGAATTTCTTGGAACACATAATCGACTCTTAAACGTCAAGCAATCATTGTCGTCAATCCGAAACTCTGATTCTTCATTTGATTCACATTCAACTCGTTTAGCGACCAATTCATCGTCGACTTTTTGGGATTCAAGTATTTGATGAATTAATAATGGTTTGGCCTTTAATTCAGCTACTAACACATTATCGGATGAAATGGATAGGTGAAATTCATCGCTCTCAAAGCAAACAGTGATTTACGACTTAAAGCATCGGCAACCACGTTAGCCTTTCACTGGTGATAATCAATGACGAGCTCATAATCTTTCAACAACTCAAGCCAACGTCTTTGTCGTAGATTCAAATCTCTTTGAGTCATCAAATATTTGAGGCTTTTGTGGTCAGAATAAACATGACACCTCTCTCCAAACAAGTAGTGTCTCCATATTTTCAAAGCGAAAACAATGGCTGCTAATTCAAGATCATGAGTCGGATAGTTTTTCTCATGCGATTTTAATTGCCTCGATGCGTAAGCCACAACTCGTCTTTCTTGCATCAACACACAACCCAGCCCAAGTAAGGATGCATCACTGTAAATAACAAACTCTTTACTGGATTCTGGCTGTACTAGCACTGGAGCTTCAGTTAAACAAGTTTTCAATCGGTCGAAACTTTTCTGACATTGTTCTGACCATTCAAACTTAACATCTTTTTGAAGTAGTTTCGTCATCGGTGTGGCTATCATCGAGAAACCCTTTACAAAACGTCTGTAGTAGCCAGCAAGTCCCAAAAAGCTCTTGACTTCAGTAACATTTCTCGGAGGCTTCCAATCAATTATGGCCGAAATTTTGTTCGAATCAACTCGAATACCCGATGCGGATACCACATGTCCCAAAAAGCTAACTTCTCTCAACCAGAATTCACATTTACTGAATTTCGCGTATAACTGCTTGTCTCGTAAAATCTGTAATACCAATTTCAAATGCTCAGTATGTTCAGATTCATTGCGTGAATAAATCAAGATGTCGTCTATAAACACCACTACAAACCGATCCAGATACTGTCTAAAGATTCGATTCATCAAGTCCATAAATACCGCAGGGGATTAGTGAGCCCAAACGGCATTACTAAGAACTCATAGTGACCATATCTCGTTCTGAAGGCAGTCTTAGGTATATTTGATCCTCGAACACGCAACTGATAGTAGCCCGATCTCAAATCTATCTTTGAAAACACTGAGGCTCCCTTTAGCTAATCAAACAAATCATCAATACGTGGTAACGGATATTTATTCTTTATTGTCACTTTGTTCAATTGACGATAGCCGATGCACATTCTCATGGTTCCGTCTTTCTTTTTCACAAACAATACTGTGCACCCCAAGGTGAGAAACTCGGTCTAACGAAACCTCTATCCGTCAACTCTTGCAATTGAGTTTTCAATTCTTTCAATTCCGTTGGTGCCATACGATACAAAGCTATCGAAATTAGTGTGGTACCAGGTGCCAGTTCGATGCCGAATTCTACCTCTCGAACGGGTGGTAATCCCAGTAACTCCTCAGGAAAAACATCTGAATACTCACAAACTACTGGTACTGATTCAATTTTCTTTTCTAACTCCTTGTTATCAAGTACGCACGCAAGATATGCTTCACACCCCTTTTTCACATATTTCTGAGCGGTCATCGAGGATATTATTGCTGTCATTCTGTTCAAGTCAGTAGACTCAACTCGTACTATCTCATTATTTGCACCCCTCAAATCAATGGTCTTTCTTTTGCAATTCACAACTGCATTATGTACGGTTAACCAATCCATACCAAGGATAACATCAAATTCATCAAACGGTAAAAGCATCAAATCTGCTGGAAAATAGGAATCTCGGATTATCAAGGGGCATTTCTTACACACTCTGTCGACAAGTACATATCGACCTAGGGGATTCGACACTCGAATTACAAACTCAGTAGACTCAACAGGTAGAGTCTTACTGGATGCTAAAGTCTCACATATATAAGAATGAGTAGAGCCAGGGTCAATCAATGCAATCACATCAGTATCAAAAAGAGTGAAAGTACCAGTGATAACGTCAGGGGAGGATGCCACCTCTCGCGCGCGGATGGCATAAGCTCTGGCAGGAGCACGAGTTTCAGATCGAACAGCCGTATCAAAAATCCCTCTCTGACTACCGCCCCTACCTCCTGTGTTTCTCGGTGGTCTACCTCTAGTCGCTGTACCACTCGATCTCACACCTTGCATCTTATTTTTCTCGTCAGATTCTGTGCAATCTCGAATGAAATGATCCCTCGAACCGCATCTATAACAGGCTCTATTAATAGATTTACCCCAACATTCACCTACATGTCGCCTTCCACATTGTGAACATTCAGGTTTGTCTTGTCGATTGTTACCAACACTAGCAACCGAAGTAGCTCGAGATTCCGTTGATGGTTGCTCCCTAATAGAAATTCCTGCAGTCGTCTTCGATTTATTAGTATCGTCTCTGAATTTCTTTCCAGCTAAGAAAGAAGTTTTACCCGCCGATCTTTTACGAAAGTCTCTAGCTTCCGATTCAGCTTTCTTTTTCTCCTTTCCCAGCTCTTCAGCCTTGCAAGCCCGTTCGACTAGTGTTACAAATTCTTTTATTTCTAAAATACCCACCAGTAGCTTTAAATCTTCATTCAATCCTTCTTTGAATCTTTTACACATGGCAATTTCATCAGCTACACACTCTCGAGCATATCTACTGAGTCTTACAAACTCACGTTCGTATTCAGATACTGTCAAACGACCTTGTTTGAGCTCCAAAAATTTTTTACGCTTTTGATCCATAAATCGTTGACTAATATACTTCTTACGAAACTCCACCTGAAAGAAATCCCAAGTAACTCGTTCCTTCGGAACAATAGAAATCAGTGTTCTCCACCAATAGTAGGCCGAGTCCCGTAACAAGGATACGCCACACTTTAAACACTCATCAGGCGTGCAAGAAAGCTCTTCAAAGACACGGATAGTGTTATCAAGCCAAAACTCGGCCCTTTCAGCATCATCATTAGTTGTGGCTCGGAATTCCTCGACCCCGCGCTTCCTAATCAAATCCACAGGAGGTTTGCTCGGTCTCAAAGGATCAGTAGTTGCTGGTACTATAGGCATCTGAGGTGGATTATTTAAATTCGGGAATGGTTGAGTAGCCGGGTTAGTTTGGGCATATTGTCCGACCCACTCGTTCATCATAGTAAAGAAAGCTTGTTTTGCCACATCATCTTGATTATTCGCAGATGATTGAGGTTCCATAGGCGGTGTCCCTTGCGCAGGAGCAGCCGTTACACTCTCAACGTCATCCACTAAGGCTCTCTCTAAATTGGGTTCCATTTATTAATCAAAACAACAATTTCAACCGTCAGAAGTCATCACACTATCATATACTAACATTAAGGCATGTATAGCTAGACTCATACGTGCTGCGGTAGTCCTAGAACCGACTAAACCGTAGCTCTGATACCAATAAAATGTAACACCCCAACATCTGAGTCGATTACTAAAATAGGGTCATATAACATAACCTGTTCAACTCTTCAATAGAACACTTGAGATAAAAAAATAATAAAAAAATATTTAATAGTGAAACCTTAAATCTAATGAATAATATTACCAGATTAAAACCCTTCTGTTCGTTTAATGATTTATCCCCTATTGACCAAATACACATACATAATGTAAAAATATATGATTCAATCCTATCACAATTATGAAGTTCTAAATCAAGTTAATTTACGTTTTGAGATTTGTAACCAAACATTTTTAATTTCATACATAGAACTTTAGCCATATTCGTATGGCTTTATATACAATTATACCAAAATAGCAAACCTCCCAAAAATTTTTATCCTATACATGCCATAATGTCTACTAAGGTTTAAAACAAAAGTACCAAAAAGGTTGACAAAAGTTGTGATGACTTCGTGATGGTTCCCAAGCTCTCCTTGATAAGATGATCTATGTAAAAACAAAAAAAAAACACACCGAGTGAGTTGTTAACTCAGTAAGTCCTAAGAAAATTTAATACTATAATAATTCAATCATCTATAAACTAAATAATCAACTCAATATTAACCAAATTTAACCATGATATCATAAGGAAATATTAGGTCACAAACGTACCTTATGCATTTGGTACATACCTACCCGAATTCACCATGTACTCCTAATCTAAATATACATAATTAAAATACCATGGCAATTGTCATATACTACCATTGATATATATATATGTATATATATAATATACAAACCAAAAAAAAATAAAGCGTAAGCCAAGTCGCTCCATCTATCAATCAAATTTCCAATTAAATTTTCAAGTGCATTTTAGATTTCCACAAATAATACTCCATAATCAACATTGCACACTTAGTGCTCGATTTGAAAGCCCGCACACATAGTGCTCTTACTTATTCGCACACATAGTGCAATGTTTTCTCGCACACATAGTGCCACATAATCTAGCACACATAGTGCTGTATTTTCTTACCTTTAATCATCCCCTTGACATAGATTGATCAAAAATTTCACATTCTATTCCCAATAACTCATACATACTATGATATCTTATCTAACTTAATTTGCCTAAGGACTTACCTTTTTAATCGGATGAACAACTCCGATTGGCTACTCCACCGCTTTCGCTTTCCCTTTGAAAGAACTTGGCTCCCCCTGATCTTGAACTTCAACTCCAGCTAAGCAAATAAAATAACTCAATCATCATAACCCTAATTTATACTTCTTTCTCATAGTCACACACACAGAGATTCGGTATTTGCCCATACATAATTTAAAATTTAACTTTTAAACTTAATGCATATCCAAACATACTTTTCATCTATTCTAATAATTCGACACATTACAATATCAACTTCGATAACTCACGTTTTCATATTTTAGTAGCTAAGTTCATTTTCGGTTAGCAATCATTTAAAATCTATCAAGCTCATAAACTTCTAATTTCATGAATTCGACATCTTAATGCCCATTTTAATTAATCAAACAAAATTTCAAATAAAAAATTTGGTCACTCAATTATCTTGATAAACAAAATAATCGGCAAACACACATATATCAAGCTATTTTAACCAAATTCTACTTAACATTTAAACTAAATATGCATTTAAATTTACTATATCTTCATTAGACCTTTCACTCTCAAAACATAAGAATATCAATTTATTCCTTCTTCCATGTCTCTGTCAACTACTTAAATTATCACATAACATAAATTTTGTACTCTCCTATCCATCCTAACTCATTTGGCTTTAACAATTACCCATTTCTCATAAAAGAAATTAACAAATAAAATAAACATTCCATTAACCCATATGGCCGAATGTACCAAGCATTACTTAACTAAAATTCCACAAATTTCAACCTCATAATAATCTCTACTTATTCAATACAACATGAAACAACCTCTACTCCTAACCTCTTGATATACGGCTTAATGCCCAAACCACCATAAAAGTTTGATTTTTCATGACATTGCCGAAATGTATTTTAACAATTAGCTCAACATACAAAGGACGTTAAAACCAACATTTCAAAACTTACCTCCAACTAGAAAAAGGGTTGCCGAATTGCCTTAATGAAAACTTCCCTATTTCCTTCCTTTTTGTTTCGGTTTTGGCAAGGTGAAGAAGAAGATGAACACCCCTATTCTATTTTCTTTTTTATTAATCTTTATTTTTCATCTATTTTAAATTACTTACCAATATTTAATTATAAATAATATAAACTTAGTGGAGAGAATCCTTACTTGGCCGGCCACTTTGTATAAACTTGGCATTTTGACATGCAAACCCAAACTTTCCTATTTTAATACTATTTGGTCATTACATATTCACCTATCATATTTTCTTAAGTTCTCAACTAAGTCAATCAAATGAAATTCACATTCATGAGACTAAATTAACAATCTCAAATTTTCACACATGCACTTCCACACATAAAGATATGCAAATTTAATTTAATTTTTTTTAAAATCACTTTTGACTCGGTTTTGTGGTCCCGAAACCACATTCCGTTTAAGGTCAAATTAGGGCTATCACAGGCTATCAAATTTAGGTTAAAAAGTAGCACAAAAAAATACCATTCAATATTAAACTAACTTTACCATTACAAATTAGGATCATTATTAGCCATCACAAGCCGAATCTAATTAACCAACTAAACATGACCATATCGTTTGCATGTACACTTAATTTACTTATGACTAGCCAATTATAAACAGTAACTTAACATTTTTAATTATCCAAACGGTCATAATTTCAATCATCAAATATATACATAATAATCATACCATTCCATCGCATAAAATATGCCATAAATACACTTCTAAACTAAATTAGTATCATGTCCGAATATACATTATGCATCATTACCCCTTTACCGAATCATATAACAAATATCACAAACATATATACTCTATATTAAGCTTACTAACTTGAACTAATTCATAATGCAAATCATACATTCCAAATAAGCCAATATTAAGCCACAATCAAAATATATATCCATCAACCATGTTTATTTCATTTGAGCCTAATCATAAAAATCAACAAATGAAAAGCATACCAATATGTTAAACTTACCATAATGAACAATCATAAGTCATACATATCATTACTTTAAACCGTAAGCATATACCAAGCACACTACACATATATGACATGCATATTACTTAACTAATATATTACATACTATAACTCAACAAGCATCCATCATCTACCTCATTGCCAAAACACATGACCAAATTTACACAACCATTAGCATTATAATCAAGCCATTTTTGCATGGCTTAATATATGCATACTTCAAGATCAAACATATTATCTAGCCTATACATTCCATAGGTTCAAAGTTTAAACTTATAAAATACCAAAAAAACGATTGATAGTGTGACGAAGTTCCTTGATGATCCTCGAGCTCGTAACTAGCTTCCAAGATCTATAAAATAATTAACGAGCACACACATAGTAAGCTTAAATAGCTTAGTAAGTCATAAGCAAATAAAATTATTAAATGAACATTAGTATATAATTTCAACGAGGCAGAATATGAACAATCTCATATACATATAAATCACTCTTTTAACATGCATAGTTTATATCATCATTTCAAGTACTATACTTACCTTATTTTCATGATCATATAACTTTGCACGTACCTGAACCATTTAGCTCGATTTCACATTCGATCTTATCTCAAAATTTCCCGTTGAACCATTCGAAATCAATAAGGATACTCGAATTGCTCGAAAAACTCGTACAATGCCAACGTCCCAGACGTAGTCTTACATGTAATCAACTATCGAAGCCAATGTCCCAGACGTGGTCTTACATGTAATCAAGTATCTATGCCAACGTCCCAGACGTGGTCTTACATGAAATCACATATCGGAGTCCTATGTCATGACATATGTATCCTAACTATTCCTAAGATTCGTACAGGGCTTTCGGACGTCGTAATTCGATTGATTCATGCTCGTAATAAATCATTCCATGCTAAATTCAATTCGGCAATGTAGTTATACATACACACAATTCAATTTGGCTATGCACATAATAAATACATTCAATTTAACATTATTTATTCACTTATGAACTTACCTCGTACGGAGACGAACGAACCAGAATGACTAATCGATAACTTTTGATTTCCACCGATCCAAATCCGATTTCCTCTTTTCTTGATCTAAATTAATAAAAATTTGACTTGTTTAATCATATATTCATTCAAATTCATCCATAAACACATAAATGGGAAAATTACACTTTTGCCTCTAACATTTCACATTTTTCACAATTTAGTCATTATTTCACAAAACACAAAATATTCAAAATTTCATCACGCCCAAGAATAGTAAAATTTTAATAAGGTTCCTAGCAGCCAATTCTTTCATTTATTTCACATTTTAAACCCTAAATTTTCAAATTTCACAATTTAATCCTTAATACACATTTTTACCAAAAATCACTTAATTAAACATGATAATCTAACAACATATATTTATTTTTCATCATCAAACAACAAAAACCACAAGATATCATCAATGGAAATTCATGAATACATTAACAAATTAAAAAATTCAAACATGCGCTAGCTAGTATCTGAATCAACGATATCAAAAACGTAAAAATTATCAAAAATCGAGCAAAACATATACCCAAATCAAGCTTCCAAAGGTGCCAAATATTCAAAGCTTTCAAAGCTTTATTTTCTTCTTATGTTTCGGCCAAGAAATATGAATGCATGGCCATTTTATTTTTTGTTTTATTTTATTTCATATTATTTTACTTTTTACTATTTTAACCTTAAGTATTTAATTAGAAACTATATAATGGTTGTCCATATTTGTCCACTCAAATATTTAATGGTCAATCTACAACATAAGGACTCCACATAATAAAAGCCATAACAATGTAGCACTTTAACAAATAGCTAGCCACTTTTGCATTTTACGCAATTAAGTCCTTTTATAAAATCGCCCACACAAACGATAAAATTTTCACACGAAACTTTCATACATATTAATTCATATACTATAAACACTAAAAATAGTATTAAAATATTTTTTAACTCGATTTGTGGTCCCAAAATCACTGTTCCAACTAGGGTCTAAACCGGGTTGTTACAGGTGGTGTCGAAATCCTGAAAGGTATAATAGGCAAGGTAAGAGATCATATGAATAATTTCTAGGGATATCTATAATTGTCTGAATGTTAGCTGATTATTGTAAATATAGCTAGTACACAGTCTGATGAGTTCATGCATGAGTTGAATAAGGTATGAGTAATGTAATGTGAAGTATAGTTGTATTTGGATGTCTAGAATGTATGTTATGAGATGTGTGTTATGTTGATTGCAGATTAGTGAATTTGGGTGATTGTGCTTAGTTTATTTCATTGCATGAATTGTTTGTGAAGTGAATCTGGTTGAATATAAGCTCTAGCATTTTTTGCGGACTTGAAGATACATGTGACGCAGATTTAGCCTGGACTGGTAATCTATTATCGCTTTAAAGGTTTGGCTTGGATTGATAACCTTACATTTATATTAAGCCAAGAAAATGTCACCCTTTGAAAAGGAACTAAAGGATGGTGATTATCCAATGGGGTTCTTTGTGTATCCAAGGACAATAATGGGCAAACCTCACGTAATGTGAGTCTAGGCAAATCCATATCGTAAACACGACATAAAAGAATAACCTTTGTGGCGAATTATGAAAGAATAGCCTTCGTGGCAATCTCTGAAAGAATAGCCCTCGTGGCGATAATTTGAAAGAAATGCCTTTGTGGTGTACTCTGAAAGAACGACTGTTATGGAAAACTCTGAAAGAAATGCCCTTGTGGAGCATCAAAATAAGGCTCTTGTGTCGTACCGTAAAGACTATTCTTTGAGGCGAGCTCAATATCAAGTTGATTTGGTGCATTCAATATGGCTCATACGTGTAATCAGTAAAGTACTATATAAGACCATGATTCAATTAAGAAATTGAAGAGATATAGAGTGGTAATGAGTTTGTATTGAAAGTGTGTACTGAATACGGCTTTAAACTTGCATGGTCAAAGGAGGTATCCGTTATCAATGTACGTGTTCATTCATGAATGGTGATTATATGATGGCTCCGAGATTGAAGGTTGTAAATGATGTAGCGAAGACACTGATGGAAAGAAATGGTTTCAGAATAAGGTATGGTATCTAATGTGTATAAGAGAATAGAATTCGAAGATGTATTGCCTAAGACAAGATTAAAGGTTAAGAACGATAAGGTCGTTATTATGATACATCAGTTGTAATGTGTAAGTGTTACTCAGGTAAATGATGTTTCTCTCACTAAGTTCCCATGAACTTATCTGGTGCATTGTGTTCCAAGAGAGACGAAGTAAGCCTACACTCTGAAGGACAATGCCAGGACTACTCCAAGGTGCGACGTATCAGGCTGTTATGCATACAGATCAAGTTTGACGACACGTCACATTTGTAGTTTTACTTAGCATTTATATTGTGAATAAAGGGAGTTTGTATTAAAGGTAGATTAGAAATATTTGTATTTAAATTATCTTATGCCCCTAGTGTAATCATTTAAAGTATACATATGAAATTTTTAGATTGATTTTGTAATAGGTTTAGTTGATAAATTGTAAAAGTAGAATAAGTTTTTGACTGTATTTGTTTGGTAATACCCGATATCAGAATTTGAAAAGTCAGATCGAGTTGAGGGTGTTACAAGGTGGTATTAGAGCCAGCTTAGCCGGTTATTGGACCATGAAGCTGAAAAAGCCCTTTATGCATAATACGTAGAGCTTGGTAGGGTCCTCAGGTATGTCAAAATTATCTCATCATGTGACTGATGTATTAATAATAGTTTAATATAGAGAAATAATGATGAAGTAAAGAGACAAAAAGAAGGTAAATGATGGTTTCAAAGTTGTAAACCTATTCATAAAAGGCTTTTGTGGCAATAAGTTCGAAAGCTTCTGTCGTTAGTCTTGCATGGTGAAAGTTGGTGTTGAGGGGGGAATGTTGAATATCAACACCACTTTTTGTTGGAAAATAAATGTTAAGTGTTTTGTTAGTAGTGAATAAATCCCACATTGCCTAGAAACAAAAGACAAAAGGATTATGAGTCTATCTAAAACCCATATCCCACATTGCTTAGAAAAATAAGGGTAATAGGACCTTGGGTCTATATAAAAACTTATGTTATAAATATTAATTGCACCAAAGCAAATATTCAATCTTCTATTTGGTCTTTTAAATTCCTCCTTTGTTTTCTTATTTTGGAGTGTTGAGAGTTGTAGTTAAATTTTAGTTTAGTGATGCAGTGGGCCTATAAACAAATAGATGATGTGGCACACTAACCAATAAATGGGCACCACATGTATGTTTATTGACTTTTGACCTCTAACTCGGACCCTTATGGGCAATTTTTCTATTTTTTTATTGCTTATAGAAATATTTTTTATAAAAATTAAATTTTTATAAATTTAATAAATTATTTTTTATAAATTTGTTAAAAAGTATATTTTTCTTCAAAATAAAAATTATATAAAAATATTTTAAAATATAAAATGTTTTAACATATTTTATTTTTAAAAATTACTTTCACGTTTTTTTTCCAATGTTACTTTGTTTTATTTTTCAATTTTTCCTCTTATGTGTTAATTTTTTTTAAATTTCATATTTTTCTCAAGAATCAAACAAGATGTTACAGGGGAATAACCATAGATATTTCCAAATCATTCTTACTAAAATAAATCTCACCCAAATATCTAAAAATTTGAGACACAACATAATCCTCATTTATATTAGAACATGAACAACTAGAAAAAATCAAAGGAAAATTGAAAAAAAAAGTTTTTCTTTTTCTTTTGTTTCTATAGATTTAATTTTAGGTAAAAAAATAAACGAACAAAATGAAGAACCTAATTCATTGAAGATACAAAAATTGTTTGGAAGATTCAATGAAGAAGCTTAAACATGCAATTACAATATGATATATACTCTACTTGGGGAAAGGATTGAACTAGATAGAGAGGAGGGCTTTTTTTTTTTTTTTAAAAAGTAAAAAAAAACCCACTTTCAAACTCGAGTTTCAGGGGGTCATTTGAAAGATCTGAGAGGTGAAAGGTTCATCATGACAAAGAGAGACCATGGTCGAGGTTACATGGTTTTCCAACTGTCGAATCTTTAGATCGGGATTAGAAAATTTTAAAATTTTAAAGGTATTTAATAGCTTTTGGAATGTTTGTTTGTCACACCCCAAAGTTGGCAAGTCAAAGATTCTGGTGTATAGTAGAGAAATAATCTATTTGTGGACGTGTTATCGGCCTAAGTGTTATTTTTGGCGTATAGTAACTGTTGTATATATAGGTGAAAGTTCTATTTCAAATTATTCTACTATTTGAAGAGAAATAATATTGTTAAGTAAAAAAGTAATTATGGTATAAGATAATGCCAAAGGTATACCATGCCCTGTTAATCGGAAGTACTATGTTAGCTAGATTGTAAAGTAATCTGGTTAGAAACCAATTTGATAGACTAGTCTGGTATTTATTATATAGGATTCTCATTTATGTTTTTTTCAAAAATTGTAGACCATTAAGAAGGACAACTCTGAAAATGTGTGACACTTGTTAAGTTCCACTAAGTAAGATAGGTCATATATATGTGTGTGAGAAAAGAGTTCTATAGGGATTTTTTTTCTTCTTGAAGTATGTTATTATTTGATTCTTCTTCTGTAAATCAATGGTATTTCTTCCTTATTAAGTTGGAAGCTAAGGTTCTTGGTCTAATCAGTGGTTATTCCACCTCAGGGTAAGTATTTCAGTTTGCATGTTAGTTGTTTTGAATAAGTCTGTAAGAGTATGTGAACGATAACTTTGTAAGAACAAGGTTTTTTATGATATTGTCAAAGATTGGGATAATAAGTAAAGTGTATGTATAAGGGTTGTAATAATGAATTTATGTTCTTTAAGCAGTTGTTGTTGTTGGCTCGAGAAGGATGGATGAATTTGGAGCTTTGAACTACAATGGATAAGTGACTGATGAGTCTTTGCCCTGACTCTTGCATGTGTACTATTCAAATAAAAAATTTATCTAACTAAAAATGATGCCTCTCATGATCGGAAAAAGGTAAGTAGCAGAATAAAAATGACATATGTTTCATGATGACATAGGGAGTTGGTTTGGAAAATTACGTTAATGGATAAGTGTGCATGTATAGTTGGTGCAGCAAAGGTATGAATTTGTCAAAGATATGAAGAGATCTAGGTAAGTGAATGCTGAGAAAATGTTATTTTGTGATGCCTCTGGTAGGGTAGTTATATTGCTAACCAAACTGGTAGATCATGTTATGAAAAAAGTGTAAGACCATAAGGTTAAGACCCATGACATCTTAAAATGATATGGAACCACTCATGGTGAAACCTCCAGTAAGATGAAGGTTGGATTGGCAGATCATAATACATGAATGTGTGTAAGACCATGTAGTTACGACCCATGGAAAGATATGTCTATATGAATGTTCATGGTGTAGCCTTCGAAATTTGTTAATCAAATTGACAGATCACGATACATGAATGTGTGTAAGATCATGTGGTTAAGACCCATGGCAAAATATGTCTATTTGAATGTTCATGGTGTAGCCTTCAAAATGTGTAAATCAAATTAGCAGATCACAATACATGAATCTATGTATAAGTCCATGAAACAGAAACTCATGGCTCCTTTTATAAAGTTTGCTAGGACAGTAAACACGTCACTATATATGACACCTTTGTGGCATGTTCTGTTTGTTGCTCTTGCGGCGCAATCTGTTTAGCTCTTAAAACGTACTATGCTAAGTATGCATATTATGATGTGAACATTGTTTGTATGGTAAGTTTTGGATAAATATCGATTATTCTGTGATAAGTACTGCTATGATAAGGTTATGATACGTTGAAGTTTATTTTGTTGAATTTGATCTGGATAGTGACTGAATAAGTTTAAAGAAAAGTTTTTGGAAAGAAGTGTATATACATGTGGTAGATATGAATATTTGCCATGATATTCTTCTAATGTGAAAATGGGTATATTCATAGTGATGAAAGACATAAGGAATAGTCAATTTGAGTTTTATTATCTACCAAGATCAATTAATGTCACATCTTCTTCTGAAACATTTGGAGTATGAGTCATTGTTATTTTGGGCATTTGGGGTTCGGTAATATAACTATGGAATTCATCTGAATGTTCTGTATAGTTCAACATTAGTACGAGCTTACAAGGTATCAGCCAAGGATATGATTTGGTTGTTAAACTAATGGAAGTCAATCGTGTAAGAATCTACTAATGAATAGTATTTGTAATCGATCATTCTAAAATAAGTGTTTATAAGAAGAGATTAATGAAATATTTGGAAGGTTCCTAAGTCCATTAGTTAGAGAGAATTCGGAAAGTTAAGATTGTAATTTATGGCATGTAAGTATATGCTAAAACTATATTAGTATCTGCCCGATACAGAAGTAAAAAGTGCAGAAGGATAGTTGATGCACCAATGTATATCAAATCTTCTGAAGTATTCACTAAGGTATTTTTGTGTTAACTTTCACTAAGTTCTTTTAAACTTATAAATTTTATGTTTCTATTTTAGGTGGGACGATGCTAGGAATGCACCAAGGAAGCGACAAAATGGGTTATTATGCATACAATGGAAATGTGGCATATTGTAGAGTTATGTCCTAAGAGTTTGTATTTAACAAACTTTTATACTAGAATGAGTTGTAATAAGATTTTTTTAATAATTATTTATAGTTAAAATAATAAGAAAAATGTTTTAAGTAAGGAGTGTTTGTCAATTATTTTGATATTTTTTCAAGCATCGCATGTAGTAACAACGAGATCCAAACCCGGTGAATCAGGTTGGGTTGAGAGCGTTCATTTTGTATTGGAAAAAATGAAAGAGAGAACGAAGAGTAACACTTCGTGCCATTTTCGAGTTGGAAGGTGCCAAGGGCAGTAGTAGTAGCAACTAGGGTTGAAAAAGAAAGGAAACAAAAGAAATGAAAAAGTAAAATAATAAGCTTTCAGGTAAAAATGTGAAAAAAAATGTTTTATTTTGAGAATCATGTGAAAATAATATAAATTGGGAAAGAAAATAATTTTAGGATTTATTGTAAAGAAGCCCTTGAACTATTAATCAACAAGTCAACATTTGTCGCATGGCACCACCTAATTGGTCATCATGTTATTTCATTAATTTTTTAATGGCGTTAGGGTCAAGTACCATTATGATTAACGAGATAGAAGTACAGGGACCAAATTGGACAAACTAAAACTGTAAATACCATATTGGAAGATTTGGTAAAGTATAGGGTAATTTCTCATCCCATTTTTAATTTATGCCAAACTTGATATGCATTATCCATAGGAATGGATCATGAAATATGATGGTTAAATTGTTAAAATACTCATATAAGAATTTATGAAAATGTAACGCCCCAAATTTGATCCTTAAGGATATCCCAAGATTGGCGCATTACCGCCTTAAAATCTTTTTCTTTTAAAATTGTACAAACGTGGACCACATAAAAATAAAATTAAAATGAATATGAATTGTAAAACATTTGGGATACTAAAGATAAATAAGGTTATTCACTTCCAAAGAAAACATAGAAGCTTCGCTAAAAGTCCTTAGAACTCTAATTGATCGTAAACTACAATTTAACTACAACATCGTGTATATATATAATCAGACAAGCATTAATCATTCGAAGTAAATAATTCGGTGCTTTGCAAAAACATAATAACTTTACTAAGGTTTCATCGAATTCACAGTTTCAAAAGCAATATCTTAAAGATACAAAAATTCATTCTTCAAATGACGCCATCTTAACACCAACCCCATGTTATGCATAATACAAAATACTTAGAAATCTCACGACGGTAATTTCCCACTGGTGTAGTCTTTGAAATTCCTTTACCTCGTTAGCAGTCTTGAAAATGAAAGGTAACTAAGTAAGTTCAAAGAATTTAGTGAGTTCTAGAGCAAACATCTCAATGAACGTATGTAATTCAAGTAAACCTTCCAACTCATCAAGTCATACAGTTCATCAGTTGACAAATACTAAACACAAACAAACTTCACGCCAGACAATATCCCTCTGGTGCATACACTACACCCATGTAACCATATAAACAACCTTTTTCATGTTAGCCATGCCCAAGTCCATGGTCAAGCCTTAGCGTTCATTTTATTCGTTCATCATGATTTGCCAACCTGATTTGCATGTATTGCAATTTGCCAATTCAATGTATCGTGATCTGCCAACATGATCCCTTTCCATATATTGCAATTTGCCCATTCAATGCTCATTTGATTGAAGGCACCGCCACAAATTCATTTCCATATCTGTAACAGCCTTTTACTTGTATCCGATGCCGAGACAAGGTTCGAGGCATTACCGGACTTAAACGTACATCATTCCATAAAATCGGGCCATAAAATTTCATTCGTATCAAAACTTTTCATACACATGCATAATGTCCCTTACATGAGCTACCGAGGCTCTAAACATGCATTAAAGGCAGTTTGGAACTAAACTGAGAACTTTGGAAAGTTTCAAAAAAACTTAGAAAAATTTTCAGGAATTAGGGTCACACGCCCGTGTGTCTTCAACACGCTCGTGTCCTTAGGCCGTGTAACTCTCTATTTATGACATCAGTAAAACAATTTGAACCATGCGACCAGGCCACATGCTCGTGTGCTAGGCCGTGTCCTCCACATGGCTGAGACACATGGTCGTGTCTCTGCCCATGTGACTAGCACTTAGGCTATTTTCCAAGCCTTTTTGTTGCCTTAATCTATCACAAACTTAGCCACTTTAAAGACACATATCATAGCATCATTTTAATGATTAAACACTCTTTATTAAGACATATTCACCACATTAACATGTCCTCTTAATGCATCTACTCATGCAATACCAAGTCTAGATTCCTTAATTCACATTCATAAGACTTGTGATTTTGATGATCACTTTTACCATTATGCTATGGTTACCGACTTATCGTGCAATTTCTACATGGCTATGACCACCTCAATTGGTCATATAGCATACATCCAACACACATGTCATATTACCCACCAAGCATGACAAACAAACATAACCATATCATAAACATTAGACATGACATGAATAGCTAGGTTTACAAGCCTTAATCAATCTGAGCCACATCCTATGGCCATATACATATAACTCATATAAACCAATACATATGACTAAAGCATAATAACACATGTCAATAAACTATATCCCTATACATGCCACTCACTTGAAATTTCTAATATATGCTTCATTATTCTAAGGATATGGACTTGATAGTGTGATACTGCCTCCGACGATCTCTAACCCCGAGCTCACCTAGCAACACTAAAGAAAAGGAAAGGAAGGGAGTAAGCTTCACGCTTAGTAAGTCCATATGAAAAATAATAAGCAATTTATCAATATGCTTTCACAAATTCTTACAACATGTTCTTAAGGTAATACCATCATAATTGCCTTTTTACCTATGTTCAGGTCAAGCTATTTTCTTGAGTCACAGTCACTAGATTATTTATATATGGAGTTACAAAACTCCAAATTAAGATTCGCTAATTTTTCCAAAAACTAAACTCACATAACTTCTTACCATAAAATTTTCATAATTTTTCGTTTAGCCAATTCGTATAGTTTATTCTTAAAATCACCCCTTTTTCGCTGTTTGACAGTTCCGACCCTTCCTCACTATAAATTAATTTTATCATAATACAGAACTTGGATGATGTTCCCATCTATTTATCTTGAAATTAGACTCATTTTTGAATTCTAAGAATATAAATTATAACCCATAACTACTTTTTTATAATTTTCAATGATTTTCTCAAATCAGAACAGGGGATTTCTAAATTCATTCTGACTCTGTCTCACAACAATTTAAATATCTCGTAGTATGAAATTCTTTTGCTCACATTGTTTCCTTTATAAGAAACTAGACTCAAATAGATTAAATTCCATATTTAATTCAATCTCTAACTCACTTTTTACTATTTTTGGTGGATTTTCAAATTTGGACTATTGTTACTGTCCAAAACTGTTTTAATTCAATATAATGACCACTAAGTTAATAACGCCTTTACAAATCATTTCTACCATCATGGTAAAAATACATATTTATACATAAGCATGAATCCATAATCTCAAGGTCATCATAACATGACATAATAAATATGAATTTACATATCATTCAAACCTCCTTAACTTACTCATCACACATTCTCATTCTTGCCAAAAGCATGTATCAAGGCGATTACACATGAGTTTAGTGTACATACCTGTACGACATGAAACGTAACTTACAACTATTCTTACCAATGACTTACCTCAATGGGACCATAGTCAAATCATACCTTGAATTACCCGTTGAACACTCAGAATACTATTGAATACACGGAAACATTATACATAAGTGTCATATATGCAGCTAGAATCAACTCATAGCGCGCCAAGTATGTAGCCAAAGCTACCACATATTATGTAATACCTGCATTTGAGCTACTCACGGGTCTGTACACAGAGTCAGCACCCGGACCCCAAAGCTGTAACACCCCGAACCCGAGACCGACACCGGAGTCGAACACGAGGTGTTAACAGACTTTAAACCCTTTATAAAAATATTTCTCAGACACTGCCAATCTGCGTACTAGTCGCTTTAAAAATCATATCTTGAGTTTCACAACTCGAAAATCAGTTTCGTGATTTTTCCCTGAAACTAGACTCATATGCCCATATAAATATTTTTTTCTAGAATTTTTGGTCAGGCCAATTAGTACAGTTTATTAGTCAAAGTCTCCCATGTTACAGGGATCGACTACACTGACCTTTGCGCATTACGACCTGGATATCTCCCTGCACAGAGCTTCAATACTGATGCCGTTTGTTTCTATAGAAACTAGACTCAGAGAGGAATCTATCCATATATGGTATGACTCCTAATTGTCTCTGGTTAATTTATAATGAATTTCCGAAGTCGGAACAGGGAATCCAGAAACCGTTCTGGCCCTGTCTCACGAGAACCTGAATATCTCTTAACATACTGTCCATATGATCTTTTCGTTGCTTCTATATGAAAATAGACTCATCGAGCTTCGAATACATAATTTATTCATCAATTAATTCCACTCCTACTATTTTTAGTGATTTTTCAATCTCACATCACTGCTGCTGCCAGCATCTGTTACGAAAGCAACTATGCCCATTTCGTGATTTCTCCTTGATCTAACTAGTAATTCGTCATACATATCACAAATTATGATCATGACTAGCCATGCCAAAGGCTAATCATTGTCAAAAATCCCCCTACTACACTATTTCCATATCATGAATTTTAACACCAAAATAATCAACCATGACATATGGCATAAAAAGGTCGAATTATCAAGATTTACGACCTAACGTTATGAAACCAAACCCAACCGAACATTTATGCCATTTTCGCATGGCTAAAAGTTTACATACCAAAGTTCAAACACAACATAATAGCCTATACATGCCGAAATGTTCTCCTAAGCCGACTAAGAAGAAAGTACCAAAACTTGCTAGCCGGTGTGATGGCTTCGACGACGGCACGATCACGCAAAAAGAGACGAGTCCAAGAAACCTAGAATAGGTGACAAGCAAACACCGAATGAGTATATAACTCAGTAAGCCATAAGCATTCCACAACCATCCATTAATAAAATTATCACAACAGGAAACAATGAAATGAGGTTAAGTACTCCATCCATACCAAACTATACCATAGTTCCTTAAACCCTATGGTTCAATCTCATACCAAGTCCTACATTGGCCTTTCATACATCATTTTATTTTCGTTATAATCATACAATTAAACGAACTTTCACCTATTCCACAATGAACCTTATGTACGTGACTTCAACTATAATCGTCACATAGGTTCAAAACTTACCAAGCTCAACTCCAAATATAAACATAGCGCCTATTAGCCATGAACTCAAGGTACTTACCTTTTCCGCTGTCCAAAATTGACTCGGTAAAGTCGCACCCTTCATGTAAATAATTTATAGAAAATATATATTGGGTTCGCACACATAGTGCTTAATAATCAACCGCGCACACTTAGTGCCATGTACTTTAAACTCACACACTTAGTGCCATGCATTTCAAGTTCGCACACTTACCTTTTCCGCTGTCCAAAATCGACTCGGTAAGGTCGCACCCTTAATGTAAATAATTTATAGAAAATATATATTGGGTTCGCACACATAGTGCTTAATAATCAACCACGCACACTTAGTGCCATGTACTTTAAACTCGCACACTTAGTGCTGTACAATTTAAACCCGCACACTTAGTGCCAATCTCATGACCGTGAACACTTATTGCCCGCACACTTAGTGCCGAAAACCAGCCACTCAATAGGCTTCACTTCCTTTTTACATTCGACAAATTTCATCTCTACTTACATATACATTTGTATACATTTCATCTCATTAAACACAATGGTATAGGTATTACGATCCTTTAAATCAATACCAAAGATATGCTTAATGACTTACTTGTGTTGGGTAAGATGGTTCCAACTCGGCTACTCGATGATCTTTTCTTTGCCTTTGCTCGATTCTCCTCCTTTAACTCCTTGAGCTTAATCAATAAATCAACTAGTTTAACCGCCTTGCTAAATATTTACAATCCAATTACACATGCATATGTATGTTAGTATATTCGGCAATCACCCTTACTAATCACCCACTTGATCAATTATGGAGAATCAAAGTTAATATCACAATGTGTACCCTATATGGCCCATTATACATAATCAAATTTAACATCATCTATATATATTTACTCATATGGCCGAATATACCTAATCATACATACACCTAACCAAAAATAATTTCTAAAATCTTTATATCATTTATACACTAGTAAAGCATCCTTTCCCTTTCCATCAATTTAGCACATGCATTACTCATTAACCTACAAAAATTATATTCGGCCTTAGCACACAACTTGCTAACCGATTCTTCCCCATCTAGCAACCAATGCACATATGTGCTCACTCAAAAATGCTAAAAAAAAAGAGATTCAAGAATCATCAATCCACCATCACATGCATCATTAACAACCTTCATATTTAGCATGCAATGGCATTAACACAACTCCACCTAGGCCGAATCTTAACTCATCTTCATGCCTCATCACCACAACATCAAACATCAAAATACCAACCAAGAATGTAACATGCATGGCCGAATATCATCTCCATCATTTAACAAAGTTTGAACCATGGCTAGGTAGATTTCAAACTTACAACTTAAAATATACATGAATCTCAAAGAATAATATCAAACATACCTCAATCTAGTTACATGCATGGCCAAACTTCCTCCTAATTCTCTTCCAAACCAAACATGAAGCAAGAACTCCTTCCTCCTCCCTTAGAATTTTCGGTCAAAAGAGGATGAAAAAGGATGAACAAGTTTTTCTTTTCCTTTCTTTAGCTCACGGCATTGGGGGGGGGGAAACAACCACTCATTTTTTTGTTTTTCCTTTCTTTATTACCCATACTCCTTATTTTATTTTATTTTACATACCTCACTAGGCCAACATGTTCCCAACATGTTTCCACCCATCGCATGGCCAACCACTAGCTCAAATTTTGGGTAATTTGACATGCAAACCCATCATTTTCACAACATGCATTAATAGACCATTTTAAATTAGCCTATCATATTTTCACCATGTCTCATATCGATCCCTATTTAATAATTTCTCATGCAATTGGAAAAATTGGAGAATGAAACTTCCACATACTCATGTACACACATAATAAGCATAGAATATGGAAATTAATTATTTTTATGACTCGGTTTTGTGGTCCCGAAACCACTTCCCGACTAGGGTCAATTTTGGGCTGTTACAAAAGCATTGTCATGCAATGCCTTCTCATTGAATTACTCACGGGTCTAATCACAAAATCAGTACCCGAACCCACATTACATACACTTATCTCATGAACTCAGACTACAACTCATGAGTTCAGATCACATTGTTTCACATGACATATCACCTGTATCCTAGACTATTCCTAAGGTTCAAACGAGATTTCTTACTTAACACATTGTCGTCGCACTTACTCATAATGTCATTTACATTACTAACATACATTTCATACTTTCATAATAATCAAACAAGCATATATGTATACTTTTGATAACAATAAAACATCTCAATACTCATATTATCAAAACATTAACATTCGGCATCACTTTCTCATGCACAATATCGTCAACATATAACTCAATTTAATCTTAGAAAGATAAGTTTCAAATACATTAGCAATAATATGGATAACATGCTTAAATTTGTCACACGGGCTTACCTCAAATACAATTTCGGCTAATTACGCCATTTTAGTCCATAACCTTGTACGTTCTGATTTAAGCCCAAATCTCGATTTTCTTGATCTATCATGATGAAATTCACTCATTTAATCATTAAATTAATTAAAACATTCTAAAATTCACAATTTGGAAAAATGACTGTTTTGCCCTTAGACTTTACAAAAATTATGATTTTGCCCTTAGGCTCGTAAATCGATTTTTATCGAATTTCCTCCTTTACCAAGCCTAGAAAAATTATTTTTGTAACTATAGCAACTCATAATTTCAATTATTACACACATTTACTCTCTATTTTACAACCTTTATAAAATGGTACTTTTAGGTGTTTTCATGCTAACACCTTTCACAAAAGTTGTTTATTTCACAACTAAGATTCATTTTCTTCCATAAAAATGCAGCAAAAAAATGAATATTCTTATTTTAAAACCCTATAATTTCAACCATTTTGTAAAATAATCCGTCCATTAGCTAAATTAAGCTACAAGGGTTCCAAAAATACAAAAATTATCAAAAATAAGCATCTAAATCACTTACTTGCAAGGGATAATAATGGCTGATATTTTTGATTCTTCAAAACCTCTTCTTTTCTGGTAATTTCTGTGGGGAGAAGATGAGGAAAAAGATGATATCTTTTTCTCTCTCTTTTATTTATATTTTATTCAATTTTAAGTCACCAACCCACCTAACATTGACAACTTGGTCAAATCTTGTCCCTATGGCAGACCAAGCTTCTTTTAAGGGCCTATTTTCACTTTAAACACCTCCAATTTTGGTTCTCTAGCAATTTAACACCTTTGGCTAGTAAAACAAAACTTTTGTCCTTTATGCGATTTAGTCCTTTTTTTGAAATTAAGCTTATAAATGCTAAAATTAATTCACCAAATTTTTCATGCACTCATATAATCATGCTATAACACATAAAATAATATTAAAAATAATTTATCTGGCCTTAGAATAATGATTTCAAAACCATTATTCCGATTAGGCCCAAAATCGGGATGTTACAATATCTCAATCTATATTGTTCATTCCAGAATCAATGGGAGGTGGCTTAAACACAAAGGTAGGTCCTTACACCATTTTCATAGATGACTAACTCAGACTTAAAACCACAAACTTTCACTACTCATACATAAACATATTATCTTGTAACAACCCACTTTTCAGTGGTATCGAAAATAACAGTTTTGGGACCACAATTCTAACGAGAGAGTCCATTGATATATTTAATTAATATTTATGAGTTAAATATAGTGTAATAGTGAATCTTGATTTAAAATATTCTATTAATTGGTCAAATAGTCAAGGTATAAGTGGTGCATAACGAAAGTCAAGTGATTTTTGAAAATGAGGTATCGAGACCTCATTTTTGTAAACCGAGCCTGTGAATATTTTTATTAAATATTTATGTATTTATTATTTTAATGAATTTAAGTTTGATCCAAAAGTTTTAAAGTTTGGATGATTAATTAAGGAAAGAGCTAAATTGTAAAAAAATAGTAAAAGTTAATTATTATTGATTTCTATAAATTAAAAGGTTTAAATGGTAATTATGTCAAGACTTATATGGCAAATAGACAAAAATGGAAAAGCATGTACGGTTAGTGCTTATTTCTTTTGATTATTTTATGTTAAATTAGTTTAAATAACATTAATAATGGTTAAAAGCACGAAAACATAAAATCGTCACCTTATTTTGTCTTCCATCTGAAAAGAAAAAAAAATAGAAACACCATTGTTCAACACTCAAGGTTTAGCCAAACTTAAATTTTTGTATGGTAAGCTTTTTAATCCCGTTTCTTGTAAATTTTATATTTTTGAGATTGTTGCAACTAGGTCTAGTTAACTCGTACCTCTATTTTTAAAATTTTCAAAGATGTAATAATTTTCGATTGACGTTATTTGAAGTTTTTGAATATTTATAGTAGATTTTGAAGCTTAGAAATGAAATAGGATTAATTTGTTAAGTAAATTTTGTTAGTTTTGAGTTTAGGGGCTAAATTGTGAATATCTTGAAATTGGTATTGAATTTTTATAAATTATGATTATAGGAGGATGTTTATGGACAGAATTGAAGTGGGTTTAAAATTTGGACTTCAAATTCGAAGGATATTATAAGTTCGATTTTAGGGACTAAATTGAATAAAATGTAAAGTTTAGGAGCATTTGAATAATAAAATTAAAATTATAAATACTTATAATAGGATGATATAAGATGTTTAGAATTGATAAATTGAATTGAATTATAGAATAGATAAGAAATTGGACCAAATTGAATAAAATCGGGGAAATGGCAAATTTTTTTGATTAGTCCTTAGAGAGTTGTTTGTTTGCTGTCTTGACCAGGTAAGTTCACACAGTATGTTTGTGTTAAATGGTTATGCATTTAGGATTATAATTGGAATTATATTTAGTTGAAATTTTAATTATTTACAATTTGGTACAAAAAGCTAAGTGAGAGGATTAAATTTAATGCAATGAATTGAAAATTGAAATAATTATGTAATTGACCTTAAATTGATTGAATTAGGATACATTATGTGATAAAGTGATATTTTGATGAGATGAGCTAACTTGATTTGACTTAGATTGGTTGATAATGATAAGGACTAAATTAAATATATGTAAAAATATAATATAATGTTATAATGTGAAATTGAGCTTATATTGAGATGATTTATTTCTACCATATGTTGGATAAATGTACTCATGATGAAAATAATATGAATTGAGGTATTGGTTGATAATGAAATATGAAATGAATTCCCTACTAATTGTTCGGGCAAAGCCAAATATAGTTGGCATGCCATAGGATAGGAAGAGTTGAGAGTTACTTTGACTACAAGTTGATGAGGCACTGGGTGCCAATTTGTTTTGGTTATATTGATGAGACACTGGGTGTTAAACTTATTGATAGCACTGGGCACAACTATTTGCTTCGAATTTATCCAATGAGATATTTGGTGCCAAACTGGTGTGTTGGTTGGATCCGTGTATCCGTCCGAGTCCAAGTCATGTTAATAGGGAAATAAATGGTAAAAACGAAATATATGATATTTGAAATGATAGATGATGTGAAATGAAGTCGAATGTGAAATGGAATATGAAATTGTGGAATGAGTTGGGAACATTGACTGATTATGTTCAATGAATCCATGAATTTGGAAATTGAGATGGAATGTGATTTGTAATTCGTATTATGAAATGAAGTAGTAATTGACACTAAATTGGTAATTGATATATATATATTTGGTATAAAGATGAATCGATATGAAACGGGAATGAAGTTTATACGATTTAATATGAATTTGATTGAGAATTCAAATTATGAAATGAAAATTAATGTTTGACATTATTTTGAAATGGGATGTATTACGGCTAAATAAATTGTCTGATATGATTAAGATAGTGAAATGATTAAATGATTGTTTGTTTTATGAATCATAATGAAAAGTTGAATTAAGTGAATTGAAATGTTATATGATTGAATTAATATATAGTATGATAAATGTTGAACTTACCTTTTGGATATGCTATTTGTCATGATAGGCAAACTTTATCAAGCAAAGTAACATGTAGTGTATAGTTATTTGGTTTTAATACCTATGGACTTGCTAAGCAATTGTAATGCTTACTCCCTTTTTCCTTCTTCCCTGTAGTGTCAACTTGTAGAACATGTTAGGTGAATCATCGAGAAGTTCACACTATCCTGGTATTGATTCCGTAGTCCTTTGACAATATTAAGGCTTGGTTATGTCTAGCATGTACTTCTAAGTTGTTTTGGTTTACTTATATAGTGATATGGTTTGAATTTTGTATTTGGTATTTGAGATGACATTTTGAGTATGCAATTATATAAGCAATATGATGTCATGATATAGATTAGTTGGTTTGAAAGTGAGGTATATAATATTTGGCATGTTTTGGCATGTACCTAAGAGAGTTATGTGGTTGTCTATGTTATTGATTGCCTCTGAACGTACTAACATCCAGAGTGTGAATACTGCTACAATATATAAGGAATTGAGGCGATGTTCGTAGGCATATGGGTCAGGTTGTAATATAGTTTTGTTTATAATGAAACACCTGGTAAGTATTCCAAGGATCCTACCCAAAGGATGCTAGCATTAGGCCAATTTCAACCTAAGAACCACAAGATTTTTAGCATTAGGTTATATTACGAAAATATATATATAATAGCGATTTTTGGGGTTTTTATAATAATAGTAATAATAATAAGAAAAACAAATAGTATTGGGAATTCTAAGAGTAAAGTTGATCAAATTTGATTATGGGTAATTAGCTCGCTTCGGTAATCTTTATCAACTTTTGCTTCAGCCTCCTCGTCAATCAACTAGTCGATACCCTAGCAGGATCTTTCGATACGTCCACTAGAAGAACGAGTCAGTAAAGACTACTTATCTTTCGAACTCGCAGTACAGACCAGCTCAGGGTTAAGGCGTTCATGGATAGGCCATACCAAATTTGGGTTAACTCCCACCTTGATAACTTTCTATGGTCGTCAAGCCTAGGGTTTAGGTTCTTGCTTTCCTGAATAGTTGATCTGTTGAATAACTCTACAAAGCAATTAATCTGTCATACCTCCACTCGTTAATCCCCCACTGAGGGATTAGTTCCTCATAGTTTTCATAAACAATATAAAATCAATATAAATCGTAAACATAATAAATAAATCGAAAGTAGAAAGTTTAGGAAAAAAACCTTATTTGTATTAAGAATGAGAGTGAATCCACAAAGTTTGATTGCATCCACAAACTAGATTTCCTGTGATAAAAAAAAGAACAAATGGAAATAAATCTAAAACATAAGAAAAGAGAAAAACTCAAACTAAAATGAAAAGAGAAATTCTAAACTAAGTAATTGGTGTCTATAACATATGTCAAATGAGTCTATTTATAGACTTGAGGTGGTCGTCGTCCTTAACCTTAGGTTTAGCTGACATTCTCCAGCTTAAAGTTGGATTGTACAGACCAAAACACCCTTGGATCATAATTACTTTCTATCCAGAGTCGATGTCACTACACATCAAGACCTGTATCATGACATAGAAGTCAGTACACTTTTCTACAGAGAGTCTTCAGAGGTATGTCGCAACACTCTTATGCTGTGTTACGACATCGAAGGCAATCTCGGAATTCCTCTATTTTGCTCCTTATGTTGCCACATTGAATCCTCTATGGTTCGACATAGTGACTAGTATCAGTTTAGCACACCCTCTAATGGTCTTCTGCACACTTACAAAGTACATTAGGCCTCATTCAGCCCCTAAGGTCAATAAAAGACTCAAATTGCACATTTTATTGAATTCAACTAAACTTACTAATACATAATTAAAACCTAATAATAATGCTTATTTTCAACCTCTTAAAGTGCGAAAACTAATTTAATCTACTACATTGAATTAAGATAGATCAAACTTCCCCACACTTAAGTCATTTCTTATTCTCAAGAAATACAAATAAAAACAAGAAATGAAAAAGATGACCCTTGAGCAAATATAATACAAGTATTGACTTTGGAGCACATGACTAGGCATTTTATCTTTACAAATAATTTTGACATGATGAATAATTGACTTACCACTTTTGATTTCAGACTTCTAAGTTCATTACATTACAAAGTATACAAACATTAAAGGCCTCACATGTAGGAATCCATCAACAAATCATACAAGTAGTTTGATTATCCTAGTAGAATACAAATAGTTGCTGATGTGATTGTTTAATATAATGTCCACTTATGCATAAGGATACCTAGACTACATAGGACTTTTTGGCTTGTAGTGTTCAGAAGCTAAGACAAATATGGAAATTAAGCATAATAAGCATCACAAAGGTTTCAAGCACGAAAATAGTTTGGCACATCATATTGTTCCTAGTTCTCCCCCCTTAGTGACCTTTACCCACTCACCGTCTTATTTCCCTTTCTTTCACCTTCCTTATTTCTCCACATAGGAAATAACAACTTAATATATCAATTACGACTAGCTTACAAGTTTCTATGCACTAATGAATGAGTTTTTCTACTTTTTTGACTTCGTCACCTTTTTCTTTTTCAATACGTCTCATTCACAAATGCTTTTTCTTTTTAAGTACTTTTTCTACTTGTTTTGATTTCTTTTTTAATTTTTCTTTTGTTTTGCACTTTAAGCTAACCTATAATTCCTATATCACCTGATCTTTCCTATTTCACTCTGTTTTTACAAAATTCGCCATAATGTATCTACTTAACCCTCAATACGTATGGCCAGACGTCCATAGTCATGCAGTTTAGGACTAAAGAAAGAAGGCAAATATAAATTAATTCAAATTGTTGTGTCTTCTTCATTTGGGGTTCTTATATAGAAAATCAAAACCAAACACAAAATAACCAAAAATCTACTATTATCGTACTCTAAAAACAAATTAAACTCATCCAAAAATTTTAATATGATCCAAAAACTAAATGTAACATCCCAAACTCGGCCTAAACATTATCCTGAATCTAGCGATGTCACATGATAGCGTTTGAAACTAAGTTGTTACGATAAAAGAATTTTCATTTGTTTCCACTTATTGACCCCAAAATCGTCATTTATCGAGTAAAACGTTTTAACGCATTTCGTTGTGGAATCTTTTAAAATTCGTTTTGAGTAATCGCGATTTTAGAGAAAACTTTGTTTTTTTTTAAATCGGGATTTTAAACGTCTTAGTAGTTATAAATCCATAAAAATAAATAATAACCCAAATTAAGTAAAAGTCCCAGAATGTCCGCAATTTACATCAAGAATTAACCTAGAAAATAATTAAGAATTAAATACCCAAAGTTGAAGTCAAAATAGTTTAATTATGTGTGGCCACCGTCAAGTCCTTTACTGTACCGATCTGTCTGGGGATTGCTTGTACAAATTAAGTAGAAGGGGTGAGTTTACGTAAACTCAGTGTGTAATCTCCATGCAAACAAACAGACAATAAACAAATATTCATAGTATGGGCCTAAGCCCTTTTCAATATCAGTATCAGTTTCAATTTGGCCTTAGCCCATTTCAGTAACAGTAAGCATTAGGGGCTTAGCCTATCTTAGTAACAGATATGCAGATACAAAAATCCTACCCAACCAGCCTCTACACTCCATCTCCGTCCAACCCTACACTCCATGTGGGGATATAATCAACCCACCCATCCCTGCACTCAAAATAGCACCAAATGCGGCACTAGACAGTGATTTGCAGTTGAATTGCTAGTAAGTTAGGCTCGAAGCCTTTCAGTACACTTCTTCCGATCAATATCAAACCCCAACCCGATGCAGTGTAGCATACAATTATGTCATGCTATCTCATATTATAGTTCATATAATATCAATTCAGTGAACTATTATCATGCTCAAACACTTATAAACGTGTAACAGTCATTCAGTCGTTTCATACAATTAGGAGTCTAAGTAAACTTACTGACCTTACAGTAGGTTCACAGATGTCTCGGGCGACTCGTGCAACCTTAGCAACAAATCAGTGAAAATGGGCTCACACGCCCATGTTGTCTGCCCGTGTGGGTCCATACGCTTGTGTGGCTCACATGGCCCAAAATCCCACACGCCCGTGTGGTTTACCCGTGTGGGCCCACACACTTGTGTGGCCCACATGGCCTAAAATGGCCGAGCTCGTGTGTCACACATGGCCTCGTCTAGCCATCACATGGCTATGTCATGCTCGCACGGCCTGGCTCATTGATCACACGCCCTGGCTCGTTGATTACACGCCCGTGTATCGTCACACGGCCTACCACACGGGCGACCACACGCTTGTGTGGCGTCGAAAGTAAGCTTTTTTGGCTTTTCGCCGAACCCCTTTTTTGCTTTTTGGGTGCACACCTGGTATTGATTCGCTGCAAAAACACTCCTGAGCACTCCAGAACCTACATTCGACCAACCAAAGCCCAATTTCAATCACTTAAACCGATACTAAACCAATTTATCAAGAGCAGGTATTCCCAAATATTCCAACAAGTCTTACCCTGAACACACAATAATGAAATCACACCTCCTCGATACCAATTGAAACTCCACAACCGTCTAAGAGTCTCCTAAACACGAAACCACTCTATTAATCACTGATTCAGGAATTCCGAAACTAAAACACACCTACCCCAACTTACTGAAGTAGATGAACTCAAAGATGGTTCCCACAATGATGATTTGCAAAAATACAGAAACAATAAAAAGTAGGGAAAAGAGGAGAATTTTCGGCTATAGAGCAAAAGATGGATGAAAAAGAAAAGAAAACTGACAGAAGAGGGGAATAAATGTCGGTTACAGAGAGAATTTTTGGGGAAAACTGATTCACTCAATCCATTCAACCACCCACCACTCAGTTATCCAATATAACTCAAACTCTTTATCACCAAACCGAGCAAAAATAATCTCCCTTGCCCATGCAGAGATTTGAACTCAAGATCTCCAACCAATTAACACTCCACTTAACTACCGGACTAGCAAGCCCATTCTGTTAATTACTTACACACTTTTACTTATAAGCCTACTAATCAGGGATAGGGCTTAATTCATAAAAATACCAAAATTTACGCAAGTCAAAGCTTGAACTTGGGACCTCTCAGACACACCCAGAACACTTAACCATTGTAGTAAATACACAATTATGTGTCACACATACACAGAAACTAAAATTAAAAATTTGAGGCGTTACAACTCTACCCCCTAAAAGAAAATTTCGTCCTTGAAATTTACTTGATCAGAATAGATAAGGATATTACTGACGCATCGCATCCTCAGGTTCCCACGTGGCCTCCTCAGAGCTATGATTACGCCATAGAACCTTAACCAATAGGATGGATTTTCTCCTCAGAATCTTTACGTTGCAATCTAATATCTGAGCTGGCTCCTCCTCGAAAGTCAGATCTGGCCTAACTTCGATCTCCTCAACTGGAACAATATGCATGGGGTCAGAGCGGTAACACCTCAACATCGAGACATGGAAAACATTATGAATCTAATCCAACTCTGGAGGTAGCTCTAACTGGTAGGCAACTGGTCTCACTCGTTTTGGTATGCGATAGGGTTCAATAAACCTAGGGCTCAACTTGCCCTTACGACCAAATATCAGTACCTTCTTCCATGGTGAGACCTTAAGAAAAATGAAGTCTCTCATAGAAAACTCAATCTCTCGACGCTTCAGGTCTGCGTAAGATTTCTGTCTATCGGTTGCCGTTTTCAATCAGACTCGAATCAACCTAACTTTATCCTCAGTATCAGAAACTAGTTCAGGACACAGAACCCGTCGCTCAACCAATTCAGTCCAACATAACGGAGTGCAACACTTACGACCATAAAGTGTCTCGTAAGGTGCCATCTGTATATTAGACTGGTAACTATTATTGTAAGCGAACTCTGCCAATGGAAAATTCTCCTCCCAACTACCTCGAAAGTCAATCATACAGCTCCTTAACATATCCTCCAATATTTGAATCACCCTCTCAGATTGACCATCTGTCTAAGAATGGAAAGTAGTACTGAAGTCCATCCTTGAACCCAGAGCCTCATGTAACTTTTTCCAGAACTGAGACGTGAAACGAGGATCCCTATTAGAGATGATCGAAACCGGTACCCCATGCAATCTCTCTATCTCAAACACATATAGCTTAGCCAGCTTTTGCAGCGAGTAGTCAGTACGAACTGGTATGAAATGGGTGGACTTGGTCAACTGATCCATGACGACCCATACAAAATCCTTTTTAGTGGGTGTGAGGGGTAACCCACTAACGAAGTCCATAGTCACTCGCTCCTACTTTTAAAGTGGAATATTAACTGGCTGCAGCAACCCCGAAGGTAACTTATGCTCAGCCTTAACTTGCTGGCAAGTCAGACACTTACCCACAAAATCGATAACCTCTCATTTAAGTCCTGGCCACCAGTATAACTCACGAAGGTCTTGGCACATCTTGTTTCCCCCAAGATGCATAGCATATGGGCTACTATGCGCCTCTCCCAGTATGGACTGCCTCAAATCAATACCCTTTGGAACATAAATTCTCTCACGGAAACATAGCACCCTTTCGCTATTCAGTCCAAAATCCATAGTATCACCACTCTCAACCTGTTGGATTCGAAGGCTTAGTGATTCATCCTCCAACTGTTTACCTTAATCTGCTCAATCCACGTTGATTTAACCTGAAGTTCAGCCAACAGACTACCATCATTAAATAAACTGAGGCGAGCAAACATCACCCTAATATCAGTCAAAACCCTTCAGCCCAGTGCATCGGCCACCACATTAGCCTTACTAGGGTGGTACTCGATCATACAGTCGTAGTCCATAAGTAGCTCAATCCATCTACGCTACCTAAGATTCTGTTCCTTCTGAGTGAGGAGATATTTGAGGCTCTTGTGATTAGTGTAGATGATACACTTCTCACCATACAAGTAGTGCTTCCAGATTTTTAGTGCAAATACCACTGCGGCCAACTCCAAGTCGTGCATCAGATAATTTGCCTCATGAGTCTTAAGCTGAAGAGACGCATGTGCACCACCCTACCCTCTTGTATCAACACACATCCCAAACCAACATTTGATGCATCGCTGTAAACAGTGAACTCTTTTCCAGACTCTGGCTCTATCAAGATAGGAGCCTCAGTCAGTACGGTCTTGAGCTTCTCAATGCTCTCTTGCTGCGTATCAGTCTAGTTAAACAACACATCCTTACATAGCAACTTAGTCAAGGGTGATGCAATTAGTGAAAACCCCTCTAAAAATCGTCAGTAATACCCAGCCAGTCCCAGAAAACTGCCGACCTCAAATACAGTCTTAGGTTGCTTCTAATCCAAGATAGCCTCAATCATTTAAGGATTAACTCTAATCCCCTCAGTAGAAACCACATATCCCAGAAATGTTACTTCACGTAACCATAACTCACATTTACTAAACTTGGTGTATAGTTGTTTCTCTCCCAGAATCTGTAAGACCACTCTGAGATGTTTATCATGTTCATCCTCAGTCCTCGAATATACCAGTATGTCATCAATAAATACCACTATGAACCGATCCAAATAGGGTTGGAACACCCAGTTCATCAGATCCATAAAAGCTGCTGGTGCATTCGTCAGTCCAAATGGCATCACTAGGAACTCATAATGACCGTATCGAGTCCTAAATGCTGTCTTATGCATATCAGCCTCCTTAACTCTCAATTGGTGATACTCTGATGGAGATCAATCTTAGAGAAAATTGAAGCACCTCTGAATTGCTCAAATAGATCATCTATCCTTGGTAGGGGGTACTTATTCTTGATGGTCAGCTTATTCAGTTGCCAATAGTCGATACACATACGTATGGGTCCATTTTTCTTTTTCATAAACTGAACTGGTGCTCCCCACGGAAACACACTAGGGCGAATAAACCCACAATCCTATAACTCTTGAATCTGAGCCTTAAGCTCTATGAGCTCTTTTAGTGCCATTCTATATGGAGCGGTGGACACTGGAGCTGTACCAGGAAGGAGCTGTACTAGGAAGGAGCTGAATCCCAAACTTTACTTCACAATTTGGAGGTAACCCAGGTAGCTCTCTAGGAAATACGTCTGGAAAGTCTTTAAACGTCCTGATATCCTTAATCGAAGAATCCCTAGAATCTGAAACACTGATGTACGCCAAATACACCTCACATCCCTTACGAACCAACTTTGCTGCCCTTAGTACAGAAATCACATTCGATAAGTAGTTCCAACATTCCCGAATTACGATTACCCGCAGTCTTCCTCCGTTCTCAGTACAACCCTTTTTGTGGCAAAATCTAAGCTCACTTGGTGCTTGACCAACCAATCTATCCCCAGTATCAGATCAAACTCTCTGAAAGGAAGTTCCATCAAATTCGCCAGAAAGATAGCCCCTTGAACCTCTAAAGGGACATCTCTAAACAACTTATTTGCCCTTATCAATTACCCCAATGGACTCAGTATAGTGACCTCACTCGTAGTGCTCTCAACCAGTATACCCAAGTTTCCAAATACGGTACAAGCTATATAGGAGTGAGTAGATCCTATATCTATGAGTGCAGTATAAGGTAAATTATAAATAAAGAATGTACCTGTGATAACATCTGGAGCATCTCCATCCTCTCGGTGACGTGCAGCAAAAACTAGAGCCCGCTGCCTCGCTTCAATATGACCAGCACCTCTGCCCGGTGCTCTCTGACCACGACCTAACCCATTACCACATCTGGCCTGACCACGGCCTCTTGGTGGTTGCTGAATCACTCTCAATGGTGCTGTAGTGGTGCTGTAGTACCAATACCCGGAGCTTGCATCTGATCGGACCTCCGCAGACAATTCCTAATATGGTGCTCCAAAGAACTACACCTCAAGCATGCCCTAGTCCTTTTCCAACAGTCGTCCAAATGATGTCTACCACAGTCAGTACAAGGTGGCTGTCCACTAGCAGTAATAGGAGCCCCAAATCTGATTGGCCCATCCACTCTGGCCTTTTTATTAGGCCTTTGAATGGTACTCGAGGGCCCCGAATTCCTCTTGCTCCTACCTCTCTCTCGATTCTGGCGCTCAGGGCGCTTTACCTCTTCGACAATCTTTGTCTTATCAACTAGTGCAGCAAAGGCTCATTCCCTCTATGGAGCTGTCAGAACCCTCAAATTATCCCTGAGGCCATCCTTGAAGTGAACACATCACTCATACTCAATCGCCACCATACCTCGCGCATAGTAGCCCAGTCTCAAAAATTCGGCCTCATACTTGGCCACTGTTCTATCTCATTGAGTCAAATTCAAGAACTCTCTCCTACGAGCGTCCATATAACTGGCACCCACATACTTCCCCTAGAAGGTAGTCTTGAAGAACTCCCAGGATAGTCGATCGGGTTGAGTGCCTTCATTAACCGTGAGCCACCACTGATATGCCTCACATATAGCAACGATACAACACCCTTTAATTTTTGCTCGGGGTTGTAGTCTAGATCATCCATAATCCTCTCTGTGGGCTCTATCTAATACTCAGCTAGATTAGGGGCAACTCTAGCAATACCCCTGAAAAACTCAGCTCCGTTAGACTAGAGTCGTTTCGTAACTGACCCTCTGCCTCCAGCTCCACTATTGGGCCCATCGACCCTCTCTAAAATCCTTAACATGGCCTGGGACAGTTTGTTGTCCCCAGCCGCTCGATCATAAGACCCAGTCTCATTCACAGGTGAAGTCGGTGTCTCACTAGTATCCAAATTAGGCGGATTGCCAGATGACGAAGACCCAGCTCGAGCACTTCCATAGCCTCTACCACGGCCTATTATATCCCGTCTGTGAGTACCTCTGGTGCTCATTTTCTAATCGCATTTTATCTGTATTAACAGTTTTATGTGACAGTTTACAGTTCCAACGTTTATTAACAGATATTTTATAAAAATAGTATAAAAAATGTAAAGTTGTTTCTTACAACGCAGTGTTAATCAATGCCTATCAGTTTTACTACAGTCTCGGTATACACTATTTTAAGTGTTTTCAGTACAGTCTATCTATAGTAGTCTAAGCATATACTACCTATAGCAGTTTCAGGATATACTATCAAAAACAGTTTCAGAACAATTCACAGTTCCAGAAAACTTACTAGATCGGCGCTGGAGACTCGGTGTACCATACTTTCAGTAAAACATTTAGAAATTAATTCTCAAAAAAATCATGTCTTAAAAACCCACATCCACAGTCTAGTCTTGCAACCTGACTCTAATACCATTAAATGTAACATCTCGAACCTGGCCTAGACATTATGGTTGAATTTGGCGATGTCACATAATAGCGTTTGAAACTAAGTTGTTAAGATAAAAGAATTTTCATTTCTTTCCACTTATTGAACCTAAAATGATTATTTATCTAGTCAAACGTTTTAAGACATTTCGTTGTGGAAGCTTTTAAAAGTCGTTTTGAGTAATCGCGTGTTTAGAGAAAACTTATTTTTTTTGAAAATCAGGATTTTAAACGTCTTAGCAGTTATAAATCCATAAAAATAAATAATAACCCAAATTAAGTAAAAGTACCAAAAAGTCTGCAATTTACATCAAGAAATAACCCAAAAAATAATTAAGAATTAAATACCCAAAGTTGAAGTCAAAATAGTTTAATTACGTGTGGCCACCGTCAAGTCCTCCGCTGTACCGATCCGTCAAGTCTGGAGATTACCTGTACAGATTAAACAGAAGCGATGAGTTTACGTAAATTCAGTGTGTAATCCCCATACAAACAAACAGACAGTAAACAAATATTCACAGCCTGGGCCTAAGCCCTTTTCAATATCAGTATCAGTTTCAGTTTGGCCTTTGCCTATTTTAGTAATAGTAACCATTAGTGCCTTAGCCCATCTCAGTAACATATATGCAGATACAAAAATCCTACCCAACCAGCCTCTACACTCCATCTTCGTCCAACCCTACACTCCATATGGGGATATAATCAACCCACCCATCCCTACACTCCAAATAGCACCGAATGCGGCACTAGACAGTGATTTGCAGCTGAACTGCCAGTAAGTTAGGCTCAAAGCCTTTCAGACACTTTCCCTCCGATCAATATCAAACCCCAACCCGATGCAGTGCAGCATACAATTATGTCATGCTATCTCATAATACAGTTCATATAATATCAGTTCAGTGAAATGTTATCATGCTCAAACACTTGTAAACGTGTAACAGTCATTCAGTCGTCTCATACAATTAGGGGTCTAAGTAAACTTACTGACCCTATAGTAGGTTCGCAAATGTTTCGGGCGACCCGTGCAACCTTAGCAACAAATCAGAGAAAATGGGCTCACACGCCCATGTTGTCTACCTGTGTGGATCACACGGCCTGGCCCAAAATCCCACACGCCCGTGTGGCCCAAATGGCCCAAAATGGTCGAGCACGTGTGTCGCACATGGCCTCACCCAGCCACCACACTACTGTGTCATGCGCGCAAAGCCTGGCTCGTCGATCACACACCTGTGTACCATTACACAGCCTACCGCACGGGTGACCACATGCCCATGTGGAGTCGACACTAAGCTTTTTCATCTTTTTGTCAAACCCTTTTTTTTGCGTTTCGAGTACACACCTGGTATCGATTCACTGCAAAAACACTCCCGAGCACTCCAGAACCTACATTCGACCAACCAAAGCCCAATCTCAATCACTTAAACCGATACTAAACCAATTTATCAAGAATATGTATTCCCAAAAATTTCCAACAACTCTTTACTTTGAAAATACAATAATAAATCGCACCTCCTCGATACCGATTGAAACTCCATAGTAGTCTAAGAGTCTCCTAAACACGAAACCACTCTATTAATCACTGATTCAAGAATTCTAAAACTAAAACATGCCTACCCCAACTTGCTAAAGTAGATAAACTCAAAGATGGCTCCCACAATGATGATTTGTAAAAATACAGAAACAAGAAAAAGTAGGGAAAAGAGAGGAAACTTTTTGGCTATAGAGCAAAAGATGGATGAAAAAGAAAATAAAACTGATAGAGGAGGGGAATAGGCATCGGTTACAGAGAGGATTTTTGGGGAAAACTGATTCACTCAATCCTTTCAACCACCCACTTCTCAGTTATCCATTATAACTCAAACTCTTCGTCACCAAACCGAGCAAAAATAATCTCACTTGCCCATGCAGAGTGTAACAACCCATACCCGTAACCCACACTGGAGCGAAATACGAGGCATTATCTAACTCGATCTCATGCACACAAATGTTTCCCGGTCACCAAGACTTGGTCCAATTTAGATCTTTTTCAATTTATACTTTGGACTTCTTATTATGGGCCTACTAGCCCTAAATAGACCTTTGAAAACTATTCAGGATCAACCCGGGTCCTTAAACCATCTATAGAAAATTTGACTTTGAAACAAGGCATACGCTTGTGTGGCCATTCCAATGTGGTTGTGTTGATGGCCTGTGTGGCTCACACGACATAAGCAATACAAGGACACACCCATGTCCTCCACTCATGTGGAATTAATTCTAAATGCACACCTATAGGGGTTTTTACACGGCCTGGCACACGCCCGTGTCCCTGGCCTATGTCCTTCACATAGCCATGACACGCCCGTGTCCTAGCCCGTGTACAAAAACATAGACATTCTGCTTCTGACGTCAGTATCCCTAAAATGTCACACGGCCAAGGCACACTCCTGTGTGCTAGGCCGTGTCCATCACACGGCTGAGACACACGATCGTGTCTCTGCCCGTGTGTTTACTACCATGTATACTGACTTGAAATTTTTACGTGCAGGGGACACACGGCTGGACTACACGCCTACGGGGCAGACCGTGTGTCATACACGGCCTAGACACACGCCCATTTGTCTGCCCGTGTGGACGATATAAGGTTATTTACCAAGCGTCCTTGCCACCCTTACTTATACAACCTACACAAAATCAACCAAACCAATACATGAATAACTTATTTAAACCAATCAGCCACAATAGACTACATATCAATTAAGCAATTACTCATTCATGAGAGTAACTTCATTTGCATACATCAAAATGAATATTTACCATCATTCAAGGCTTAATACAAAATGAAGGGTTTCCAACCCAAGCCAACACATTTGGCCAGTTCTCAATGACATAAAAATAGAAAAGTCTAAGCCTCATACATGCCATATTCAAAAATATAAATCAAACTATACCGAATGCTTCGATCGATAGTGTGATCAATATCTCTGACTTCTTTTGGTCTTGAACTAGATAGGGGGCAATATAAGAAAATGAAAAAAGAGAAGGAGTAAACATAAAGCTTAGTAAGTTGCACATAAATAAATATACAACATAACTTTACCATTCATCAACAAGTATCATAATACACAAGCGGCATAAGCAAAACTTACTCATCAATATTCAATACACCTCATATAACATATATTGAGCTCACATTTCATACATATCATATAGGTACCTGTACCACTCACAACATGGTTATACTTTCTTTGTTAACTTGAAATCATACTTTCACCGTTGAAGATTTGGAGCATTGTCGGATACTCATTTAGCCTCAAACTGGGGTCAGGTGTCGAAGCCATGTCCCAGGCATGGTCTTACACGAGTTCTAGCATATCTGTGCCGATGTCATATCCCATACATGATCTTACACTTGCACATCTCATAGCCGATGCATGTCCCAGACATGTCTTACACTGACTTACGTCTCGAGGCCGATGCATGTCCCAAACATGTCTTACACTAGTACTAGTCTCAATGCCGATGCCATGCTCTAGACATTTTACATTGGTTCTCATAATATGGCCGATGCATGTCCTAGACATGTCTTACACTAGCTAACACAAGTGACCCAAACGTTATGGCATGAATATCTGTTTTATTTCCTAAGGTTCAATCGGGAATTCTACTATCTCTATTCTTATCACATTTTCTCATTTCTACAATCAAGCAATTTATACTATAATAATTCCAACATAATTCAAACACATATATTCCCAATGTAGTTGTATTATTTATATACAACTTACCTCGGATTACAAAATGTGACGACTAGTCGATTTAGTCGATTTGCTTGGCTTTCTCCCCGTCTAGGTTTGGATTTAGTATTTCTTGATATATAATAGAAAAATGCACTTATTTAGTCATTAAATAAAATTAAGAAATCGAAAATTCATATCTTTGGTAAAATGACCATTTTGGCCCTAGACTTTAACAAAATGACCATTTTACCCCTAGGCCCGAAAATTGATTTTTATCGAATTTCTTCATATCTTAAGCCTAGCTGAACCCTTTTTACTCTTATAGAAACTCCAAATTCCCACCATTTCACATACTTAACATCTATTTTACAACTTATGCAATATAGTCATTTTAGGTGTTTTCATGCTAACACCTTTCACAAAAGTTGTTCATAACACACCTAAGACTTATTTTCTTCCATAAAAACTCAGCAAAAATTAAAAACCCTTTCATGGTAAAACCCTACACTCTTGATCATTTTGCAAAATACCACCCTCATCTGAAAGCTTATGCTTCAAGGATCTCAAAAGTACAAAAATATTCAAGAAAAGCCATTAAAATCACTTACTTGTGAAGGCCTAAAGTTGCTGAAATTTAAAGCTCTTAAAGCCCCATTTCTTTGCTAAAAATTTTGGTCAAAAGAAAGGATGGGGAAAAGAAAATGATAGCTAGGCTTTTTGGCATTATAATAATACACCTTATGACATCAACATTACCTAATATTGAGTTTACCACACTTTTCATCTCTCATGGACAGCCAAGCTATCACAATATGGTCTAATTTCCCTTTAAAGACCCCCAATTTTTTATTCTCTAGCTATTTGACACTTTTAGCTATCAAAATAGGACTTTTGCATTTTATGCGATTTAGTCCTTTTTCACAATTGGGCTCACAAACGTCACAATTAACTCACCAAATTTTTCATGCACTCTTAAAAACATGCTATGACATCTAAATAATTATAAAATAATTTATTCGACTCTAGATTTGTGCTCTCGAGACCACTACTCTGACTAGGCCTTTAATCGGGCTGTTAGACAGAGATTCGAACTCAAGATCTCCAACCAATTAACACTCCACTTAACCACCGGACTAGCAGACCCATTCTGTTAATTACTTACACACTTTTACTTATAAGCCTACTAACCAGGGATAGGGCTTAATTCATAAAAATATCGAAATTTACGCAAGTCAAGGCTTGAACTTGGGACCTCACACACATACCCAGAACACTTAACCATTGTAGCAGATACACAGTTGTGTGTCACACATACACAAAAACAAAAATTAAAAATTTGGGGCATTACATTAAAGTTAATCCTCCTCCTTATAATCCATCTAATTATCTCTTTCTCCCTCTCTTTTATCTTCACTTTCAGGCTCTCTTTCTTCCTGCCCGGATGCTGTAAGCTTAAACATGTTTGGCGTATAATTGGAGACCTTGTTATTGTTTTGCCTTGCAAATTCTTGAAATAGTAGCCCTAACTCTTGCATCCACTGTATCATTCAATCCAATTTTGGATGATTACTCTCGCAAACTTCCTGTTGAGCTCGTGGCAACCCTTGTGATGAAGCTGGTGTAGCTGTATCTTCTTGTTGTCGTTTGTTCCAATATTTTATTTGTTTGGCTCATAGCTCAGTGTATTGTTGGAACAATGTGTCATTGATAATACTTTGTGATTGTTTCAGCGACTGCTTGGTGGACGCCATAGGCATGCCTGTTCTTTTGCATAAGGCTGTCACTAAGTGAGGAAAGAAAAATCCCACTTTCTGGTCACAAATACATCTCTTCATGCTCTAGTGGATCCACTTCCGAATACATACATATTTTTTTCTAAAAAATAGCATAGAGTAAAACTGCTCGAAAGGTATTAACATTAGATACATTTAAAGTAGGTGGTATTCATGTGTACACAAATTGAATCCACATTTTAGCCTCTAGAAACATGATAGCTTAATTGAAGGAGGTTGGGATATATGGCCATCAGTATTTCTAGACTCGTGGTCCTACAAATATGCATAAAATTCTTAGACTATCAGGACCGCAGCAACATCTTTTGGGATTGCCCAAAAGCTTTCCCACCTATGGTACCTAACTATAGGCTATATCTCTTTACAAACAATCATTGACAGATCAAATCCCCTCTCTTGAATGAATGTTTTCTCTTGAAATTTATTAAAATTTTTCTCTTGAAATTCATTAAAATATTTTTCAACATTCTGGATCAAAAAACTAGAAGGATTTGGAACAGTTAATGGCTTTGGTTTATTAGTTCGTCTAACCTTTCTAGGAGGCATTATGGTTAAACTAAGGACTAAAGCAAAATATCAAGTAAAGAAATTTAATGGAACTGTAAAAGTTTAAGTTAGGAACCCTTAACCTCGTAGAAGTCATTGAATTCCTTGTTTCATGCGATGATTTATTATTCCCTTAGGTGTTGCCATTATTTGCTTCACCAAGTATGATTGAAGCATGAAGCTTTTACATACAAATCAAAAGGAATGGGGTTTTAGAGTTTAAGAGGTTTGAAAGGTTTTTGAGATTAAAGGGGTTAAAACATGTTTAAATAGTGTTTTAGGGTTATAAATTAAGAGTTTAAAGGGTTAAAATCAACTAAAACGGGTTTAAAGCTGCCGGGTTAGGCTAACGAGTCAAGTCAACCCTGCAATTACACTGATGTCATGGCATAGGGGTACCATGTTGGGACACCGAGGTGCTATGTTGCAATACACCCTACAATTTGGAAAACTTGGGGAAATTGTCTTCTATGTTGTGATACAAAGGTGCCATATCATGACATCGAGGTGCTTTCTCTGATTCTTGCATTCTGCACGCGATGTTGTGACATGAGGTTGCCATGTTGCAGCACCGATTCTGTTTCAGCCTAATTTTTCAATTTTTAGGATGTCTTGGTCTATAGTAAACATACATCTAATATAAGTTAGAATATAAACTACATGGTTAGTTCAATGTACAATAATAGACAAGGAAAATTTATTTAAAGTTTCGTCATGTTTTACTGTCGAATTCATCAAAGAGTTCCACCAACGCATTCCCACTTGGGTCTCTTTCAGCATTTGTCCATCGGTCGTCATGTCCCTTCATCTTTTTTCACTTGTCTCTTTCCTTATACCTACTTCTTAACCTTACATTAATCACATTAAGCGTATGATTGGATTCAGGGTAGTTAGATTCGAAGGTAAATATGTAATGACACTGCTCCCCTAATTTCTTTCAGCTTTCCTCACTTTGGTGAGGTCCACATTTAAAAGTTTTAGTTTCACCATTGATTTTCATCATTAATTCATTTTTCTCTAGATCAATGATGGATCCGGATATGGCTAAAAAAGGTCATACCAACAAGATGGATATCTCTGGATCCTCTTCAAAATCTAAAATTACAAAATCTATCAAGATAATAAAACTGTGCACCTTAACTAACACATCTTCTAGCAGTCCCTTAGGTTGGACTACAGATTTTTCAGCTAACTGTAATGTAATTTGAGTGTTTTTGAAGTCCCATGTCCAGTGTTTTTCGTAAATAGATAAGTGCATTAGATTTATACTAGCTCTTAAATCGTATAGAGATTTCTTAAAATGAATGCTCCCTATCTCTATTGGAATTGTAAAACTTCTTGGGTCTTTCAGTTTCTAGGGTACTTGTCTGGAAATAATAGTACCACATGACATATTTTTGTTAACTTACTCTCCTACATTAAATTTCCTACGCCTCGACATAATTTCTTTTAAAAAATTGGTGTGTTTAGGAACTTTCTCAATTAATTCAATTAATGGTAGGTTGTTATTCAATGTTTTGAAGAAGTTTAAAAAACTTACGAACTCGTCCTAAACTCGTCCATGTTTCTCTTCTAATTTGGAAGGGAACGGTACCTGTGTGTTAGTGGCCTTGTCTTTTGCCTTCTTTTCTAGTTCAGTAGAACATCCAATGACCTCCTCTGATCCTGGTTCCTCATAAGCTTTATGGGGTTTTTTGGAGGGCCTTCTGCATTCACTTTTACTTCCTCTTGTTTTAGGGTGTCGGACAACTCAATATTTTACCCAAACGAAGCTTGATTGCTTGTACTTGCTCATTCCCTTCTTTCCAAAGATTATTCTCTACATTGGTTGGTATGCCAGTGCTAATTTGCCTTTTAATATCTCCCATCATGCTCATTAATTGGCTCGTTTGATCATTTAGCTTAGTTAATATTCTTGTCGAATTAGTGCACTCAGATTGCACATGCTTTACATTTATTCTCATTGACTGCATTTCCCCTTCAATTCAATCTAAATGTTGACCACATACAGTATGGTCGTTTAGGTTGGCCCTGTCTTGAGGTTTCTGTAAATAAGAAGGCTGGTAATTAGTATTTTTAACTTGATTTGAATCGTTACCTCCTCATTCATTTTCTCCCCATCTTAAGTTTGGGTGATTTCTCTAATAAGGATTGTAAGTATTTGAATAAGGGTTTCCACCATTATTCCCGATGTAATTTGTAACATCCTGATTTTTGGGTTTTTCGTAATTTCTAAGAATTTGGCAAAGTTTTTAAAATTTGGTATTTGGTAGTGAAAATTCATAGTTGGAATAAGTAAATAGGCTTATGGAAGGCCCATGTAATGACCAAAACTCGAAAGAATTTTTGAACTTTGGACTTAAGGAGTTAGGGGCTTTGGGTAGATGGCTTTATTAAAAGTTGTGGGTAAAATGTATCACAAATGAGCCCTTGGCAAAGTGGCTAAGTGACACCACTAAGGAGCTAAAAAGGTGGCGTGTAAGTGGTTGGGGGAAACCTAGGTTCGATTATCTGTGATGAAAAATGTGATGTTACTTTTATGCCTTGTGCATGTAGAAGTTTAAAGCCGAATGGAAATCTGTTGGAGAGTGTTTAAATCAGTCAAACGCATGGATTAAGGAGTGATAAGGGGAGAGATTTTAGGGACTGGAAGGGAGGCTTAGAGTTGGCCGAATAATGGGGATTAGAGAGGGGATTTTGGCAGAGGAATATTAGGTTAGTATTTCGGCATTTAGGAGCTTAGTTGTGCCGTTTTCTTCTGTAAACCATAGGATTATTCTTTTCTTTTTCTTTTTCTTTTCTTTTCTTTCTTCTTCTCTAGCCGAAACTACCACCCTTCCATCCATCTTTCCTTCCTTTCCTTTTTTCGAAACCAGTCCACTATTCCCTTCCGTTTATCTACTACTTCTTTCCTTATCTTCACTTTTGCCGAAAAGTCACAAAAGTCGAAACTTGTGAAACTTGGTGGCGCCGATTTCTTGTTGACCAGCAACCTTCTTTTTCCTTCACTATTTGGTGGTCAATTCCTTCATTTGCTAAGCTTCAATCGGTTCATAGAGGAAGACTGTGGTAAGTATTCATACTCCAATCGATTCAGTAGTATAACTGTTGACAAAAGCCGAAACCCCTATAGCTTAGGGAGGTTTTCGATTAGAGATATAGGACTTACTAGGCTTTCTCATATGATTTTTATGCTTTTTATAGTGGGGTAGATACTTTGGAGGAGCAGCAAGGCTTGGGGTATCGATTTAGAAAACTTGGATCGAGCAGCGGACTCGGTGAAGGTAAGTGACTTATGGTTGTTAGGGATTCATTGGCCGATTTTGGTAAGGTAAGATTTGGGTTTGATTAGCATGTTGCGTAAACTAAATATTTCTGATAATACTTCAAATGGGCTAGACTTAGAGCGCGTTTTCAAAATAATACTCGTTTTCAAAATAACATAACGACACGATTAATCAATTTATGAAAGATATCTACTCAAATAAATTTCAACTCGGTTATCAAAGTGTGGCAATGGTTATGGGCTTGTCTAGGATTGGATCCAATCGAAGAGCTTGGTACTTAAGCAGCCTTTATGGCTCACCTCCTCTGTTTTTGGATACCTACCTGGTGCACAGCTTTCATTCACTTGGTTAAGCCTTAATAAAAGACGGTTTATTAAAACACTAAAGCGAAACGTGGATTCTTAACTTCAATGTGGCACGTCGGATTCGGCCATAACGTCTGGGCCAGGTTTGGGGTGTTACGTTTAGTGGTATCAGAGCCAGGTTGCAACAACTCGGCTGTGGGTTTCTAAACGGGTTTTAAATCAAGAATTTCCAAACAAAGGTATTTTAAATCAATTTTTAGGAAATTTCTATTTTCTGTGACCAAATACAAGGTTTTTGTTTTAAATGGTTTGAAGAAAGGAGTGGCACACTGAATCCCCGGCACCAAGTCTGTAAGTATACTCTTTTTTTTCTGTTATGTGATATTGGTATGATGCTATGGATAGAACTGAGACCCTACTATGATGCTTTAGATAGGGTAGAACTGTAAAAAAGTAGGAATGAGACTGTAGCTAGGCTACGACGTTGCAAAAATAATCCTTGAACTGCTATATTTCCATAAGACATCTCGTAATAAACAATTGGAATATTAAACTAATGTCATAAAATTCGTAATTAGATAATTCGATATGAGTACAAGAGGAACTCGTGGACGAGGCCGTGGACATGGTCGCGGAAGGGTGCAAGCTGAATCTTCATCCTCAGGGCATAGGCGAGCTGATGAGGCATTCGTGCCACAGGTGACTGAGACTGGGTCATATGATCGGGCTGCGGGGGATGATGCTTTGTCCCAAGCAATGTTAAGGGTTTTAGAAAGGGTTGCTGGAGCTAGCAATGGGGCAGTAAATAGGGGATCCATCTCTGAGCTACTCCGGGCTAACGGAGTAGAGGTTTTTAGGGGCGTATCTGGAGTAGCCCCAAATATGACTGAATATTGGCTAGAAGCAACAGACCGGATTATGGATGACCTAGATTGTTCTGTGGAGCAAAAGTTAAAGCGGGCTGTGTCGTTGCTACGAGATGAGGCATACCGGTGGTGGATCACCATAAGGGAGAGTACCCCGATAGAACGAGTAACCTAGGAGCTGTTCAAGACTGCTTTTAAGGGGAGGTATGTTGGAGCTAGTTATGTGGAAGCCCGTCGAGAGGAATTTTTGAATCTGGCACAGGGAAATAAGACTATTGCGGAGTATGAGGCAGAATTTTTGAGGCTGAGTCGGTATGCTGACCGAATATGAGTGCAGTGTTCTATTCGAGGGTGGCCTTCGCGATGAGCTTAGGGTGCTGATAGCTCCACAGAGGGAGCGTGATTTCACTGTGTTGGTAGAGAAGGCTAAGATAGCTGAGAAAGTAAAATGGACTGAAAGGCAGAATCGTGAGAAGGATCAACCCAGATTTGGGAGGGATTCTGGACCCCAGGTGTTGCAAATAGGAATGCTAAAAGAGCTAGAATGGAGGAACCGGTTCGAGTAGTTCCGGTGAACACTTTTAGACCGCAAGCTTGCAAGGAATGTGGCAGAGTGCATATGGGGGAGTGCTGGAAACGAACTGGGGCATGCTTTCGATGTGGGTCAAAGGAACATAAGTTTAGAGAGTGTCCTCGGAGAGCAGCTCAGGGTCAAGCTGTGGAGCAAAGAGGGGTCCAACAGCCACGAGGAGGACCACCACCACAGAGAGGCCGTGGGTAAGGTAAGGGTGGTAATGGTAATGGACATGGTCGTGGGGCACCTGGTAGGGATGCTGGACATGTTGAAGTTCGACAACTGGCGTTGGTTTATGCTGCACGGCGTCGTGAGGAGAGTGACGCTCTTGATGTTATAACCAGTACGTTCTTCATTCATAGCATGCCTTACACTGCTTTGATTGATGTGGGTTCCACTCACTCGTATGTTGCTTATGATGTATCTGGGGCATTGGGTGTGCTTCCCGAGGAGACTGTGAGTGAGGTATCAGTGATAAGCCCTTTAGAACACTCGGTTAAGGTAGATAAACTCTTTAGGGAGGTGCCCTTAGAGACACAAGATAGGATATTTGTAGGAGATTTGATGGAGCTGCCATTTGGGGATTTTGATCTTATTTTAGGAATGAACTAGCTAACTAAGTATAGGGCGATGTTGGATTGTGCTGCTAAGAGAATGGTGCTAAGAACTGCCAAGGATGAGGAGATAATGGTCATAGGGGAGTGAAGGAACTATCTGTCCAATGTTGTCTAAGCTTTAAGGGCTGAGAAGTTGATCCGGAAAGGTTGTGAGGCGTTTTTAGCATTTGTGAGTCAAGCTGAACCCGAGGGGATAACTGTGGAGTCAGTTAGGACCATCAAAGAGTTTCAAGATATATTTCCGAAGGGACTTCCTAGATTACCTCCGAACAGAGAAGTCGAGTTCGGAATCGACTTGTTACCTGGAACAACTCCAGAGTCCATTGCGCCTTATAGGATGGCACCGAAGGAGTTGGTGGAACTGAAAGCTCAGATTCAGGAACTGTTGGATAGAGGGTTTATACGACCAAGTATTCCTCCGTGGGGCGCACCAGTACTGTTCGTAAAGAAGAAAGATAGGACCATGTGGATGTGTATTGATTATCAGCAGTTGAACAAGCTGACGATCAAGAACAAATATCATTTGCCCAGAACCGACGATCTGTTCGACCAACTGAAAGGAGCTTCGGTATTTACTAAGATTGACCTTCGGCCAGGATACCATCAGTTGAGAGTCAAAGAAGTGGATATTCATAAGACGGCATTCAGAACTCGATATGGTCATTACGAGTTTCTGGTTATGCCCTTTGGTTTGACTAATGCACCGGCAGCATTCATGGATTTAATGAATCGGGTGTTTCAGCATACTTGGATCAGTTCGTAGTCGTTTTTATCGATGATATCTTAGTGTACTCGGAAACGGAAGAGAAACATGATGAACATCTTCGTATTGTGCTACAAGTGCTAAGGGAAAAACAACTTTATGCAAAGTTTAGTAAGTGTGAGTTTTGGCTGAAGGAAGTAACTTTCTTGGGGCATGTTCTGTTTGCTGAAGGGATCAAGGTAGACCCTCGAAAGATTGAGGCGATTCTAGAGTGGAAGCCACCGAGGTCAATAACAGAAATCTAGAGTTTTTTGGGGTTGGCAGGCTATTATCGGAGGTTTGTAGAAGGATTTTCGGTGTTGGCAGCGCCGTTAACGAAACTTATAAGGAAGGGAGCACCGTTTGTTTGGACAAGTAAGCAACAAGAGGCCTTTGAAAAGTTAAAGAAGGTCCTGACTGAGGCACTAGTGTTGATTCAGCTAGAGTCTGGTAAGGATTTCACAGTGTACAGTGACGCGTCACATATAGGTTTGGGCTGCATGTTGATCCAAGAGGGTAAAGTGGTCGCTTATGCTTCACGACAGCTTAAGCCTCATGAGGTAAACTATCCTACTCATGACTTGGAGTTGGCAGCGGTGATTTTTGAGCTTAAGATATGGAGGCACCACTTGTATAGGGAGAGATGCATTATCTATACAGATCATAAGAGTCTTAAGTACTTGCTGACTCAAAAGGAGCTGAATCTTAGACAGCGAAGGTGGATAGAGTTGTTAAAGGACTATGACTGTTCGATTGAGTACCATCCAGGTAAGGCAAATGTCGTGGCTGATGCGTTAAGTCGAAGGGCTGTGGTGAAATTGAAGGCAATGTTTGCTCGTTTAAGTTTGTATGACGATGGAAGCTTATTGGCAGAATTACAAGTGAGACCCACTTAGGTGGAGCAGATTAAGAAGCAGTAGTTGATGGATGAGTCGTCGATTTCTCGGTTTCAGCAAGTTGAGAAGGGGGAGAATCCAGACTTTGGAGTAAATAATGATGGGGTTCTTTGTTTTCGAGGAAGAATTTGTATGTCGAAGGACTTTGACTTGAGATTGATGATTTTAAGGGAGGCACACAGTGGACCTTGTGCAATGCATCCAGGAGGGAGTAAGTTGTATCGAGACTTGCGAGAGCTATATTAGTGGCCTGGGCTTAAGTGAGAAGTGACTGAATTTGTGGGAAAATGTTTGACGTGTCAATAAGTAAAGACCGAGCATCAACTACCTTCAGGATTGTTACAACCAGCAAATATACCACTTTGGAAGTGGGAAAGGGTAACTATGGATTTTGTAAGTGGTTTGCCATTGACACCTTCCAAGAAGGATTCAGTTTGGGTGATTGCGGATAGGTTGACTAAATCTGCCCATTTCATACCTGTCTGAACCGATTATTCACTTTAGAAGTTGGCCAAGTTGTATGTGGCAGAGATAGTGCGGTTGCATGGAGTGCCAGTATCAATAACTTCTGATCGAGATCCAAGGTTTACATCTCAGTTTTGGCAGAAGTTGCACGAGGCGTTGGGAACACGATTGGATTTTAGTACGGCTTTTCACCCTCAGTCGGATAGGCAGTCAGAGAGGGTCATTCAGATTCTCGAAGATATGTTGAGGGGTTGTGTTATCGACTTTAGGGGCAGTTGGGAGGATTACTTGCCATTGGCGGAGTTCACGTATAACAACAGTTACCAAGCAAGTATTCAGATGGCTCCTTACGAGGCACTGTATGGGCGAAGGTGTCGTTCGCCTACTTGTTGGGCAGAGTTGGGGGAAAGGCAAGTACTTGATCCAGAATTGGTAGCAGATACTGAAGACAAGGTTAAGGTGATCAGGAATCGGTTAAAGGAGGCAGCGGATTGAAAAAAGTCTTATGCTGATCTGAAGCGTAAGGATATTGAATATGCTGTAGGGGACATGGTCTTTTTGAAGGTAGCGCCTTGGAAGAAGATATTGAGGTTTGGCAAGAAGGGCAAGTTGAGTCCACGGTTCATTGGGTCTTATCGAATACTTAAACGGATAGGGCCGGTGGCTTATCAGCTGGAGTTACCTCTGAAATTGGATCGTATTCACGACGTCTTTCATGTGTCCATGCTAAGGCGATATCGTTCTGACCTAACTCATATCGTGCCAGTTGCAGAAATTGAAGTACAGTAGGATTTGACCTTCGAAGAGGAACCTGTTCAGATACTTGATCACGACGTCAAGGTGCTGAGAAGGAAGTCAGTCCCACTGGTGAAGGTACTTTGGAGAAACCATGGCAAAGAAGAAGCTACTTGGGAGTCCGAGGAGGCAATGCGTCAACAATATCCTCAACTATTTGGATCAGGTAAATTTCGAGGCCGAAATTTCTTTAAGGAGGGTAGAGTTGTAAGATCTTAATTTTTGGGTTTTTCGTAATTTTTGAGACTTTGGTAAAGTTTTTAAAATTTGGTATTTGGTAGTGAAAATTCATAGTTGGAATAAGAAAATGGCCTTATGGAAGGCTTATGTGATGACCAAAACTCGGAAGAATTTTTGAACTTTGGACTTAAGAAGTTAGGGGCTTTGGGTAGATGGCTTTATTAAAAGTTGTGGGTAATATGTATCACAAAGGAGCCCCTGGCAAAGTGGCTAAGTGACACCACTAAGGAGCTAAAAAGGTGGCATGTAAGTGGTTGGGGGAAACCTCGGTTCGATTCTCTGTGATGGCAAATGTGATGTTATTTTTATGCCTTGTGCATGCAGAAGTTTAAAGCCGAATGGAACTCTGTTGGAGAGTGTTTAAATCAGTCAAACGCATGGATTAAGGAGTGATAAGGGGAGAGATTTTAGGGATTGGAAGGGAGGCTTAGAGTTGGCCGAATAATGGGGATTAGAGAGGGGATTTCGGCAGAGGAATATTAGGTTAGTATTTCGACATTTAGGAGCTTAGTTGTGCCGTTTTCTTCTGTAAACCATAGGATTATTCTTTTCTTTTTCTTTTTTTTTCTTTTCTTTTCTTTCTTCTTCTCTACTCGAAACTACCACCCTTCCATCTATCTTTCCTTCCTTTTCTTTTTTCGAAACCAGTCCACTATTCCCTTCCGTTCCTCTACTACTTCTTTCCTTATCTTCACTTTTGCCGAAAAGTCACAAAAGTCGAAACTTGTGAAACTTGGTGGTGCTGATTTCTTGTTGACTAGCAACCTTCTTTTTCCTTCACTGTTTGGTGGTCAATTCCTTCATCTGCTAAGCTTCAATCGGTTCAAAGAGGAAAACTGTGGTAAGTATTCATACTCCAATCGATTCAGTAGTATAACTGTTGACAAAAGTCGAAACCCCTGTAGTTTAGGGAGGTTTCCAATTAGAGATATAGGCCTTATTGGGCTTTTTCATTTGATTTTTATGGTTTGTATAGTGGGGTAGATACTTTGGAGGAGCAGCAAGGCTTGGGTATCGATTTGGAAAACTTGGATTGAGCGGTGGACTCGGTGAAGGTAAGTGACTTATGGTTGTTAGGGATTCATTGGCCGATTTTGGTAAGGTAAGATTTGGGTTTGATTAGCATGTTGCGTAGACTAACAATGGTGGTAAATAATTGTAGGTTGCCGTGGGAGACTTTATTGACGAACATCACAAAATAGGTGTGTAACGAACCGTCTTCCGTAGCTTAAAATCGATATATGCCAAAAAGCCGAAATGCCAAAATTTCGGCATTTCAAGGACTTGTAAGCATGCGATAGCTCATAGGTTAGTAGATACGCTAAGTTTGATGATTAGGATCGTTGGAACAGGTAAGGGCACGATTTTCTGCATCACGGTAAGTTGGGCCTCGAGGGGCTGAAATCGGGCCCAATGGGCTTTCGGGCCCATTTGGGTAAGTTGGTAGAAAATAGAATCTTGATAAATTGCACATTAAGACAGTTAATATCGTTATGGAATATAGGCTAAATGTGCCTACATGACTAGGTTGGCTAAGTAGGGCCCATTAGGGGTTTTTGGCCCAATAACTCGATTTTGCTAAGAATGGGCTAGAATCGCTGTTAAACACTTGAAATTGTTGATAATTGGTAATGAGCATGGAAAACCCTAATAATTGATAAAATAATGAAATTAACCTCATAATGTGAAAATGACCATTTTGCCCCTAGGTGAAAATGACCATTATACCCCTAGGGATATGTGATAATTAAGATGCATGTGATACAGTTTTGTACATGATATGCCATGATATGCACCTAATATGCCATGATATGTTCATATATGCATGGGTTGGGTTTTGTTATGAATGGAGGAAGTGCAAAAGGGCTTTGCCCCAGTTTACCGAAAAGGGCTTTGCCCCAATTTATCAAAAAGGGCTTTGCCCCAGTTATTAAAAGAGGCTAGGCCTCCAGTTATATGATAAAGCAGCTATGCTGCCAATGGAGAGTTTGGTTGGGTAGGTTGAGTTCCCCACATGGAGAGCTTGGTTGGTACGGGTGGAGAGCAGCGGATGGTGGGTTAAGTAGTCTCCCCAAATGGGCTTGCATATTTTCATTAACATTGCATATGGTTTTGAAATAAGCCTATGGGCCATACTGTTTACAGTAAAGGCTTCGACCTAGTGATATGAATAATGAAAAGGCTTCGGCCCAGTATATGTTGAGACTGAATTTGGGCTTAGGCCCAGTATGCTGATATTGGTTTGGGCTCTGAAAGGGGCTTGTTGCACACTGAGTTTCCAAACTCACCCCCCTTCCTTAACCTTGTAGGTGAGCCTTGATGTGGGAACTTAGAGCCGGAGGGGATTCAGAGTGGCCACGGTGATCGCTTTTGGACTTTAAAATAAGTAACTGGTTTTCTTTAGTTTATCTTAATTACTATTTTTTTTCTTTGGGATTGTAATAAGGCCATTTTAACTTTATTTTCTTCTTGGAATTATTTTATTTTTAATAACTCTAAATATTTTTGATAATACTTCAAATGGGCTAGACTTAGGGCGCGTTTTCAAAATGATACTCATTTTCAAAATAACGTAACGACACGATTAATCGGTTTATCAAAGATATCTACTCAAATAAATTTCAACTCGATTATCAAAGTGTGGTAATGGTGGTGGGCATGTTTAGGATTGGATCCAATCAAAGAGCTTGGTACTTAAGCAGCCTTCATGGCTCACCTCCTCTGTTTTTGGATACCTACCTGGTGCACAGCTTCCATTCACTTAGTTAAGCCTTAACAAAAGACGGTTTATTAAAACACTAAAGCGAAACGTGGATTCTTAACTTCAATGTGGCACGTCGGATTCGACCATAACGTCTGGGCCGGGTTTGGGGTGTTACATAAAATTTACATCATAGGTAGGATTATTATAATGGAAGAGCGGTTTGTGTCCTCTATACATAGACAGTGCACTATTTGCGAATTTAATACGATTGAGTCTATTTACTAACTACTGTTATTTTTCATCTTCCTGGACAACCTTTACCGTATATGGTTTTTGTCCATATGTGAATCGCTCAGTAGGCCATTGACAAGAGTTCATTGCCATGTTCTCTATTAATTCATACACATCCCAGTACGTTCTGTTCATAAGAGCTACTCCTATTGCTCCATCTAATCTGGACCTCCCAAGTGTATCCAACCTATTTTAAAACATCTGCAATCATAAAAACTCAGGTAATCTGTGGTGCATGCATTTTTGGATTAATTTCTTGAAACATTCCCAAGCTTGTAAAGACATTCCCCTTCCAATTGCCTAAACATGGAAATCTCTCTTCTTAATTGAAATGTTTTGCTAATAGGGAAAAACGTTTGGAGGAATTTTCCTGCTAGCTCGTCCCATGTTGTAATAGATCATGGTGCATGTGAATCTAACCAAGAAAAGACGTTATTGATCAAGGAAACGGGGAAAAACCAAAGACGAATAGTGTCATTAGTGGCCCCGTTGTATTTGAAAGTATCATAAAGTTGAATGAGCCATTTTAAATATTGATTTGGATTATCGGTCATTGTGCCCCTAAGTTGTAGATTATTCTGGATCATCTAAATCATTACCAGTTTGATCTCAAAATTGTTAGCTGTGATAGCCAGGCTCGTTATGCTTCCTTGAACCATGTCCAAATTTGGTAAGGCGTAATCTCTCAGGGTTATCTCGTTATATGCCATTGGTAGGTTTTCGGGTAGCTGTGGTGGTGGTGGTATATCTTCTAAATCATTTTTGTTAGCTTTTTCAAACAGCGAATTCTCACGTGGTATGTTTCTTACAACCGACAGTTTATTCTACATTTGCTGCTACAGTTGTTGTTGTTGACGATTTCTGCATATTATTCTTTCTGGATATGTGACTTGCTCTATAGGTGTGCCCCCTACCACGAGTCATACACTAGCCCAAAAAGATAAAATTAGCAATAATTATAAAAAATAAAATCATATCTACAACCTAAAAATTTCATAATTATTCTTAATTAAATGCAAAAATTAAAATCAAACTAATGGTATTGTCTCCCCGGCAACAGGGCCAACAACTTGATCGCCTTCAGACGTGCTACCATTTAGAGTGTGAATACTGCTACAAAATATAAGGAATTGAGGCAATGTCTGTAAGTATGGGTCAAGTTGTAATATAGTTTCATTTACAATGAAACACCTGGTAAGTATTCTGAGGATTGTACCCAAAGGAGGCTACCACTAGGCTAATTTTAAACTAAGCACCACAAGATCTAATTAGTACTCGAAGTAGGTTATATTACAAAAATATAAATAATAGGGATTTTTGGGGTTTTATAATAATAGTAATAATAATAAAAGCAAATAATATTGGGAATTCTAAGAGTAAAATTGATCAAACTTCATTATGGGTGATTATCTCACTTCAGTAATCATTATCAATAGCCGTTTCGGGCTCCTTGTCAATCAACTAGTTGATACCCTAACAAGATCTTTCGATACATCCACTAGAATAATGAGTCAGGAAATGCTACTTATCTTTCGACCTCACAGTCTAGACTAACTCGGGGTTAAGGTGTTCACAGATAAGCCATACCGAGTTTAGGTTAATTCTCACCTTAATAACTTTCTAGGATCGTTAAGCCTAGGGTTTAGGTTCTTCCATTCCCGAACAACTGATCCGTTGAGTAACTGTACAAAACAATTAATCCATCATACCAGCACTCGCTAATCCCCCATAGAGGTATTAGTTCCCCATAGTTTTCATAAACAATATAAAATCAATATAAAACATAAACATAAACATAAACATAAACATAAACATAAACATAAACATAATAAATAAATCTTTCTTTCCCTAAGTTCCATCCAACATGGAGGTGTTTTACACCTTCTACCATACAAGGCCTCGAAGGGAGACATCTTCAAGATGGCGTGGTAATTGTTATTGTAAGATAATTCTATGAGAGGAACATAATTCTCCCAGATTATTCTAAAATCAGTCACACAACAACCCATCATATCTTCTAAAACCTGAATAACTCTTTTTGATTGGCCATCAGCCTGAGGGTGAAATGAAATGCTAAATTTTATCTTGTTTGTAACAGCCCGATTTTGGGCATAGCGGAATAGTGGTTTCAGAACCACTATTCTGAGGTCGGAGAAAATTATTTTGATGTTATTTTATGAGTTATAGCATGATTATTTAAGTACATGCAAATTTTGGTGAATTAATTTTAGCGTTTGAGGGCTTAATTTCGAAAAAAGGACTAAATCGTGTAAAAAGGTAAAAGTTGTATTTTAGTACCTAAATGTGTCTAATAGCTAGATAGCTAAAATTGAAGGCCTTTAAAGGGAAATTATACCCTTTTTAATAGAGGTGGCCGGCCAAGGGACACAAGACTGGTCAAAAAGTCATATTTTATGGGATTTAAAGTGACTTTTTGGTAATAAAATAGAATAAAGAAAAAGTTGTCATTTTCTTTCATTTTTCTTCTTCTCTTTAACCAAAAATGGCAGCAACATGGGAGGTTTGAGAGCTAGAAAATTTCAGCAACATATTTCCCTAGTAAGTAAGTGTTTTTAATGTTTTTTCTTGATAATTTTTACATTTTTGGAACCCTTAAAGCATGAGCTTTCAAAAGAGGGGACTATCTTGCAAAATGATTAAGAGTGTAGGGTTTTGCCATGAAAGCATATGTATTGTTTTCTTAGTTTTTATGGAAGAATATGAGTCTTGGTAGTGTTATAAACAACTTTCATGAAAGAAATTTGCATGAAAGCACCTGAATGGACTATTTTGTAAAGTTTGTAAAATAAGTGATAAATGTGTGAAATAGTTGAAATTATGAGTTGCTATAGTTATGAAAATGGTTCATCTATGATTAATGAGTAAATAAATTGAATAAAAATCATTTTACGAGCCTAGGGGCAATTTGGTAATTATGGCAAAGTATAGGGGAAAAATAAAAAACTTTTCCAAAATGTGTCATTGGACTAATTTGATTAGTATATTGTTTTAACAAGTTAAATGTGATGTTATAGATGATGAAAAATGAGATTCGGGCTTAGAACGAGGAAAAACAAGAAATTGATGCTTAGGCCTCTTTTACCAATTTGGTGTTGAGGTAAGTTGTATGAAAACAATGCAACATGCTGTTATTATTATATGTCTAATGTTTAAATAAGTACATGTATTTTTCTTTATGAAATGGATTCACGATGTGTCGATGACATTCGATAAAGTTTCAATATGAGATCCCATGTAAGACCACGTCTGGGACATGGCATTGGCATCTTTCTATGTGTACGAATTTCCCCGAGTATCTTTTAGTACTCCAAGTAGCTCAAGAGGAAATTCAAAGATTATAACAAAGCTGTGATAAGGAATGATTATGTCATGAAGTAGTATAGGTATGTACGCAAAACTCGTGAGAATGATTCGGTCTATAATGCACCTTTGGGAAGGATGCAAATAAGTAAGTCATGTTTATGAGAATGATTGTGTAATGACTTTATTGTTATGGGTCTATGTTCATGATGTATATAGTAATTGGTGAATATTAGGAAAATGGCATGATTTGGAATAAGTTTTTGATACTTGATGACATTGAGATTAAGGGTCCATGCTTATTATGCATAGTTATGTGTTCTTACCATGATAGATGATATGATGTTGTATTAATTTGGTGAACAATAATTGTGAATGAGCAAATTAGTCTGGACAGTTTTGGGCTACTGCAGTAGTGTAAATTTGAAAATACACTAAAAATAGTGGAAAATGAGTTAGAGGCTAAATAGAATATGGGATTAAATATTATTTAGTCTAATTTCTTATAAAAGAAACCACGTAAGAAAAAAAAATTCCTATAATGAGATATTTGAAGTTGTGTGAGACAAAGTCAAAATGACTTCGAAATCCCCTGTTCTAATTTGAGAAAATCATATAAATTATAAAAAATAGTTATGAGTTATAATTTATATTTTTAGAATATTTAATGAGTCTATTTTCAAGAGAAATAGACGAGAACATTATTCAAGTCCTGTGCTATGAGATAATTGAACTTTAGTGTAGAAGGGTCAGAACTGTCAGATAGTGAATTAGGGGTAACTTTTAGGAATAAACTGTACTATTTGGCTAAACAAAAAATTCTGGAAATTTTATGGTAGAAATTTACATGAGTCTAGTTTAAAGGAAAATTAACGGAACATAATTTAGAGTGTCTTAGCACTAGATATAAATATTTTATTGACTGTTATACAAGAAGATAGCTTATTATGAACTTGAAAATATGTTGGGAACATTGATAAAAGCATGTTAATGAGTTGCTTATTGTTTTCATACGAACTTACTAAGCGTAAAGCTTACCCTCTTTTTCTTTCCCATGTTCTCTAGTGTTTCCAGGTTAGCTCGGGTTGGAGTTTATCGGAGATATTGTCACACAGTCAAGCTACCACTATTGGTGTAAGTGATTTCAAGTACTTTGAGTCTATGGCATGTATAGGAGTTTAAATATTTGAGTATGTGATATTGCTTTAGCCAAATGTATTAGCTTATTTTGATTATGGGGTTGGTAAACCTATTTATTTATGAAGAGTCTTTAATGGCTTGGTATGAATGGTATGTGGATGTGATCATGAATGCTTAGTGATGAAAATGAGGTTTGATGACATGTTGATAGCTATAGCATTAATGTGGTAAAGATAAAGGTAAAATCTATGATATTGGTTGCATGTGAAATTGCCATGGTCATGACATGTTAGGAATGTTTAAGTGCCTAATTTTACCATGTTGTATGCTATTGTATAAGTATGCGTGCATGTGTTGTGAGGGTGATAAAATGGCTTGGAAAATAGCCTTGTATTTGTCCACACGGGTAGACACACGGGCATGTGTCTAGGCCATGTGTGACACACGGTCCGCCCCCATGGGCGTGTTGTCCAGCCGTGTGCCCCCTGCACCTAAGTTTTTCAAGTCAGTATGTATGATAGTAAGCACACGGGCAAGAGACACGGCCATGTGTCTCAGCCGTGGGAAGGACACGGCCATAGGACACGGGCGTGTACCTTAGCTGTGTGGCTTCAATTTGTTCATGACCAAATTGGCAGAATGTCCAGGTTTTTGAACACGGGTTCAGGACACGGGCGCGTCCCTAGCACACGGGCGTGTGATCTATATTCACATGGGCGTGTGTAGCCTTAAAGCATGAATTTCTTTCCAAGTTTTTCTTAAGTTCTCGGTTTAGTCTCGAACCGTCTCTAATGCATGTTTTGGGCCTCGTGATCTCGTTTAAAGGACATAATGTATGTGAAATGAAAAGTTTTAAATTCGAACGAAATTTCATTACTGATTTTAGTATGGAAGTATTCGCTTAAGTCTGGTAGCACCTCAAACCCTGTCCCGGTGTCAGATACGGGCGAAGGGTGTTACATTTAGTGGTATCAGAGCATTGTTTAGTTGGTTCTCGGACTAACATAGCGTAAGTGAGTCTAGCTATACATGCCATAGTACTACTCGTGATAGTGTGATATCTCCCGGCGCTAACGAAACTGTTTGCTAAGACAGAAAAGACTTCCAACCGAACAAATCTTGTTAACGATAAAAGTAATATTGAGATGATTGAATCATGCTTGTGATATGTTGAATTTAGGAAAGGTATGAAAGGAAATTCATGATTTTTACATGAAATAATACTCAATATGTGATAATCATAAGTTAAAGAATGTGGAAACGTGGAATGAGATGAAAGATAAATCGTGATAAGCTTTACCATGCATGTTAGTATTCATACGATTTTATGTGCCTAACTCTTTTGGCCAAGTGATTATGAAAAGAAAATTTTACTCGAAATGACAGAATGTGTGTATAAGTGCTTCTATTGAATGATGTGTAATCAGTATGTACATGTGATTGACATTTATGTTTAAATTTTTGAATTAAAGATGTTATAAATGTTATGATAGCATGAAAACTGAAATGAAAGATCAAAGAGTAGAATGCTGGAATTGAGTACGATCGTTCGATTATGAATTGACGGATAAGACCATGGTTGGACCATGGCAGTGCAGGTGATATGTGCGCCAATGTAAGAATGTCTGGACATGCATCGACTTTGAGACGAGAGCCAGTGTAAGACATGTCTGGGACATGCATCGGCCTCGAGATATGTGTGCTAGTGTAAGACAGGTCTGGGACATGCATCAGCCACATCGTGAAAGCTAGTGTAAGACCATGTCTGGGACATGGCATCGGCTTAATATCTGTCAGTGTAAGACCTGTCTGGGACACAACATCGACACAAATGGATGACGTCTAATACAAGGCCATAGTTGGACTATGGCATCCAGTGAATGATGTACTCAAGACCGTAAGATGTTCTCTAATTTGATAAAGGTTGGTAAGTAAAATAAGGCTAAGTGTTGAAACTTGATTAGACATTAATGATGATTCGAGTAAAAGAAATGAAAATTTGTATTGTGATAAGTTCACTGATGTTTGGCTAGTATTTATATGAAATAAAGTTCCATGTGTTACTAAGGTATGTGAAAGTGTGTTCATAACAAGTTGGAAAATTGAAATGTTTGAACCGATGTGCATGATACTGTGTTGCTGTTAAGTGTGTGTATATGTATGAGAGTTGAAAGTTTAGAGGCTTTACAATCTTCACCCCCTTACCAGAACAGGGTTATATGAGGAAATTCATGAGAGATATGTTGTATAAGCTTACAAATGGGAAACTAAAGAGTGCAATAATGGAGTATCACGGGATAAGTGATAACAGAAATAATCAGAGGAATGATGTATGATGCATGGGAGAGATACAAGGATCTAAAAACCCTGTATGATGCATGGGAGAGATACAAGGACCTATTAAAAAGGTGACCTCACCATGGGTTACCTCTATGGCTGTAGACTTTTTACAACGGTGTGAACCCCTCAACAAGGCAACTTATCGATGCAGCCGCTAGTGGAACTTTAAACAATAAAACACCTGAAGAGGCTTATGAGTTTATAGAAGAAATGTCACTGAATAATTATCAGTGGCAAGTCATGAGGACAAAGCCGACGAAAGCGGAGACGTTTTTAGCGTCGATTTGGTTACTATGCTCTCTAATCAAGTAGAACTTTTGAATAGAAAAATTGATGGGTTATTTGGTTCTTCACAGGTTCACCCAGTAATGCAGTGTGATGCAAGTGGAGGTAGAATGAGCAATTCAGAATACTCACCCTATAGCCACAACATGGAGAACGAGCAAATGAATTATATGGGTAATAATCCTCGACCTCAAAATAATCTTTATAGTAACACTTACAATACAAGTTGGAGGAACCATCCAAATTTATCATGGGGAGGCCAAGGGAATCAAAGACCACCAGCCCCTCCAGGCTTCCAACAACAACCTTACCAGCAAGAGAAAAAGCCAAACCTTGAGGAGATGATGACAAAATTTATTTCGGTAGCGGAAACCCATTTTTAGAACACTGGAACTACACTTAAAAATCAGTAAGCATTGATCCAAGGGCTCGAGAATCAAATTGGCCAGTTGGCTAAGATGATTTCAGAGAGACCACCAGGAAGTCTACCTAGTAACACTGAACCCAATCCAAAAGAGCATGTGAAAGCAATTACACTAAGGAATGGGAAAGTGTTAGCTGAATTTGAAAACAAGCCACCACAAGAAGCTGACAGAAACGAAGGAGAGGAGGTAAAACCCGAAAACAATGACAATCCAATGCCAAAGGAATATAAACCACCAATACCATATCCAGCAAAGTTGAAGAAAGACCGCATGAATGCACAATTTGGTAAATTTCTTGAACTTTTTAAACAACTGCATATTAACTTACCTTTTGTTGAAGCTATATCGCAGATGCCTACATATGCAAAATTTTTAAAGGAGCTTCAAATGGATAAAAAGAAGTTTGAAGACTTATCTACAGTGGAACTTAACGAGCAATTCTTGGCCATACTCCAAAATAAACTGCCAACCAAACTGAAAGATCTAGGAAGTTTTACTATTCCCTACTTAATTAGTAGTTTGAATGTTGAGACGGCACTAGTTGATTTAGGCGCTAGCAGTAATTTGATGCCATATAAAATGTTTAATCAACTTGGTCTTGGGGAACCTAAACCTACTAGGATGAGTATTCAACTAGTTGATAGATCTGTTAAATATCCTAGGGGTATTATAGAGGACGTACTTATAAAAGTAGATAAATTTATATTCCCTATTGATTTTGTGGTGCTTGACATGGATGAAGATGTTGAAGTGCCTTTAATCTTAGGTCGTCCATTTTTAGGCACTGCTAGGGCTGTTATTGATGTGGGTGATGGTAAACTTGTGCTTAGAGTAGGTGACGAAGAGATTATTTTTAAAATTTATGATGCCATGAGATTTTCTAGGGAACAAGATGACTCATGTTATTTTATTGACTCTATTGAGCATGCTACTCAAGATTCTTTTCAGGAAATCATATATAAGGACACGTTGGAACTGTGTCTTGCTTAAGGAGAGGAGGTAGATGATGATGATTCTGAGACAGGTAAGATAAAAGTTGAACTAAATTCCAATAAACCCTTCCCAAGACAAGCAGAATATGAGGGTATTAAGGCAAACGATAAACTTAGGCAAAAACCCTCTATTGAAGAACCTCCTAAACTGGAACTTAAACAATTGCCAAATCACTTGGAATACGCATTCCTTGGAAATAATTCTACATTACCAGTGGTTATTACTTCTAACTTGCAACCCAAGGAGAAAGAGGAATTACTCCAAGTATTAAGAGAGCATAAAAGGGCCATAGCTTGGAAAATTTCTGACATTAAAGGGGTCAACCCTTCTTTTTGCACCCACAAAATTTTAATGGAAGATGAATATAAGCCATGTGTGCCAGCTCAAAGACGATCGAACCCCAACATGAAAGAAGTTGTTAAAGCTAAGGTAATTAAACTCCTAGATGCTGGAATTATTTATCCTATTTCTGACAGTTCTTAGGTAAGTCCAGTGTAGGTTGTTCCTAAGAAAGGAGGCATGACTGTTGTAGCCAATGAGAAGAATAAATTAATCCCAGCAAGGACAATCACAGTTTGGAGAGTTTGTATTGACTATATGAAGCTGAATGATGCCACAAGAAAAGATCACTTCCCCCTGCCATTCATTGACCAAATGTTGGAAAGATTATCAGGGCACATATACTACTACTTTTTAGACGGACTCTCTGGTTATTTTCAAATCCCAATAGCTCCTGAAGATAAAGAAAAGACGACATTTACATGTCCATACGGTATGTTTGCTTATCGTAGAATTCCTTTTGGATTATGCAATGCTCCTACTACTTTTCAGCGCTGTATGATGGCCATTTTTTACGAACTCATAGAAGACATCATGGAGGTATTTATGGATGACTTCTCGGTATTTGGTAACTCTTTCCATCTTTGCCTTAAAAATTTAAAACAAGTTTTAATAAGATGTGAGGAAATGAACCTTGTGTTTAATTGGGAAAAATGTCACTTTATGGTTCCAGAAGGTCTTGTGTTAGGACATAAAATTTCTAGTAAAAGGATTGAGGTTGATAAATCTAAAATTGAAACCATTGAAAAACTACCTCCCCCTAGTTCGGTTAAGGCTATTTGAAGCTTTTCAGGACATGTTTGGTTTTATAGAAGATTTATTAAAGACTTTTCTAAAATAGCTAAGCCTTTGACTAAATTACTAGAAAAAGATATGCCCTTTAATTTCGATCAGGAATGTTTAGAAGCGTTTAATACTTTAAAGGATAAATTGATTAATGCTCCAATTATAATCGCACCTGATTGGAATTTACCTTTCGAACTAATGTGTGATGCGAGTGATTTTGCAGTAGGTGCAGTTTTAGGAAAACGAAGAGACAAGTATTTTCAACCTATCTATTATGCTAGTAAAACTTTGACAGCCGCACAAGAAAACTACACCACCACGAAGAAAGAGCTGCTAGCTGTGGTTTTTGCATTGGATAAATTTAGATCATATCTAATATTATCTAGAATTGTCATTTATACTAACCATTTTGCTCTTCGCTACCTTTTAACTAAGACTGATGTAAAACCTCGACTCATTCAATGGATTCTGTTATTGCAGGAATTTGACTTGGAGATTCAGGATAAGAAAGGAGCTGAAAATCTCACGGCTAATCATCTTTCCAGGCTTGAAAATTCAAGTACCAAAGAGCTAGATGAAGTTGAAATAAATGATTCATTCCCTGAAGAGCAATTCTTTGCTATAACTGATTCTGAAGTACCTTGGTTTGCAGACATTGCAAATTTTTTAGCCGCTAACGTTATCCCAAAAGGGTTGACACATCAGCAAAAGAAGCGATTCTTTTCTGATGTGAAAAAATACTTTTGGGAAGACCCCTTTATTTTTCGTATATGTGCAGATAAAGTCATTAAGAGATGCGTTACAGGGTCAGAAGCATTGAAGATCTTGGAACATTTCCACTCAGGACCAACTGGAGGACATTATAGTGGAACTAAGACCGCACATAAATTGCTTGAATCAGGTTTTTATTGGCCCACGCTATTCAAAGATGCCAACAGGTATGTTACTTCCTATGACAAATGCCAACGGACAGGTAATATCTCCAAACGTGATGAAATGCCTCAAACATATATGCTTTCATGTGAAATCTTTGACGTGTGGGGTATCGACTTTATGGGTCCATTTCCTAGTTCATTTGGGAATAAATACTTCTTAGTAGTCGTTGATTATATGTCCAAATGGGTGGAAGCCCAAGCTTTACCTACTAATGATGTTAGAGTGGTAGTACGATTCCTTAAAAAACTCTTCTCTCAATTTGGAACACCTAGAGAATTATCAGTGATAGGGGCACTCATTTTTGTAACGCCTAATTTGATAAGACCTTTAAGAAATATGAAGTTCACCACAGAACAGCTACACTTACCATCCTCAAACTAGTGGACAAGTCGAAGTAGCAAACCAAGAATTTAAACATATCCTAGAAAAGATAGTAGAATAAAACAGAAAGGATTGGGTGATGAAAGTAGATGATGCTTTATGGGCTTATAGAACTGCTTTTAAAACCCCCCATAGGAACATCCCCTTACAGACTTGTTTATGGATCTAACGTTTGAGTTAGAATACAAGGCATTCTAGGCTATAAAGTTTCTAAACTTTGATCTCAAGCTTGTAAGTATAAAGTTTCTAAACTTTGATCTCAAGCTTGTAAGTGAAAACAGGTTGATGCAGTTGAACGAGTTAGATGAGTGGCAAACTAATGTATATGAGAATTCTAGCCTATACAAGGAAGCCACGAAACACCATTATGATGCTCGTTTAAAGAAACATAAGCAATTTGAAGCTGGAGATCTTGTCTTGCTATACAACTCAAGGCTCAAATTGTTTCCTGGGAAGCTAAAATCACAATGGTCAGGTCCATTCGTCATCCAAACTATTTTTCCATATGGCATAGTAGAGGTAAGTCATCCAACTCACGGCACCTTCAAGGTAAATGGACATCGTGTTAAACTTTATAACAGTGAGGACTTTAAGGATAATAGAGAGGAGCTACGGCTCCACGAACCTGCCTAAATATGTCACAGGGTAAAGTCGAGCTTAGACTTTAAATAAGTGCTTCTTGAGAGGCAACCCAAGCACTAACCTCACAAAATAGGGTTTAATTTTTCTTTAACTGTTCATAGTTCATCTGAAGGTATTTTTCACATTTGACAGGTGCGAACACGGCCTGGACCCATGGGCGTGTCTTAAGCCATGTGACATCCACGGGGTGGAGACACGGGCATGCTTGGAACCGTATAAACCTTGAGCACTTTAATGAGACGATCGACACTATTAAACACAGCCTAGACCCACGGGCGTGGCCAAGGCTGTGCTGAAATAGGACTCACATTTTTACCAAAACAGAGGCACATGGGCTGCGACAAAGGAACTACGGCTGTGCGATACGACTGTGTGAATCCCACGGTTGAGGGACACAACCGTGCCACTCACCGTGGTGAAACTGCACCTTAAGTTACCTAAAATTCAGCAGAGACACAACCTACGATAAAATACCATGGCCGTGCGAGTCGGCTGTGGGAGCTACACGGCCTGATACACGGGCGTGCGTGTGGCTGTGTAAGGACTTGCCCAAAAATTGAAATAATAAATGAAGTCAAGATAGAACACGGGTGAAAGCCACGACCGTGCTTAAGGGCCGTGCACAATCCTGACTAATGGACATGGGCGTGTTGGATGGGACACGGGTGTGGGAGAAATGAAGGGAGCACTACATGGCCATGTGATGTGGCCGTGTGGGTCACACAGCCTAGGGGCACGGGCGTGTCCTCAGGCCATGTGCGACACTGACTTGAAACATCAACTCATAAGCTTAAACCAGGAACACGGGCGTGGAAGACCTAATAGGGACGTGGGAGAAATGAACAACATCACAAATGGTCGTGCGATACGACCCTGTGAACCACACGACCAGGACACACGGGCGTGTCCCTAAGCCATGTGATGATTGGGCATTCAATTTTTACGATAAACACAGGCTAAATTTGAGCTACACGGGCGTCTGACACGACCGTGTGGCCCATCACGAGTTTCACACGGCTGTGCCCCTTTTTATACCCCACTCTTTCCCTTTAAAACCCTAAACCTTAAAACCATTCCTATTTAAACTCCTATTTATCATCTCTTTTCCCTGTTCATCTCCTTACTGCCACAACCCCCCTTTACTCCAGTCACCACCTATGATGAACCACCGGCAACAACCATTTTCCTTCTCCACCTTTTTATGTACCTCCCATTGCAAACAACCACCCTCAAACCCCTCTCCCCTCATCTCCTACAATAGCCCAGCCCCTTGCAATCCCCCACCATCCGACCACCCCCTAAGCTGAGCCAGCAATGCCCCCAGGCCACCTCCGTCGCTCCACTTCTATCCCCCAGCCTACCTACTACTGACCCTCATCTGTTACACCTTATATCCTCCTCTTTTTTTCTTTGTTTTCTTTTTCTTTTATTTTATTTTATTCTTTATTTTATTTTAATTTTATCTCTCTTTTATTCATCCTTTATTTATTTACATTTATTTTCACTTGATTATGTCATTCTTATTTAGTTTAGCCAATTATTCTTATTAATTTTATTAGTTTGGGATTCATTGCCATGTTTTATTCTACCATGCTTCTTATAGGATCATCCTTACTCACTATTAGGTGCTTTGAATTTTTAGTTTAGTTTAGTCTAGTTACTAATCCTTTATTATGGCTAATTTAATTAAGTATACTGATGGCTTAGGAAGTAGCACATATAGGACTCGATTCCACACTTTGATCATTTTTCTTATTAGTATTTATTTTCTCACACATTTAGTCCTATCCCCATATCCTATCCCACGATGTATTTGATTGGTATTCCAAATTTAGTCATATCACTGTTTTATCTTTTTTAGGTACACCGTGACAAATACTCATGGGAAAAAGACTGCCTTCCCAGTCAATAAGAAAAGAAAGGGGTCAGGTGCAACCTCCTCGAGCGCAAACACTGAAGTACGCCACCCTTTTCTCCAGTTCCCACCGGGCCCTTAGGAGGAACTATTTCAGATATTATCGGCCTAACCCCGTGGTGTAGGCTAATGTATCGACTGGGCCACACTGGAACATATACACCTAGCTGACATCATTCGAGCTCTTCTCACTACCGCCCCTTGAGACCGGTTCTTTGACATCGTCAAGCCCACTTATTTGGAGTTCACCTTGAAAATATGCTCAACACTTCATCTCCAGGTCGTCATGACAAAGTTCGACGACCCAGGCACTGTTCAATTCAGACTTGGCATGGCCTTGGGGTTGTATACGGACGAGTTTATGGAGACCGACTATTCCCCCCACCTCCACCACCAGACTCATCGTTCACTTGTATTGTGTTGGGTTGACCTCCACCCTGCTACAGGCATTTATGATCCTAGCCGATCGAAAGCATCGGCTCTATCTCCAGTTCTGTGCTATTTGTACGCCATTTTGGCACATACATTAACAGGGAGGCGAGAGAGCACTGGCGTCGTCAACACTCACGACGCATATTTCCTGTGGAGCATGAGCCATGGGCACACTTTTAATCTTGTATACTTTGTTGCCCTTGCCTTCTGCCACCAGATAGAAGGACACCGAAAGGGAGTCATCAGCATCAGCCCATATGTGACTCGTTTAGCACAATATTTTGGGCTCCTGAATACAGTGGCACAGTCTTCATCACTCACTCTTATTGGTTAGATATTCCCACAGGGCATCCAAAGTATGCTTCATATGTGAATGATTGAGTGTTGTCGTGGGTTCGACCCTCCTCAGTACTGACTTGCACGAGCTACCGATGAGGATGACGCTAAGGATATTGTTGATGATATCCCTGCATTTCAGGAGGACCCACTTTCACAGCCTCCGCCGAGTCACCGACCAGTTCATGTAGCTACTTCAATATCTGAAGTTTCTGACCACCTTTATCACTTTGAGCAGTATTGCACTCAGCGATTCGACAGCATCGAGGCGACACTACAACAAATCTGCCAACATTTTCACATATCGCCTCCAATACCACCACCTCACGATCCAGCTATCGACAAGGACTATTAAGTCCATCTAATTTTTAAATCGCTTTTCTTTTTATTTTATTTTTATTTTGGCATTTCTTTTGCACTTTCACTATCAATTACTTACAAGAATTTTATTAGTATAATTTGAGTTTTATTTTATCTAGTTATTTCATTATTACTAACCCTAATAATCATATACATATAAATCCCTTAAATATTATCGATGGCATCGCCGTTTCAAAAGGTTCAGTTGATGGGTACTACTAAGGCATACACATACAATCATCCACGACTGCCACGTCCTGCTCGATCACGACCATAGCCACCATGATAACCTCTTCACTGGGCACTATCATTGTGGAACCCAACCTCTACCACCACTTATCTACATGTCACATATACATCACTTTCAATGCTTCTAAACCTGTTTTCGCTCTTTCAAGGATTACATCCAAATTCAGGACAGTTTCGATTCACTCCCTCTCTTCTAATTTTATACTTATATTGCTATTATCTATCTCTGTACATTGAGGGCAATGTACACCTTAAGTGTGGGGAGGTTATTTATGTGATTATCAGAGAATCCCTGTATTTTTATCTTGTTCTTAAATAATTTTCTCATATCATTATTAGAGTAAATTCTGATTGATCTATGATTTTTATTGATATGTTTTGAATTAAACTATAGGTAATTGTGCATTAATTGTTTAAACTTTAAGACATTAGGGAATCAAGCATGATGAGTTGACTTTTGAGAAATAAAATTGCTAGGTTGCTTCCTTGAATTGAGGTATTATCTTGAAGTTTTGAATTTGTAGGATTGGCATCAAATACCCATAATTTTTGTGAGATTTTGAGCCTTTTAGAGCATATATCTTTCTTACTCACTGATTTTATTGGTTATGAGTGCGACAACATTGATTTTTTATTTTAGAACTTGCATTGATTATATATGTCGAGACCACACCTTTGATTTGATATACGAAAATGATAAAGGCACCTAGGTTTTAACCCATCTACCCCATAAAAAGTCTACCCACATAATTGACCCCTAGTGAACCCCTTTGAGCCTTAACTATTATTTCTTGAATCCTTCCCTTAATAATAACCCATAACTAACCTTTTTTTATTCATTAAGAATTTTTACCTTTTTATTGACTCCCTTTTTATCGAGATTTAATTTGATTAGTTACCCATTTCTTTTTCGTTCATTCTAGTTGCTGAATTATTTCTTATTATGTATTTTCAAATATTATTCTTATATTTTAAAAAAAAATGTATACTTATATTCATATAGTTACATATTGTTCTAAAGAGCTTGGATGAGTTAAAGTTGTTATGTTATGAAAAAGAAGCTCACATTTTTTGCTCTAGATAGTTTAAATTCTGGCACTTTCTTGTAATTCAGCACTTAGCCTCATTCTTCTAAGTTTAGTAATTTAGTTAAATTAATCTAGATTCTATCCCTCTTTTTCAGCCTTTATCCACACTTTTAATCCAAGCCCCATTACAACCCTGTTAAAGACCTTTTGATTTGTATAGCATTTTATTATAGTGGTGGAGATTTGATTTTCATGCAAGCATATGGTAATAACTTTCCATGTTTGACTATTGAGTGCTAAATTATTAAACCCTAAACACTTTAAGTGATTTGAGTGAATCAATAGTGAGGATGTCAACCTTGTCGATTTGGAATTAAAGGTGATTACTTAGATAAAAGGGGATACCTATAATTTTATGATTGAAATGCTCGATTTGGATTGTTTGAAACTTTAATGTTCTTATAGTTAAGCTCTTAACGTATGATTACTTGTGGATTATTTCAAACATTATTAGTAAGAATTATAAGTTGAGAAGAACTTATTTTAATTGTGAGTTGAGGATTTTGCTTGAGGACAAGCAAATGCTTAAGTGTAGGGAAATTTGATAAACCGTGAGATATACATATTTTTACCTCATGCTTGACATATTTATGGTTGATTTTTCCTTGGTTTTATTGAATTCGATGCTTCTAATCCTTTAATTTCATGTTTTATACTCAAGAGAGCTTAAGATAGCAAAAAGAGTAAGAAACGGGCCAAAAAAGGACAAATTGGGCCTAAATCAGTGTTGTACACGGCCTAGGCACTTCCACACGAGTAATCCAAACGCCCCTGTGTGACACACGGGTAGACTACACGCCCTTGTGTCATGGCCGTGTTGACTAAGAACCAACTCAGTATTGCACACGGGCTGAGCACCTTCACACGGGCGTGGCACACGATTGTGTCCCTGTCGAGCCCAAGCCTAGTTCTATTCTGAAAAGGACACTTTTGAGAGTTTTGAAGCATTCTAAAGCCTATATAAACACCCTAGAAGAGGATTAGGAAGGGGACAGAGAGTTGGAGGTAGAAAATACTCATAAACAGCCATCAGAATCACCTCAGAGCCAGGATCTACATCAAGATTTCCATCCAATTTCCTAGAAGTTCTTTGGGTTTTTTTATGTTTTGTTGTTTTCCAAACTTTGAGATGTTTTCCATTATTATTATGAACTAAACTCCCTAAATACCTAAGGGAGATGAAACCTATGATGAATCTTATTACTATTTGAATTATATGATAAATACTTATTCTTATTCTTAATTGTGAGTTCTAAATTCTTGTTTTAATATTCTAGTGTATTAATTCGGGATTTGATGTGCTTATTCAGTGGAGCAAAAATCCCTGTTTAAGAGTAGATCATCCATAATTAAGCGGAGTTGAATGCAATCCTAGAGATAGGATGATATAAATCCGCCAGATTAGAGTCATATCTAATAAGGGAATCCATAGATCGAGTTAATGTAATAATAGGTGTTTTAATTAGAAAGAGATTTCAATTAATCAACCTAAAGTCAGTTGCTTTTAGTCTTGAGAGAGATATTAACATAAATTAGGGATTTCTACGGATTAAGTTAAGTGAATAAATTTTCTAATTCAGAAGTAATAAGTAAAGTCTAGGTGGATTCTTCCTTGGGTATTGTCTTCTCTATCGATTTTTCCTAAAGTATTTTCCAAATTTCATCTTTTTCGTAATCTTAGTTAATTAGATAAATAGTTTTAGTTTAAAAACACACTTTAATTCTTAGGCTAGATAATAAAAAGATAGTAATTACTAGTACTTTTAGTATTCGTGGATACAATATTTCCAGTATCACCAGAACTATACTACTATTCATAGGTGCGCTTGCCTTAGTCAAATTTATAGTTAGTTTCACGAGCATCAAAAGGTAAATTAAGTTATGTGAATTTAATTTTATTCTCTGGTCCGGGATAATGTTGCGCATTTACGGGTAAGTAAACGTGCCGTCGAAAATGAAGAAATTTTATTCTTGAAAGTATGATACAGGAACATATTAGTGGATTTCTCTTATTCGAGAGATGTGGCTATAAGTAAAGTTGTTCTGATTGATAAAGAGATAACATTGATAAAGTTTGAATGGTTTGATACATGTTAGTAAAGTTTTTAAATAGTTGAAGATTTGATTTCTGGTTTTTCTTACTACTATTTCAGAGTAAGATTTGAGTACTGAGAAACTCTGGGTTATGCAGTGAATTGTGTAGAAAGCTCACAGTAGCGTCTTGTCTGTTCTCCCAAAAGATGTTGAATTGTATTCAGGGTTAAGCCGAATATCCAATGTATTTGAAACTATTATTGTCGGTGATGACAGTGAAAGAAAATGAGAAAGGGCTATTATGAATTTCATATCGGGATATCTCTCATCCTCAGGAAAAAAGAAAGATGCCAATTGGATTGTGATAGATTGATGATGAAAGTCCGTATGATTATTTTTGTATGTACAGATGTATTATTCGGTAGATTTGGCCGAACTGTAGATTGATGATGAAAGTCCGTATGATTATTTTTGTATGTGCAGATGTATTATTCGGTAGATTTGGCCGAACTATGTATCTGAGTTTATAGTTCTTAGAATGTCAGCTCCAGTTTTTCGAATTGAGCCGAGGCTTATACCATGGCTATGGAAAGGCTACAGGAAATCCTGAGTATGAGACAGAGCTAGTTTTTAATTTTGAGAAAATGGTGAAAATGACTCGTGAAATTTGAAAGCAACTTCTTCTGGTAAGATTTTCGGGGACGAAAATCCCTAAAGGGGGGAAGAATTGTAACAGCCCGATTTTAGGCCTAGTGAAACAATGGTTTTGGAACCACTATTCTAAGGCCAGAGAAAATTATTTTGATGTTATTTTATGAGTTATAGCATGATTATTTAAGTACATGAAAATTTTGGTGAATTAATTTTAGCATTTGAGGGCTTAATTTCAAAAAAAGGACTAAATCGCGTAAAAGGTAAAAGTTGTATTTTAGTACCTAAATGTATCTAATAGCTAGATAGATAAAATTGAAGGCCTTTGAAGGGAAATTATACCCTTTTTAATAGAGGTGGTAGACCAAGGGAGACAAGATTGGTCAAAAAGCCATATTTTATGGGATTTAAAGTGACTTTTTGGTAATAAAATAAAATAAAGAAAAAGTTGTCATTTTCTTTCATTTTTCTTCTTCTCTTTCGCAGAAAATGGCAGCAACATATTTCCCTCGTAAGTAAGTGTTTTTAATGCTTTTTCTTGATAATTTTTACTTTTTTGAACCCCTAAAGCATGAGCTTTCAAAAGAGGGGACTGTTCTGCAAAATGATTAAGAGTGTAGGGTTTTGCTGTGAAAGCATATGTATTGTTTGCTGAGTTTTTATGGAAGAATATGAGTCTTGGTAGTGTTATAAACAACTTACATGAAAGAAATTTGCATGAAAGCACATAAATGGACTATTTTGTAAAGTTTGTAAAATAAGTGATAAATGTGTGAAATAGTTGAAATTATGAGTTTCTTAGTTATGAAAATGGTTCATCTAGGCTTAAGGAGTAAAGAAATTGAATAAAAATCATTTTACGAGCCTAGGGAAATTTGGTAATTATGGCAAAGTATAGGGGCAAAATCAGAAACTTGGCCAAAATGTTTCATTGGACTAATTTGATTAGTATATTGTTTTAATAAGTTAAATATGATGTTATAGATGATGAAAAATGAGATTCGGGCTTAGAAAGAGGAAAAACGAGAAATTGATGTGTAGGCCTCTTTTACCAATTTGGTGTCGAGGTAAGTTGTATGAAAACAGTGCAACATGCTGTTATTATTATATGTCTAATGTTTAAATATGTACATGTATTTTTCTTTATGAAATGGATTCATGATGTCTCGATAACATTCGATAAAGTTTCAATATGAGATCTAATGTAAGACCATGTCTGGTACATGGCATTGGAATCGATATGTGTGATCCCATGTAAGACCATGTCTGGGACATGGCATTGGCATCGATATGTGTGAATCCATGTAAGACCATATCTGGGATATGGCATTGGCATCTTACTATGTGTATGAATTTCCCTGAGTATCCTTTTGTACTCCAAGTAGTTCAACGGGAAATTCAAAGATTATAACAAAGCTGTGGTAAGGAATGATTATGTCATGAAGTAGTATAGGTATGTACGCAAAACTCATGACAATAATTTGGTCTATAATGCACCTTTGGTAGGGATGCAAATAAGTAAGTCATGTTTATGAGAATGATTGTGTAATGACCTTATTGTTATGGGTCTATGTTCATGATGTATATAGTAATTGGTGAATACCAGGAAAACGACATGATTTGGAATAAGTCTTTGATACTTGATGACATTGAGATTATGGGTCCATGCTTATGATGCATAGCTATGTGTTCTTACCATGATAGATGATATGATGTTGTATTAATTTGGTGAATAATAATTGTGAATGAGCAAATTAGCCTGGATAGTTTTGGGCTACTGTAGTGGTGTAAATTTGAAAATACACTAAAAATAGTGTAAAATGAGTTATAGGTTGAATAAAATATGGATTAACTCTTATTGAGTCTAGTTTCTTATAAAAGAAACTGTGTAAGCAAAAGAATTTCCTATAATGAGATATTTGAAGTTGTGTGAGACAGAGTTAGAATGACTTCGAAATCCCCTGTTCTAATTTGAGAAAATTATTATAAATTATAAAAAAAATATTTATAAGTTATAATTTATATTTTTAGAATCTTTAATGAGTTTATTTTCAAGAGAAATAGACAAGAACATTATTCGAGTCCTGTGCTGTGAGATAATTTAACTTTAGTGTAGAAGGGTCGGAATTGTCATACAGTGAATCAGGGGTAACTTTTAGGAATAAACTGTACTATTTGGCTAAACAAAAAATTCTGGAAATTTTATGGTAGAAATTTGCATGAGTCTAGTTCCAATAAAAATTAACAGAACTTAATTTAGAGTTTCGTAGCTCCAGATATAAATATTTTATCGACTATTGTACAAGAAGACAACTTGTTATGAACTTGAAAATATGTTGGGAACATTGATAAAAGCATGTTAATGAGTAGCTTATTGTTTTCATATGAACTTACTAAGCGTAAAGCTTACCCCCTTTTCTTTCCCATGTTTTCTAGTGTTGCCAGGTTAGCTCAGGTTTGAGTTCGTCAGAGATATTATCACACTGCCAAGCTATCGCTGTTGGTGTAAGTGATTTCAAGTACTTTGAGTCTATGGAATGTATAGGAGTTTAAATATTTGAGTATGTGATATTGCTTTAGCCAAATGTATTAGCTTATTTTGATAATAGGGTTGGTAAACCTATTTATTTATGAAGAGTCTTTAATGGCTTGGTATGAATGGTATGTGGATGTGATCATGAATGCTTAGTGATGAAAATGAGGTTTGATGACATGTTGATAGCTATAGCATTAATGTGGTAAAGATGAAGGTAAAATCTATGATATTGGTTGCATGTGAAATTGCCATGGTCATGACATGTTAGGAATTTTTAAGTGCCTAATTTTTCCATGTTGTATGCTATTGTATAAGTATGCGTGCATGTGTTGTGAGGGTGAGAAAATGGCTTGGAAAATAGCCTTGTATTTGTCCACACGGGTAGACTCACGGGCGTGTGTCTAAGCCGTGTGTAACACACGGTCCGCCCCCATGGGTGTGTTGTCCAGCTGTGTGTCCCCTGCACCTAAGTTTTTCAAGTTAGTATGTATGATAGTAAGCACATGGGCAAGAGACACGGCCATGTGCCTTAGCCGTATGAATGACACAGCCATACGACACGAGCGTGTCCCTTGGCTGTGTGGCTTCAATTTGTTCATGACCAAATTGGCAGAATGTCCAGGTTTTTGAACATAGGTCTGGAACACGGGTGTGTCCCTAGCAACGGGCGTGTGCTCTATACTCACAGGGGCATGTGGAGCCTTAAAGCATGAAATTTTTTGAAGTTTTTCTTAAGTTCTCGGTTTAGTCCCAAACCATCTCTAATGCATATTTTGGGCCTCGTGAGCCCTTTTAAGGGACATAATGTATGTGAAATGAAAAGTTTTAAATTCGAACGAAATTTCATGGCTAATTTTAGTATGGAAGTATTCGCTTAAGTCCGGTAGCACCTCGAACCCTGTCCTGGTGTCGGATACAGGTGAGGGGTGTTACATTGTTTCCCAATGATTATTATAACTAATGCCAGAACCTTGAAGTAAAACTCAAATCTATGTTAAACACTATAGACGATGGAACCCTATGCAAGCGTAGTTTATTGGAAATATACAATTGTATGCAAATGAACTTGCTGATCATTTGAGAATTATTCTGCAAACACTGCGTGAGAAACAGTTGTAAGCCAAATTTAGTAGATGTGAATTCTGGCTTCGGGAAGTTGGTTTTCTGGGACATATAGTGTCTGTTGAAGGCATCAGAGTAGATTCGAATAAAATTTCAGCAATTTGTTAAGTGGAAACCACCAAAAAATATGTCTGAAGTCAGAAGTTTTCTAGGACAAGGATTCTCGATGATAGCTTAGCCGATGACACGGCTATTACAAAAAGATGTGAAATGTGAATGGACTATAAATGTCAACAAAGCTTTAATCGGTTGAAAGCCCTATTGACTGAAGCACCAGTTCTAGTTCAACCAAAATCTTGTAAGGAATTTGTGATTTACTGTGATGCATCGTTGAATGGCTCAAGTTGTCTTGTGAGGCAAGAAGGTAAAGTAATAGCCTATGCTTCTAGACAACTTGAGCCACATGAAAACAATTACCCGATACATGGTCTTAAATTAACAGCTATTGTATTTGCTTTGAAAATTTAGTAACACTACTTGCTTGGTGAAAAATGCCACATATTCACCGATTATAAAAGCTTAAAGTATTTGATCTCACAGAAAGATTTGAATCTGATACAATGGAGATGGCTTGAACTGTTAAAAGATTATGATTTGGTAATTGGTTATCATCTCGGAAAAGATAATGTAGTTGTGGATGCTCTGAGTAAAAAGTCTTTGTTTGCTTTGCAAGCAATGAATTCCTGATTGACATTGCCTGATGATTGTTCAATTTTAGCTGAGTTAAAAGCTAGGCTGACATTTCTATAGCAGATTTACAAAGCCCAAAAAAATGATGGGGAGTTATAAGCTAAGCGAGTGCAATTTGAGTTAAATCTCGATTCAAAGTTTCAAATTAGACCCTATGATTATTTGTTATTTCGAGGCAAGATCTGTGTACCAAAGAATCCTAAGCTTGTACAAAATATTTTATACGAAGCTCACAGTGGTATTATGTCTGTTCATCCGGGGAGTAATAAAATGTATAATGATTTGAAACAGGTGTACTGGTGGCCAGGAATGAAGCGTGATATTTCTAAATTTGGATCTAGATGTTTGATATGTCAGCAAGTTAAAGCTGAACATCAGGTACCTTTAGGATTATTACAACAAGTCACAATACCAGATTAGAAATGAGATTTTGTGTCGGGATTTCCCCTATCTCCAAAAAGGAAAGATGTTATTTGGGTAATCGTCAACCATTTGAAAAAATCTGCACACTTTATACCGGTACATACAGATTTCTCCCTAGATAGATTAGTTGAGTTATATGTTTCTAAGATTTTTAGATTTCACGGTGTGCTAGTTTCTATTATTTTTGATAGAGATCTGTGGTTTACATCCTGATTCTGGAACAAGTTGCAAGAAGCCTTGGGTAAAAAATTACATTTTAGTAATGCATTTCATCCTCAGACTGATGGCCAGTCCAAACGTGTAATACAGATTCTTGAAGATATGCTTCGGTGTTGTGTTTTAGAATTTGAAAGTAATTGGGAGAAATATTTGTCATTAGACGAATTCGCATATAATAACAGCTATCGATCAAACATTAAGATGGCACTGTATGAAGCTTTATATGGACGCAAATGTAGAACTCCATTGTATTGGACTGAGCTCAGTGAGAAAAAGATACATGGAGCTTATCTAATCCATGAAACTGAAGAGAAAGTGAAAGTGATTTGACATAGTTTAAAAGCAGCTTCTAATCTCCAGAAATCTTATGCGGATCTTAAATGTAAAGAAATAGAATTTCAAGTTGGCGATAAGGTATTTTTGAAAGTTTCACCTTGGAAGAAAATTCTTCAGTTTGACTGTAAAGGAAAACTAAGTTCACAATTTATCGGGCCATATGAGATCACTGAAAGAATCAGACTTGTTGCGTACCGATTGGCATTACCGCCAAAGTTTGAAAAAATTCACAATGTTTTCCATGTGACTATGTTGCATGGTACCGGTCAGACCCTTCACATGTTATCTCTTTAACGGAGGTTGAGATTCAGCCTGATATGACTTACAGTGAGGAACCGATCAAAATTCTAGCACGTGAGACGAAAGACTGAGAAATAAAAAGGTAGTTTTAGTAAAAGTCCTCTAGAAACAACATGGAATAGAATAAGCTACTTGGGAACCTGAGGAAACAATGAGAAAGCAGTATCCAAACCTCTTTACCGGTAAGATTTTCGAGGACGAAAATTCTTTAAGGCGGGAGAGTTGTAATATCCCCTTTTTAGTGAAATCGAAATAGTGGTTTCGGGAACACAAATTCAAGTCCAGAAGGAAAATTATTTTAATGTTATTTCATGATCTGCATTATGATAGGAATATCGTATAAAAATTTCATTAAAAAATTTTACCGATTACATGTTTAATTGATAAAATGACCAAATTGCATGAAATGTAAAAATTGAGTTCTAGTAGCTATAAGTAACAAATAGCTATAGAATTCAAAATTTGAGGTCCTTATATGGTACATAGACCGTTAAGAGGAGTTAGTAGATAAGTATGATGATTCATCCATGGAAAATTAAGAAAACAAAAGGATAAAATTGAAAAGATAAAAAAGAAAGATGATAAATAATGAAATAAAACAAAATATCATCATTTATCATCTTTCCTAAAATCAAAAGACATGGAAACCCTAGTTTGAAGCTTGAAGAAAGACAAGTTTACTTTGGCTCAATTAGGTGAGAATTCAAGCCCCGTTTTTAGTAATTTTTATGTTTCCAACATCATAATAGCTTAATTTAGCTATCTCGGGGATTAATTTGCAAAGTTATCAAAGTACTAGGGTTTTTCCATGGATGAATATAGTTGAATTATGAAGTTTTATGTTAGAAAATGAAAGGTTGTTGATAAATAAACAACTTTTGTAAAGAGAATTTTGATGAAATTATGATTTAGAGACTAAATTGAAAAGTTGTAAAATTCATAGAAAAATTCTGAATTTTATGAAATACATGGGCTGCTATTGTGACATGTGAAAATCAGCTAGGCTTGGAATAAGGATTAAAGTGCATGAATTTCATTTTCCGAGCCTAGGGACAATCATAATGAAAAAAAGTATAGGGGCAAAATGGTAATTTTTCCTAAGATGTGAATTGAATTCAATTGAATATGAATTGTATTATATTGAGTTAAATTTACTCATATAGATCTGGATAGACAAAATACAAAATTAGATCTTGGAAAAATAAGTGTCGGATTAATAGACAACAAATCAACGAACACTTGTCAAGGTAAGTTCGTGTAATTAAATTGTGTATATTTATATGTTTGAATTGAATGTTGTATATTTGAACTGTGTAATTGCTATTTCTATGAAACTAATTATATATCTGACAAAGCCCGATAAATGTTAAGTTTCGTTTGAATAGATGAAATTTCGATGGATATAGGGTTCCCAAATTGGTTGTGGTCCTACAAATGTTGTGGACACACCACAGCTCGAAAAAACGTCCCATTGTTAGCCCTTTGGAGCTTCCCGTTATATTGTTCTTGCGAGCATTTCGATTGGTTGTGATCCTACATGTGTTGTGCACACACCGCCACGCTAATGAACTTCCCTATATATGGCTCTTCGTGAGCTTCCCGATTAAAAGCTCTTTGTGAGCTTTCTGATTAATGGCTCTTCGGAGCTTCCTGATATGGCTCACTTGAACTTCTCGATAAATGGCTATCTGGAGCTTCCTGACTAATGGCTCTTTGAAGCTACCTGTTATTAGCTCACATGAGCTTCCTGGATATGGCTCTTATGAGCTTCCCGTTATACAGCTCACATGAGCTCCCCGTTATACAGCTCACATCAGCTCCCCGTTATATGGATCAAGAGAGAACTTCTTGTTTTTGTGCTCACATGAGCATTCCTAAATATGAATTGACGAATTACAGATTTGTACACTTCGAGTGTACTACCTGTGTATCCATCGATATTTCAAATAAATTCAACAGGCAAAGTTCTGACATGGGATAATCTGAACATAAGATGAATTATTATGGAAATGTACATGTTATATGAATATATATAATGTAGAAAGCATATATATATGAAAATTGTTACATGATTAGCTCATCCTTGTTTCTTGATATTCACATGAAGTACATGACTAACATTTTTCTTGAGATTATATGTGTTTAGGAAAATTGCCAAATTTCTTGGGATAAATATTTTTATGCTTACCTTATATGTGAAATAATGGTAAGTTAAATTCCATGTTATACGAACTCACTAAACATTAAATGCTTACTCTATTTTATTTCCTCTGTTTTATAGAACTTGGAAACTTGATAAGGTTGGAAGCTGGTCGGAGCCACATCACACTATCAATCATCTTTTTTCGGTATATTTGTTAAATCAACTTTGGTATAATGGCATGTATAAGTTAATTTGGCCATTGATGGAATGTAAATGTTTTGTTGTGAATAGCCATTTGAATATCTTAAGTTTAATACATTTTGATATATATATATAAGTATATAGTCTTATCATAATTGATATGTGTTTTGGTATAATTGATTGATGTTTAATTAATAGGTAAAATGATAACATGGTTTGAGTTGGTTATATATGATGATATGATATGTATAAGACTTGGTTATGGCTTGATTCAAATCTTTTATATTGGTTTGGAAATGTGTTTAAGTGTGTAATTATAGGTGGAAGACAAGTCTGTGTGAGAAATATGGCTAGGAAATGGTCTTATTTTGTCAACACGGGCAGAGACACGGGAATGTGTCTCAGCCTTGTGTGACACATGGCTTAGCACATGGGCGTGTGATATGGTCGTGTGTCCTCTGTATCTTAAAAATTTCAAAACAGAATGCTCAAAATTGATCGTACTGCCTGGCAAACAGGCGTGTGGCTTGGCCGTGTGAACCCTGTACCTATTTAATGCAAAATATTATGTTAACACGGCCTAACACATGAGCGTGTGGCTTGGCCGTGTGACCCAAGTCAAAGAGTTACACGGGTAATAACACGGGCTGGGACATGGCCGTGTGCCCTATTTTGAATGCCCACATGGCTTAAGACACGAGCGTGTCACTTGGCCGTGTAAGCCACACGGGTTGACCACATGGGCTTGTGTCCTCTGCACCCAGGAAAATTTTTGAAGTTTCATGAAAAATTCTTTGAGTACCCAGTTTAGTCCTAACTTGATTCTAATGCGTGTTTTGAGTCTCAAGGGCTCACATAAGGAATGATATGATTGACTATAACAGGTTTATGATATGAGTGTGAAATGATATAAAATTGTTAGTATTTTATCTGTAAATCCCGGTAATGCTCCATAACTCTATTCTGGCGACAGATAAGGGTTATGGGTGCTACAGTGATCCTATCCCATTTCCATTCAAGAATTTCCAAAGGATACAGCTTACTAGAAGGAACTTGATGGTAAACCTTAACTTTTTGGCAAGTCAAACAAGTTAAGACACACTTCAAAATTTCCTTTTCATTACCAAGCCACCAATATGAGTCCTTTAGATCTCTATACATTTTGATGCTACTAGAGTGAAGTGAAAAGGGTCACTGGTGAGTTTCCCTTAACAATTCCTTCCTTATCCATTTCCTGCAGGTACAAAAATCATGTTCTTGAACCTGAGCTCGCCATCTTTTCCTATACTGAAGTTCATTCCTATACTAAAGCATCTGTCATAACATTTGCTTTCCATGGGTGATACTCAATGATCAAATCATAGTCTTTCAATGGTTTCACCCATCTTCTTTGGTGTAGACTCAAATCTTTTTGGATCATTAAGTATTTTAGACTTTTTTGGTCAGAGAATATGTGACATCTTTTCCCATACAAGTAATGTTTCCAAAGTTTCAATGCTAAGACCACTGCTGCTAGTTCCAAATCATGTGTGAGGTAATTCTTTTCATGGGGTTTTAGTTGGCATGATGCATAAGCTATAACTTTTCCTTTCTGCATAAAGACACATCCTAACCAATTCAGAGATGCATTTGTGTAAATTGTGTATTTGATATCGGGTTTTGGTTGAGCTAACACTGGAGCTTCGGTCAAAACTGCCTTCAATTTCTCGAAACTCTGCTAGAAATCAATACTCCATACAAACTTCTCCTTCTTTTCAGCAAGTTGGTGAGAGGCGATGCTATTATTGAGAAACCCTTCACAAATCTTCTATAGTATCCAACAAACCCTAGGAAGTTGCTGACTTTAGATATGTTCTTGGGCAAGTTCCAATCAAGAACTGCCTTTACCTTAGTAGGGACAACCATAATACCATCCGCTGAGATAACATGCCCAAAAAAGTACATATCTTTCAGTCAGAATTCACATTTGCTAAAATTTGCATATTATTGATATTCACGCAAGGTCCTCAACATAATTCTTAAATGCTTTTCATGATCACCTTCATCCTTAGAATAAATTAGTATATCATTAATGAAGACTATAACAAATTGATCAAAGTAAGGTTGGAATACCCTATTCATTAAGTCCATGAATACTGCAAGTGCATTTGTCAACCCAAATGGCATCATCAAAAACTCATACTGACCATATCTTGATTGGAAGGTTGTCTTTGACACATCATCATCTTTGATCTTTATATGGTATGTAACGAGCCAATAGTCAAGGGTGTCGAAAAGTGTATTTATAGGACTTTATTCTCGTAAACCAGACATAAAAATATTTACGAAGTTAGTTGTGTAGTTAATTAAATTTTGGAAAAGTAATTTTGCATGAATTAAGAGTTATTAAGGTGTAGGGACTAAATCGCGTTAAATTTAAAATTTGAATTATAGATTGAAATAAACTAAAGGGGCTAAAGTAGATATTATACCATTTAATAAATGGTTATGTATAGGTGGCCGGCCATGGGTTAAAGGAATGTGCATGTGTATATTATATATATATGTGTGTGTGTGTGTGTTATAATTAAGTTATAATAATAATAATAATAATAGATAGATAGTCATTAAAACAAAACAAAAACCCATTCCTTTACTTTATTTCACATGCAAAACAAATTGGGGAAGGAAAAAAGAGGAATACGCACAGCTATAAGAAATTTTAGGGGTTCAAACTTCAACTGGTTAGTCAATTTAGTCCATTTTCTTGTGATTTTTATGTTTTTGGAATCTCGGTACCTGAGGCTAGCCGACCCATGTTGAATTTTTAGTATTTTTCAAGATTTTATATGTCTACATTGTTGAATAGTTTTGTATTAGGGATTAAATAGATCGATTTTTAAGTTGGAAATGAAAACGGACTAAATTGTGGAATAAATTGTTGATTTTGAGCAATAGGGACTAAATTAGGAAAAATTTAAAATTAAGGGTTCGAACTAGAAAATAGGGAGCTAAATTTAGTTTAGAGTAAAATTAGTATAAAAATATAAAGTTAAATGTAAAGGTTAAAACTAGTCTCGTTTAAGGACTAAATTGAAGTTTAAGCAAATATAGTGTAAAATTTGAAATTTAATGTGAAATTGAATTGTGTAATATTAATGTATATGAATTGTTTTATTCCATATCTAACATTGTACCGGAATCCTCGAGTAAAAAAGGGAAGGACAAAATCAACATCAAATAGCTCGAAATTCACAGTTTGTATTCCTATAATTCGAATTAAATAGTAGATTGTTCCACTTTTAATTTTTTGCATAGAGTAAGCATTTGAGGTGACTACTTTGGTACTTTGGGATTGAATTGAATTCATAATGGATTTGAAAGGGATTGATTTTTTGTATTATGAAATATGTTTATTCTATGAGTATTGAATTGACTGTATGTGATAATGTGTATATATGTGAAATTGAGACATTGGTTGTATTGAAAAGTGAAATGAAACCCTATTAACTGTATCGGGCTGAGTCGGATATAGATGGCATGCCATAGGATAGGAAGAGTTCAGGATTTCTTTGACCTCAAGTCGATGAGGCATTGGGCGCCAGTTTGCTTCGGTTGAAACGATAAGACACTGGGTGTCAATTTATATAGCACTTGGCGTAGTTATTACTTCAAATTTATCCGATGAGGCACTAGGTGCCAAACTGGTGTGTTGGTTGGGTCTGTGTATCCATCCAAGTTCGAGTCATGTTAACAGGGGAAATTAAATAATAAATTTATGAGTTTGATATTAAGATGGCAAAGATGAGAAATGAATGTGAGACGAGAAATGAAATACGAAATGATGAAATGAGATGTGAATTGTGAAATGAAATCAATTATTGATTAAAGAGTTGGATCATGCCATTGCATGAGTTGAGTTAACAAATGTTATATGAAAATTTCCATTATGTGAATTATTTATCAAATGCCTACTTAAAGGTTATTACCAAGTTTTAGAAATTGCAAGATTTTGAATGTGAATATTGGTGAATAAAGTTAGCATAATAAATACCATTTCACTATTATATATTACATCTTACATATTTACATTAAGATTTAAATTGTTTAGATTATAGAAATACCATTGAGTTGTACTCAGCGTACGATTTTTGTTTTCCATGTGCAGGTTAGGTACTTTTCAAAATATCACCGAATCAGCATCCAACCTCAATCCTGAGCTCAAGTGTGGTGATATTTCATTTCGTAATGGCATGTACCTAGGAAGTCTTTGGTTGATATTTGGTTTGTTAATATGATGTTATTTTGGTTTAAGGTGAATTCATGGTTACTTGTATATATAGTTGTGGTTTAAACTATGTTCTAGTATGTAGTCTAGTTAATGTGTTGGTATGTGTTTTAGCTTAAAACTCGGTAGCCTAAGTAGCAAAAGCCTAGTTCAATATTAGCTAATTTGGCATGAATGAAATTCCTTGAATGCTTGATGTGTTTGATGATATAAAATGTGGTACCGATGAGGGTACATTGGTTAGGCACTTAAGTTGGTTATTTTGGCATGTTTTGAGCATGTTTAATTGTGTTTTGAATAGGTTAATGGCTAGTAATTGAGTTTCTTAGTGTCCAAGCAAGCATGAAATGGTAAACTTGAGTTTTAAGGCATATTTAGGTGCACATAGCCTGAGACATGGTCTGTCACACAGTCGTGTGCCACACACAAGCATGTTTAAAAATAGTATAGTTTTAGTTTCCACACGGGTTGACACATGGTCTGGGACATGACCGTGTGGCCCAAGTCAATGAGTTACTCGGGCTGGAACACGACTATGTGTCTCAAGTCAGTGAGTTACATGGGAGGAGACACGGGTTGGGACACACCCGTGTGTCCCAACTTCAAGAGTCACACTGTCTGGGGCATTCCACATGGCCTGGCCGTATGGTCGTGCGTCCCCATTTTTAGGAATTTTCAAAAATGGCCCTAAACTTTCATAATTGCTCCAAATTAGTCCTTGCCTATTTTTAGACTATTTTTAGGGTCTTGTAGACTCGAAATAGAGGCTATAATTGTAAGTTTTATTCTGAATTGGAATGAATTAGCAAACCTGAATTAAGTGAATTCTACTAAAATCATCGAAGGTAGTAATAGTCGAAGTATGGACCAATACTCTGATGCTAATAATTGGAATAGTATTGTTATGCATCCAACTTTTAGCTTTCAAGATGGGATAAATAGTGAGAAGAGTGTAGACAGTGGAAAACCAAGTTTAGCATTGCATGGTATGGTACACTATTTGGTTACTAGTCCTTGCCAGTTTTTAGACTATTTTTAGGGTCTCGTAGACTCAAAATAGAGGCTGTAAGAATAAATTTTACTCTAAATTGGAATGAATTAGCAAACCTAAATTAAGTGAATTCTACTAACATCATCGAAGGTAGTAATAGTCAGAGTATGGACCAATACTTTGATGCTAATAATTGGAATAGTCTTGTTATGTATCCAACTTCTAGCTTTCAAGAAGGGATAAATAGTGATAAGAGTGTAGACAGTGGAAGACCAAGTTTAGCATTGCATGGTACGATATGCTAATAATTGGATTGACACGGTCTACCCCTGTATGTTATGACAAGATTAGTTAGCTTACACTACTGCTTACAATGTAATTAAATGCTCCGATTGGTTAGTAATGCTCGTGACCCTAATCTGACGATAGAGAGGGTTTAGAGGTGTTACATGGTAATATCCTAACCTTAAATCAATCTTGGAGAAAACTGAAGCCCCACTTAATTGATCAAACAAGTCTTCAATCCTGGGCAGAGGATACTTTTCTTTATCGTACCTTATTCAACTAACGATAATCTATACATAGACGCATAGATCCATCATTCTTTTTAACAAACAAAATTGGTGCACCCCACTGTGACACATTGGGCTTAATTAAACCTTTATTCTACAAGTCTTGCAACTGTCCCTTTAATTCCTTAATCTCCAATGGCGCCATTTTGTAAGGCGTACATGATATAGGGGCTATCCCTAGTTCTAACTCTATCGAGAATTCTATCTCCCTCTCAGGAGACATTCCAGGAAGCTCATTAGGAAACACATCCAAAAACTCTCTTACAATAGGCACTTGACTGATCTCACTCCTAGATTCGGGCGTATCTATGGTATATGCCAAATATGGATCTGCGCCTTGAACAATCATCTTTCTATCTAACACTGCAAAATTAATCCTATTCATTAACTCTAATTGTTTACCAGACAACAATATTTCTTTACCCTAGTGCTAGCAAGACGTACACTTCTAGATCAACAATCAACCATAGCATCATGCCGAGTCAACCAATCTAATCCTAAGATAGCATCAAACTCATGAAAGCTTAGCAATAAATAATCCACCAAAAATACATGCTCGCCAACAAAAAAAAGGCAATTCGTAATTAACTTATTCACTACTATACTTTGACCTAAAGGATTCGTTACCAGCACGTTCGTTTTAGAATACTTTATCTCAAGATTAATACCCTCTATGACCTTAGTACAGATGTAAGAATGAGTAGATCCAGGAGTAAATTTATTGGTTGTTGCAAATTTATGAGATACTTGCAAAATGATTTATGTATATTTGATACATGTAATATGTTTAATAAACATTGTATGTAATTTGTTTAACATATGTGATAACTTGTTCCTCTCATTCACTTATTAAGTGTTCACCATTGATTTTAATGCTTGTTGGATCTAATATATTATTTGTTAAGTGTTAATAAATCTATCTTGGGGTGATGGAGTTTTCATTATTCAAATTTAATATTTAACTTGCTAATAATATTTGAAAATAAGGAACAAAAGTTGTTCCAATAAGAACACTCATAGATCAAAAGTTTGAAAATATTTTTATTTTGAAAATATTCATTTTTTTATAAAATTTTACAATTAGTGATTTTTTTCCACAGAAATCTGAGTGTAGTTTATTACATTTCACTGGGATCCACCCCCTTACCCCCGCAAAGGGCTTCGCCCTTTGACCCCTTCGCATAGGAGACATTAATTGTAGGAACAATTTTGTAATTCACAATAACAATCAATTAAATAAATATTATATGTTGTTTGCTATGGTTGATATGCACAATGTTTGAAATGCATGGTTACAGCCCAATAGCCCTTTTAATTTATAATTTAAAAAAGTTGTAATTTTATAAATACGACATGTGTGTTGTGCCTTTCTAGTTATCCCTAATATTTCTCTTCTCATCTCACTCCCTCGTATATAAAACAAATTTCTATAATTGTAAATTGTATGAGCTGTTGTGGACTAGAGGAGATGAAGGTTAGGCTATTTAAAGTAAGAAAGAAGCTTGTGAAGTGACTTACACCCTTCGAATTCTTCTAAGTTCTTCCCATTGGCTTGGAAAGGACCACCTTAGTTTTGTGGGCTATAACTATTACATTTATTTACTGCTTTATATTATTCATGTTTGTGATGCAATGGATGTTATGTTAGCATGTATGTTATAGTATATTAATACAATAAAATTTAATAAAGAAATAAAATGGATTAAAGTTGAACATTAATGGTCAGATGAATTTTATTTAAACACTCAACAAAATATTAAGTTAAGATTACCTTCCAATATTTACCCTTGTTAAAGCCTCGATCGATACAAAGTGGGTTATGCTAAAGTGAAGTACTTGTATATATCTTGGTTAAACACGAAGAATGAGCATGTGATATTATTTGGTTATAATATTGGTTAATAACTTAACTAGGTTACTCTAATAGGATTAGAAACCTAGAGGCAAGAGATTTGGATGATCATGAGATAATTGGAACAAGAGTTGTTCACCAAATAAAGAGCTACATAGGATGTAATTAGCAAATGATGCTTACCTAAATAATCATAATCTTGAGAGAAAAGCCAAAGCTGACTTAAGAGGAGGTGAAATATGGATATTTACCCACTAGAAAACTTTAGAGAAGGGATTCTCTAAAATTAATATTTTAGGGTTATTAATTTTGAATAAAATAGTAGGAGAATCTTTTAATAAATTTTTTTTAAATGTTCGTAATAAACTTGGTAAATTTACTCATAAGCATGTTTTATTATTGTAATTTATTATGGAAAACAACACAAACTCTTTATCATTGCGATATGTCTTTGAGAAGTGTCGCGTATTAATATGATGTGTGAATTATGCAAGTATACATGTCGAATCAAGTAATAAAGTGATGAGTGAGTATCGTTCCCACAAGGATTGGATTAGTATTCTTTGTCTAAATTATCACAACTGAGTAGAAAAGATAAATAGATCAAATGATATTTTGAGATATAAAATAGCAATTAATACACTAAAACTGAAAGAAATAAAATGTACTAACGTAGATTGCGATTGCAACAAATTGAATATAACTACTAAGGATTCTAGCAAGATTAGAATATTGATTGAAAAGGTTGGGATTACTAATGAATTAGTTATAAACCAGGAATAATGCCATGGCAAAAATATCATAACCTACTGCTTGATTGGGTACTAACGTGGTCTACCTTTGTCGAAAGCAAGACCTGAGGCTGCTTACTACTAAGACACTATACATCTATAGGCTAAGAATTAGCAACCATGACTAAAGCACAATTCTCTAAATCGTATAAGATAAAGCTTTATGTTTAGAGTTTACACGAGCATTTCTTCCAATGTTCTCTTATATTACCCAATTCTGGTCCAAGTAACCTAACTCTGTCGATATTAAGCTACTTTTAGACTTATCAAGCATTTATCAATGCCCTAATAAACATATAAACATAAATAAACATTAGGTAAAGTAGTAAACTAAATCATATTCATCCATGAACATTCATTAGAGTTAAAACATTATCAAAAGTAATCCCCAGTGTGCTAAGTATTTTAATATCATCAACATCCTAAAATAACAATTTAAATCAGTAGATTTAGAAAAAATTGTAGAGGAAGAAATCTGGGTTCAGAACACGAATTCCTACAACTTGGCGTTTGGTGTGCATCCTCACCCAATCTCCCAGTATCTCAAATTACCCTCATTATCACAAAGAGACCTCTATTAAAGCTCTATATTTGCAATCAGTTGTACCTTCAGCTCTCATTAATGGAAGACCTTTCTTTTTGGCTGTCTATCCCCCCTTTCTCTTTTATACTTGGGTCCTCCTTTAGGGTAAAAGTCTTTCGCCAATGATTGCTTTTTCCCTAATTTTGAGGTGGATATTTTCCATTACATATGCATGTAGAGGGGCCAACTGTTGAATGCTCTTTTTGATGACTAGGTAATTATTGTTTTCTTCCTTAGCATTGTCATGACAATCTCTCATAATGCCTCAACAAATCTTCATTCTTTGTTATCTTTCTTCCTCAAACCTGTTATTCAACCACCACAAAGCCTTTTCACCAACAATTAAAAGTACAAATTCGCTAAATTAATCACCATCTCTACTCCTTGCATGCAATGCTCGATTAACTAAAAATAATCATGCTATTACCTAAAATGGAACTAATTTTACTTAAGTACAAGAAGTTAACTAAGTTTAAAAGTATGAATTATAACTCTTTTCAAGAGTTATCACACCCCTAAACCTAAATCATTGCCTGCCCTTAAGCAAATATGCATGAATGCAAAAATTACCATTGCACATAACCATCTTGTATTGCTAGTCCATTCAAAGAACAATTTATACATCAGTTCTCAACAATCTTCTGTGTTTGGAAACTTTGTTCAAGCTTCCAAGGTTTGCTTAGCAAAGGTAGTGTAGAGAATCTCACCCTAAAAACAAAATTGCTAAGCCCTCATGTGTATATTTTGGCTATATCTAGTATCTCCTAATTTACTTAGCTTGTCTTTTATCTAAACTAATTTCTTTTAGAGTAGTAATAAGAGCTCAGATCGTTTCATAATTCTTTGATTAGACAATCACAATGGAGCATACCTTGAATTACCGGGTACTCAATCATGTCACAATTTGAATGGAATTCACTCATGAAGCTAAGGTTTTGAACTTAGAAGATAGATGGAGCAAATAACTATCTCCTTACCTATTCAGCCTATTACTATAGTGGAGTGCCCTTAATTGTCCTTTTTCTTTATTACACACTCTTGCTTAAGATGTTTTTCTAGCCAATAGAACGATAGAGCAAACAAAGTGTTGCTGACTTATTTGGCAATTCTAAACATTAGAGTGTCTACTTGATCGCGTTATTTCATGATAGGTTTTAAATATTTATAATTAATCATTCTTGAAACTAACTATTATCACGATGTAGGCAAGCGTACCTATTGAACAATAGTATTGTTTTAGCAAGACCGGATTGTCGAACCCAAAGGAACTAAAAGTACTAGTAATAACTGTCTTTTTATTATCTAGCTTAAGAATAAAGAGATTTTTGTTTTAACTAACTAATTATCTAAACTAAGAATTCACAGAGAATGGAATTGGGGAATTGCTTTTGGGAAAATCGATTGAATTAAGACAATACCTAAGGAAAAATCCACCTAGATTGTACTTGTTATTCTAGCTCCGAATCGGACGATTTATTCATTTAATTTGTTCCGTAGAGATCCCTAAGTTATGTTATTATCCCTATTCAAGACTAATAACATCTAATCCCTAGATTGAATAATTGAGACCTTTCTTTAATAAACACCTTAGGGTTGTATTAGCTCGATCTATGGATCCCCATATTAGGTTTCACCCTAATCAGGCAAAATCTTGTCACCCTATGTTTAGGCGCGCAATCAACTCCGCTTAATTATGAAAAATGTACTCTTAGACAGGGTCTATTCATTCTCTAAATAAGAGCTTATCTTGAATCAGTATCCTGGGATATCAAAACAAGAATTAAGAACACATAATTAAGAACAAGTTAAATATTTATCATACAATTTAGAAAATAATAACAAGATTCGTCTTAGGTTTCATTCCCCTTAGGTAATTAGGGGATTTAGTTCATAACTAAAAAGGAAAACATCTCAAAATAATAAAGAATACAAAACATAAAGAAAACCCAAAACTCCTGAAGGGGAAATTGAGGAGAGATCTTCAGTCTTGATGGTGAATCTAGCTTCTGAGATAGATTAATCGGCTTCCTTGGAGTAATTCCTTACTCCCTATTCTGTGCCTCCCTTTTTTTCCCCCTCTAGGGTGTATTTATAGGCTTTGGAATGCCTAAGAGCCCTCAAAATTAGCCTTTTCCAAATTGGACTCAACTTGGGCTCGGCAGGGACACGCCCGTGTGTGATTACTTCAGGCCATGCTCGAGCCCGCCAAATTGACACGGTCGTGTGGTCTGCCCATGTGAGGAGGTCCAGGCCGTGTTGATTTCGTACTTTGGCCTATTTTCTCCGATTTTGGCCCGTTTCTCGTTCCTTTCACTCTCCTATGCTCTCCTAAGTATAAAACATGAAATTAAAGCATTAGGATCATCAAATTCACCATTTCTAATAAGAAATCATCCATAAAATGTGTTAAACATGGGATAAAAATATGTATAAATTATGGTTTATCAAATACCCCCACACTTAAGTATTTGCTTTTCCTCAAGCAAAATTCTCAACTCATAATCAAAATAAATTCTTCTAAACTTATGATTTCTATCGATAATATCTCAAAATCATTCATAGGTAATCATATATTGAGAATTCAACTAAAAGAAAACATAAAAGTTTCAAACATTCCAAGTTAAGCATTTTCTCCCGAAAACATAGGTGTCTCTCCTCATTTAAGTAATTGCCTTTAATTCGGAATATCATAGAGTTTCACATCCTCACTAAAGATTCACTCAAATCACTCGAGGTATTTTAAGGACAATAAATGAAGCACTCAATAGTCAATAATGAAAAGTCATTACCATAGGCTTGCATGAAAATCAAATCTCCACCACTGATAAATTGAGATGAAACATCAATCAAAAGGTCTTTAGAGGGTTGTAATGAGGCTTGGTTAGTGGATGTGGTCATAAGTTGAAAGAAAGGGTTAGAATCGAGATTGAATTGAAAATTTTGCCTAACTAGAAAAAGAGTTAATCATCACTTACGTACAACATAATTCCTTTTCTGACTATGGAATTTGAATACTAAAGCTTACAAACAAAATATCACTACTAATATCATGTTTTTTTTATTTAAAAACAAGTTATATAACATAGACTAACTATTAAGAACAAAACATAGCTAAGCAATTTATTCAACTCAAATCTCGACAAAAATAGGGATCAAATTAATTTAGGGGATTTCAACAATAATGGGTTAAGGGTTAATATTAAGGGTAATATAAGAAATGGCTTGTTAGGCTCAAGGGGGTTTACTAGGGGCTAATCGTGGAGGTAGGCTTTTCATGGCATGAGTGGGTTAATCCTAAGTGCCTTAATCATTTTGACATATCAAATCAAATGGCGTGGTCTCGACATGCATAATCAAGTAAGTTCTAGAATAACAGTTCAATACTGACGCACTCAAAGCACTAATAAAAGTGAGCATGAAAGAATTAATAGATACTCAAAAGGCTCAAAAGTCTCACAAAAATTATGGTTTTTTGATGTTTAAAACTTTTGAATTCCAACTCAAAGTAATACCTAAACTTTGGGGAAACAACCTAAGATTTTAAATACTTAAAAATCAACTTATCATGCTTGATTCTCAAATGTCTTAAAGTTTAAACAATCAATGCATAAATGTCTATGTTTTAATTCAAGATATATCAACAAAAATAAAAAATCAATCAAAATTTTTCCTGAATATGATATGAGAGCTTTTCAAGAGAACAAGGTAGTCATTTAGGGATTTTTCTGATAATGAAATAAATACCCCCCACACTTAAGATGTACATTGCCCCCAATGTACAAAGATAGATATTAGAGTATAAAAATAAGATCGAGAGAGAAGTGAAACTTCTTGTATGATGAATTCCTCGAACTGGAGTTTTAGAGAGTGATCGGTTCGAGAGTGGAGGAGGATACTCTGGCGGTCGTAAAGGTTCATTAGTCCATAAGTCTTGTGCCAAAAGAATATTATATCTAGTGGTAGCTATGGTCGTGGTCGATTAGGACATGGCAGTCATGAAGAACCTTTCTCAGTGGAGTTGTTAGTTCCTATACGATAATGAGCTTAAGAGCTCTAAATAACTGTGATAAAATCAGGAACTTTTTAGGGGATATTAGGAAGAATACTTACTCATAAAGAAATAACCGAAATTGATAATTAAAAATAAAATTCTAAAATCTAATAATAAAAATAAAAAGTAGTTTTAATAAAAATTAAAAACATAAAATAATAAATAAATGTTTTTAAACATCTTCATCGCTGGATGGTTCGCGAGGTGGGTCTGGCGATTAGATGTGAAGGTGCTGACAAATCTGTTGTAGAGTAGCATCAATATTGTCAAATCGTTGAAAACACTGCTGCTCAAATCTAGTGAGGCGCTCAGAGATGTCAGCATATGAAGCCGCCGCATGAACTGGACGAGAGGGTGGTGGTGGCTGAGTCAGTGGGTCCTCGTGCTGTGGAGGAACATCATCAGGAATGTCCTCTTCGGCTTCCTCCTCGGTAGATTGGGCATGACAATATTGGGGAGGGTAGGTTCCTCGGTGTCTCTCGGTCATCCTCATCTAAGCATGCTCAAGATGCCTTGTGGAGACATCTAGCCGATGAGGGTAAGGGATGATTCTTGGGCCGCGGTGCTGAAGACCCGAAGTTTCAAGCCAACCAAGTAACATAGGGGCCAATGGAGATGACCCCCTTCCTATGCCACTTCGTCTGGTGCTGAATCGCGAGGGCGATGAAATAGGCAAGGTCGATGACGTGCCCGTGCTACATACACCATAAGAAGTAGGCGTCGTGAGTGTTGACGACGCCAGTGCTCTCTCGCCTCCCTATAATCGTGTGAGCCAAAATGGCATGTAGGTACCTCACGGATGGTGGGAAAACTGATGCCTTAGAGTGGCTAGGATTGTAGGAGGCTACGCTAGGGGCCAAAGTGTGCCAGCACTTTGAGGGAGAGAAATGTATGTGGCAAGTGAGAGCATGTAGTTCATTTTCCTCCTTGAACTCCTCCGTATATAATCCTAGTACAGTACCGAACTCTGGGATGCTTAGCTGGCGGACTAACCCTCCTAGGTGAAACTGGACCGAGCCGGGATCATCATAATTCTTCATTACGGTCTGAAGATGGAACGTTGAGCATAGTTCCATCGTGAGCTCGAGGTATGTTGGTTCGATGATCCCAAAGAACAGCTCCAAAAGGTCGGTGGTTAGGAGGGACCGAATCGCCTCAACCAACTGAACTTGTTCTATGGTAGCCTAGTCGATGCAGCGGCCTGCAATTAAAGGCCGGACCCGAAGTATTTGGAAAAGCTCTTCTTGCGGCCCTCGGGGGAACTGCAGGAAAGGGTGACGAATTTTTGTGGTTGGACCCGCGAAAGATGACGCTCCCTTCCTCTTCTTCGAAGCAAGTACGGTGATTTTCTTTCCTCGTGAAGATGACATGGTACTTGCGATCAAAAAACATCAATTCATTTTGAGGAATAATCAAATTAAAATGAAGATAATTTGTAGATAACAATCATAATTTCAACAACTACTAAGACCAATAAGTTAATCAAAGCAATCAATTGTATGGCATAAAAAATGGCAATGAATTTCATGGAATGCAATATGTGTGACGGATGAAAAATGTTAACACTAAAGGCATGAGTATATATATTGTTCTAATCATGAATATTTACTTCTAACTAATCAAATAAAGTAGAGAAATCATATAATGAGTAAGAATATTAACATGAGAAAGATAATAACTATTCTAGATATAACATTTGTATGATAAAAATAAGAAAGGAACATGAAAAATTTCATATTATTATGATAAATAGCCCTAGAAATTAGTAAGAATAAATGAGAAAAGAGTGAACAAACGCTAGAAAGAGGAGAATGGGCGTAAAAAACGGAGTTGGAAGTGACGTGCGGGCGTGGCAAGGAGGCCGTGTGGAATTACAGTGGCTAGGGTTAGGGTTTTGAGTGGGGAAGACAATGAATAGTGCAGGGTATTTATAGATTTTGGGACACACGGCCAAGTAACACGTCCGTGTTCCCTAATTTTAGCCCGTGTGTTTCGCGAATTTTGAATTTGGGCGCGTCTGACATTTAGTACACGCCCGTGTTCCTTGGGCGTGTGGGTGCACACGGCCATGTCGAACGGTCGTGTCTAACGTTGTTCACTTCTCCCATGCCCATGTATTCAGACCCACGCCCGTGTCAATTTAACAGGTTCAAACACGGGTGATAGACACGGGCGTGTCGCACACCCGTGTTGTTTTAACAGGTTCACCCACGGTTCTTCCACACGGGTGTGTCTTACCCCCGTGTTGTTTTGGAAGGTTCTACCATGGCCATGTCGCACGGTTGTGGCGTTTTATTGTAGCCCGTGTTTGGGAAAAATTGTTGTCCTATTTTCACACGGCCCTAAGCACGCCTGTGCTCTTGGCCGTGTCCCTGTGGAAAACCTGCATTCAAGCGCTCTATTAGTAAATTAGATGTTGAAGACTAAATTCTAAAGAAGTTAATACAGTTAGTGCTCGGGTTGCCTCCCGAGAAGCGCTTATTTATAGTCTAAGCTCGACTGACCTCTCCGTTGAATGATCATGGTGGTTTGAGGAGTTTATACTCCTCATTCCTGCTATTAATCCCATCAAAATAAGGTTTTAAACGGGTGTTGTTTACCTTAAAAGTGCCGAAATTGGGATGACTTACCTCGACCGTACCGAATGGGAAAATGCTGAGTACCGTAAGAGGGATTTCTTCATTCGATGTGGTAGTGACAATGTGGGGATCTGTGGCATCTAATAAGACTCTATCTCCAACCTTAAGTTGATTTGGAAATGGATTGAGCTAGTTCTGTCATAGATTCAGTTTGTCAGGTGTTCTTGGTTTATGTGTCCACTATTCATCTAGCTCCTCGATTTGTGGCCTTCGATCTTCATGAATGGGTCCTCTACTATTATTTGCGAATGACTCATGTGCTTCCTTCAGACTCATTTCCTGCAAAGTAGGTTGTACCACATTGTCATTTTTAGTAGAATGGGTTAAACGATCACCTTTAATTTCCGATGTGTTGCCAGAATTGCGAGCTTGAAGAGTGATTGTTTCGTCTCCCACACGAAGTGTGAGTTCACTTGGACCAACATCAATAATTGTTTTAGCAGTTGCTAAAAAGGGCCTTCCTAGAATTAAAGGAGTGTTGCTATCCTCCTCTATGTCTAGAACAATGAAGTCAACGGGAAATATAAATTTATCGATTTTAACTAGCACATCTTCAATAATACCCCTAGGAAATCTTATAGTTTTATCTGCTAATTGAATGCTCATCCTAGTCTATTTGGGTTTCCCGAGACCTAATTGTTTGAACATTTTGTAAGGCATGACGTTAATTGTAACAGCCCGATTTAGGGCCAAAACGGAATAGTGGTTTTAAAACCACGAATCCGAGGTTAAAAAAAATTAAAAATCATTTTGATTTAGTTTTAGTGTTTATATTATGATTGCATAATTGTTTGAAAATTTCGTTGCGAAATTTTATCGATTGGGTGTTTAATTTGACGTTTAGGACTAAACTGAAATAGGTGAAAATGTGTGTGTTCTAGTTCATAAAGTACTTGATTGAAATGGGGGTTTTAAGTAGAGGTCCTTAAATGGAAATTAGATCATTATACTTTATATGGACAAAAATTTGGACATGGATGGAATTTTTAGAAAGTTTAGTAGTAAGGGCATTTTGGTCATTTGTATATTAAATGAAATAAAATGGGAAAAATAACACAAAAATGTGTTCATCTTCATTTAAGCTTGGCCGAAACTTACATGTTCTCCATAGCTAGGGTTTTTTCCAAGCTTTCAAGCTCAATAGTAAGTGCATTCAAGCCCCGTTTTTAATGTTTGTTACATTTTTGAAATCCTCGTAGCTCGGTCTACCTATTTCTACCATTATTTCGAGTTAGGGTTTATGTTTAAAAATTTACCCATGAATGATATGCATGTATTTTGATGTTTTATGGTAGAATATTAATGTTTGAAGTTAGGAGAACGATCTTTTCTAAGCAATTTTTAGCAAAAACGAGAAAAACGGCATAATCGGTAACAATTCCTATTGTTCATAACTATGTGTTAGAGTGAGAATTTGATGTTGTCATAGAAGAGAAAAATGTTCAACGTGTCATAAAACATAAGAATAAGGACTGAAATTAAATTTTCGAGCCTAGGGGCAAAATTGTAATTTTGTAAAAGTTAGGGGGCAAAAATGTAATTTTTCCATAATGTGATTTTTGGATTGAAATAAATAGTATGAGTGTTAAATGAGCTAAGTGTGTTGTTATAGATCAAGAAAGGTGTGGAATCGACCTCGAACAGGGGAAAGAAAAGATTTTGGACTAAATTGCAAAATTCCCATATTTTGCACCAAGGTAAGTTTGTATGTAAATAATACTTTAAATTCATTTACATTCTTATATTTCAGCCTATTATATATATTTTAGCTGATTTTGAAGCATAAATCGATTATTGAAAGAATGGAAATAAGTAATAGAGAGAGAAATCTGGTTGAACATTCAAAAAGATTGAATAATATAGATGGAATGTAGCTAGGTCACATGTATGGTGCTGAGTGCACATCATGTGTACAAGAGAGCTACGAGATACTATGTAGTAGCTAGGTCACATGTGTGATACGGGATGTATCCCATGTAGACAAGAGAGCTACAGGAGAGATAAATGTAGCTAGGTTGCATGTGTGATCCCAAGTGACGGACACCATGTAGACAAGAGAGCTACGAGATAAATTGGCTAGGTCACATGGGTGGTACTAAGTGTTCACCATGTGTACAAGAGAGTCAAATTATATGAAATATGATGGGTGGAGCTGTGTGCTGAAACCACCAAGTTTCGAGAATTGATCCGAACTGTTCAACGGGATGATTTTACGGTGACATTGTAATCATGGACCAATACTTGTGATGTATGAAATGTGGTGAAAATGAATTGTGATATGTATGCAAAATGAGGTTAATACAAAGAAAGTGTGAAAGAGTGAATTTACAATAATACTGTTTTGGACAGTCGCAGTGACGTGAATTTGAAAAATCACCAAAAATAGTAGGAATTTAATTAGAGGCTGAATGAGATATTAAATTAAATATTAATGAGTCTATTCTCATGTAAGAGAAACGGAGAAAGTAAAGGAATTATATATTTTGAGATATTTATATTTGTGTGTGACTTGTTCAGAATGACTATGTGATCCCTTTGTTCTGACTTTGATAAATCATTAAAAATTGTACAAAAATAATTAAGAAATATAGTTTATATTCCTAGATTCCTTATTGATTCTAGTTTTAAATGAAACAAATTTCATGGCTATTTGACTTTTTTACTAGGATAAAATCAATTCGTAGTGAACAGAGGTTAGATCCATCGAGCTGTATAATAGGGGAAACTTTAATTAATAAACTGTACTAATTGGCTAGACCAAAAATTCTAGAAAAATTTTAGTAAGAAGTAATATGAGTCTAGTTATAGGAAACTTTTATGGATTTTAATTTTGAGTTTTTTAACATGGGTTATGATTTATTTAATGAAAATGACGCAGGAGAGACAACTTGATCAAAGTGGAGTAAATAGTGAAATTAAAAGTAGATACACTTAAGTTATTGTGTTAACATATTAGATTCTTTAATTATTATTTATATACTTACTTACTAAGCTATAAGCTTACTTTCTTTTCTCTCTTTTGTCTTATAGTGTCGTCCAGCTTGCGCAGGAGTTAAGGATCGTTGAAGATCTGCCCGCACTATCAATACTTTTGGGTATTTGAACTAAACATTTTGAATTATGGCATGTATAGTACGCTTCGTTATTTTGTTACGTGTCATAATTGCCTAGGTTTAAAATATTGGTTACAGTATTTGACCAATTATTTTGTACAAAGCCATTGAAATTGGCTAATATTGTTCAAGACATATGTTATAATGATACATTATCTAATTGGATGACATATTTCTATGTCGGTTTTGTTTTGGTATGTGTTATGTTCTGGTAATACCTCGTACCCTGTTTCGATGTTGAACACAGTTAAGGGGCATTACATTAATACTAGCCCCCAAATCAGCTAATGCATTATTAACATCTAAACTACTAGTTAAGCAAGGAATTGTAAAACTCCCTGGATCTTTAAGTTTGTTGGGTAGTTTATTCTGGAGAATAGCTGAATAAACTACGTTCAGCTCCACATGCGATGCCTCGTCTATCTTCCGCTTATTTTTTAAAAGCTCCTTTAAAAATTTCATTGCATTTGGAATCTGTGATAGAGCTTCAATAAATGGCAAGTTAATATGTAATTTTTTTAAGAGTTTAAGGAATTTACCAAATTGTTCATCTGAGCGATTTTTCCTTGTCGCGTTGGTGTATGGCACACGAGGTTTATATTCGACATTCACCGATTTGTTTTTATTGTGATCTACCTCACCTTGACCGTTGCTTACCACAGTTTCTTGCCTCGGTTCTGGCTCAGGCTCAACAAATCCTTCTTCATCTTGAACGTTAATCACGTTGAGCTGTTCCATTGGGTTAGGTTCAGTATTACTTGGCAAGCTCCCTTGTGGTCGTTCGGAAATTAGTTTGGAAAGCCGGCCTATCTAAGTTTTGAGCCCTTGGATCAAAGCTTGTTGATTTTTAAGTGTTGTCTCGGTGTTCTGGAAACGGGTTTTTGACACTAAGATAAACTTTGTGAGCATCTCTTCAAGGTTCGTCTTCTTTTCCTATTGATAGGGTGGCTGTTGGTAGCCCAGAGGTGGTCGCTGATTTTCTTGGCCTCCCTATGAGAAATTTGGGTGGTTCCTCCAACCTGCATTATAAGTGTTACTATATGGATTGTTTTGAGGTCGAGGATTATTACCCATGTAATTTAATTGCTCGTTATCCATGTTGTGGCCATAAGGTTGGTATTCCGAATGGCTTGCTCCACCTCCACTTGCTTCGCCCTGCATTACTGGGTGAACCTGTGAAGAACTAAGAAAACCATCAATTTTCTTATTCAAGAGTTCTACCTGGTTAGAGAGCATGGTGACCGAATCGACGTTATAAACACTGACTATTTTTGTTGGCTTTGTCCTCATGACTTGCCACTCATAGTTATTCAATGACATCTCCTCTGTGAACACATACGCATCTTCAGGTGTTTTATTATTAATGGTTCCTCCAGCAGCTGCGTCAACCATTTGCCGAGTCGAAGGATTCAGACCATTATGGAATGTTTGAACCTGAAGCCAAAGCGGTAACCCATGGTGAGGGCACCTTCTCAAAAGGTCCTTGTATCTCTCCCATGCATCGTAGAGTATTTCTAAATCCATCTGCACAAAAGAAGAGATCTCATTACGTAATTTAGCCGTTTTAGCCGGCGAAAAATATTTTAGTAAAAATTTTTCGGTCATTTGTTCCCAAGTAGTAATTGACCCTCGTGGTAACAAGTTCAACCACTGTTTAGCTTTGTTCCTCAATGAGAGAGGGAATAACCGAAGACAAATGGCATCATCAGAAACGCCATTAATTTTAAATGTACCGCATAGTTCCAAAAAGTTTGCTAAATGAGCGTTGGGATCTTCATCCTGCAAACCATCAAACTGAACAAATTGTTGTATCATTTGAATAGTGTTAGGTTTTAGTTCAAAAGTATTAGCATCTACAGCAGGTCTAACTATGCTCGATTCAGTTCCTGTTAAAGAAGGTTTAACATAATCATACATAGTGCATGGAGCAGGATTTTAATTAATCGCAATTGCAGGAGGTAGCTGATTGTCTTGGTTTTCAGCCATCTCTTCGGTTGGTGGTTGAGTATCGTCTTCTTGCTCGTTCTCTGTGTATCTTAGGCTTCGCCTTATTTCTCTTTGTTTTCTACAGACTGTGCGATCGATTTCTTTGTCAAAAAGTAGAGGTCCTGACGGGTTTCTTCTAGTCATAAACTAAAAAAAAAACCTGTCAGAAGAAAGAAAAAGAAAATTAGTAAATTAGAATAAAGTTAAAAATAAAATTAGATTGCGAGAAAAATAAATGGCTAAAGTAATAAAAATTGAGTGTTCCTAATATTTTAGTTCCCCAGCAACGGCGCTAAAAACTTAATCGCGTTATTTCGTGATAGGTTTTAAATATTTATAATAAATCATTCTTGAAACTAACTATTATCGCGATGTAGGCAAGTGTACCTATCTCACAGTAGTATTGTTTTAGCAAGACTAGATTGTTGAACCCAAAGGAGCTAAAAGTACTAGTAATGACTGTCTTTTTATTTCTAGCCTAAGAATAAAGAGGTTTTTGTTGTAACTAACTAATTATCTAAACTAACAATTCACAGAGAATGGAATTGGGGAATTGCTTTTGGGAAAATCGATTGAATTAAGACAATACCTAAGGAAAAATCCACCTAGATTGTACTTGTTATTCTGGCTCCAAATCGGACGATTTATTCATTTAACTTGTTCCGTAGAGATCCCTAAGTTATGTTATTATCCCTATTCAAGACTAATCACGTCTAATCCCTAGATTGAATAATTGAGACCTTTCCCTAGTTAACACCCTAGGGTTGTATTAACTCGATCTATGGATCCCCATATTAGGTTTTACCCTAATCCGGCAAAATCTTGTCACCCTATGTCTGGGCGCGCAATCAACTCCGCTTAATTATGACAAATGTACTCTTAGACAGGGTCTATTCCTCCTCTAAATAAGAGCTTATCTCGAATCAGTATCTTGGGATATCAAAACAAGAATTAAGAACACATAATTAAGAACAAGTTTAATATTTATCATACAATTCAAAAAATAATAACAAGATTCGTCTTAGGTTTCATTCCCCTTAGGTATTTAGGGGATTTAGTTCATAATTAAAAAGGAAAACATCTCAAAATAATAAAGAATACAAAACATAAAGAAAACCCAAAACTCCAGAAGGGGAAATTAAGGAGAGATCTTCAGTCTTGATGGTGAATCCGGCTTCTGAGATGGATCAATCGGCTTCCTTGGAGTAATTCCTTACTCCCTATTTTGTGCCTCTCTTTTCTTCCCCCTCTTAGGTGTATTTATAGGCTTTGGAATGCCTAAGAGCCCTCAAATTAGCCTTTTTTCGAATTGGACTCAACTTGGGCTCGGCAGGGACACGCCCTTGTGCGATTACTTCAGGCCGTGCTCGAGCCTGCCAAACTGACACGGCCATGTGGTCTGCCCGTGTGAGGAGGTCAGGTCGTGTTGATTTCGTACTTTGGCCCATTTTCTCCGGTTTTGGCCCGTTTCTCGTTTCTTTCGCTCTCCTATGCTCTCCTAAGTATAAAATATGAAATTAAAGCATTAGGAGCATCGAATTCACCAATTCTAATAGAAAATCGTCCATAAAATGCGTTAAACATGGGGTAAAAATATGTATAAATTATGGTTTATCACTACTGGTAGTTCTTTCAGTAATGCATTAGCAGTTTTACTGAGTTTAGCTTCAAGAATCTCTAAATTATTTAAAAGAAACTCGCTATAGTCCAATTGTAATTGAGGTTAGGATATCTCATTTTTAGGATTCGATTCTCAAGTAACCTAACCTAAACTAAACCCACCTAATCCACTATCACATGTTCTAGGTTTATTGAAAAATTAAGCTCATCATCGAACATCACAAGTAAAAATTATACTCATCATAGTCTAACCAGTTATTGGAAAATTCGTGGTAAAACAAATTTGGCTATACTAGAATGCCTATACTAAAATGAGCATGCTTACTAAATACATGATGCATCCTAAATGCTCGATACACCCCCAAACCTAAGGGATGCATTGTCCTCAATGCATAACATCTATGTAACATGAATGCAAGAATATATATCTATACAAAAAATGTCATAGTAAAAAAAATATGAATGCATGAATATATAAGGGGAAGAGAACTCCCTTGACTTGGAAGTTGGTGATTGTTTTTTCATTGCCGGCGGGTGGATTTGCATGCATTGTGCTTATAATGCAGTTTTATTTTCATTGAATAAAGTGGCACATCCTTCCCTTCTTTATCAAACTCAGTGATCTTATTAATAATGTGATCAATTTCACGGTCTTGGGCAGTCATGGCTTTAGGTGGTGTAGGTGGAACAGTTTCTTTGCCCTTCTCGATGGCTTTAATGGTGGGTGTGGGTTCATTTTTCTCATCTTCATCACCCTCAACATTCAGAGATTTTTTTTCTCAGGCTTCTTATCAGTTACTTTCATTGTATAAGAAGTAACTCACGTTCGCAGATTCAGCCTTGTCAGGGTGGATTTCAATTGGTTCCTCCTCAGCCTTGGAAAATCGTAGCAAATTTTTAGGGAAATCAAGGAAGTCAGGCATAGGCTTGGTGAAGTTCTTCTGCAAATGCCATTTCAGAGCCACATATCTGTCCCTCAAATAGGACTAGTAGCATACCTTCTATTCCTGGGCCTTTGTTATCTCTTCAGCAAGTTGAAATTACTAAATCTCAAACAACGACATTCTCTGCTCCAATTGTTCTAATGATTGTGACACTTTTTTTTTCAAATGAGCTCTGAGATGGTCAGGCTTCTACTATGGGAAAGTGTTTCGCAGAGGAGGTGGGTGCCTTACTGTTCTAACGTTGTTTTGATATGTCCACTCCTTGGATCTTGGAAAATATAGCCCTGGACATTCCTCCCTTGTTTGGTCTGACGTCCTCATTAGTATTTAAAGGTAATTGAGGTGTTCTACAAAGAGCAATGATGAAGGAAGGGAAATTGAGGCTGTTGGCATTCTTCTTTACACATCGATGCACTTCATGAAAAATGACAGGGCCAATGTTGATTTTTTGACCCACAATGATTGAATGTAACAATAGCATTCATTCCTTTCATACTGTGGTGTTATGGGTGGAAGTGGTAACAAACTTTACCAATGGGCTTTAGGGAAGCCTTCCCAATTGTATGGCGTTCCTGGCTAGAGACAGTCCATCGAGTGCCTACAATACACAAATTATTTAACACCTAATTTCAGCCGTCAGCGGTGATGGTTTAGGTGAATGGAGTATGTTCATATTAAACATCAATTAACCCAAATTAGGCATTAATGTGGTCTACATCAAATGGGACTGAGGTTCCACAAACATAGATAAAAGGATTGTCAGGAGAATTGATGTGTGCATAGAACTCGCGAACGACTTTCCCTAAAACATCATCTGGATCTAAGCAAAAAATTTTCCATCCATGCTTCTCAACAATGGAGGAAACTAATTCATCATATCCCATATAAGGCTCATCTTTGAACAAAAAACCTTGTTCGAAGTAAAATGTTTACTTGAAGATGTTGTTGTACTTCACAACAACAACACTATTGAAGAAGGTTTTAGGTTGGGTAGCACCAACTTGTGAAAATTTAGCACGTTCAGAAGGGGTTTCTACTTTTGCCATTGAAGAATATTGACAAATATTTGAGAATGTGGTCTAGGTTAGAAGGGAAAATGAAACTATCAAGAAAACTTAAAGGAACTTGAAAATGCAATAGGAGAGGTCAGGGAGGTTCAGGAAAAAAGAAATGGTAAACACGAAGGAATTGTGGAAAATGAAAGAGGTTTGGACAATTAAAGAGAAGTAAATGGGGGAAATGGTGTTAATTGTTTTGGAGGGAACCTTATAATAACCTAACCCTAAAGCAACACGTTTGGCAGTTTCATCATAGGCTACCTAATTAACAGAATGGGCCCAATTGTCAAAAATCTCTTTCTTGAACAATTCTTCCTTGTCAACCCTCATTTTCTCTTCCTTCAATATCCAATAACCCAATATGCCGTGGCGTAATTCTCTTTCAAAATGTTAGGGCAAACACCCCTTGGTACTACATCTAACAAGCTTACACCTTTATTATTTCCTTGCAATTCTTGCTAAAGTTGTACATTAATAAAAAAAATATAACCAGAAATGAAAATAACGTTAATTAATTAAAAAGAAAAACTGTAGAAAATGAAATTAAAGTAAAGCAACTAAAGAAAATAAAGATAGAAAAGATTTTAAGCTCAAACATCTCGAAGGTCATTGGATTGTTTCTCCCGATCCACATGAGCACCCCAGTAGTGCTTTAAATGTTGACCATTAACTTCAAAATTTACCCCAGTCCTGGTATCTTTGATGTCCACTACACCATGAGGATAGGCCTTGACCACATCAAAAGGCCCTGACCATTGCGATTGCAACATATCAGGGAACAATTTCAATCTTGAGTTAAATAGCAAAACATGTTACCCCTGTTCAAATTTCCTTGGCATGATCCTCTTGTCGTGCCATCGCTTGGTCTTTTCCTTATAGAGCTTAACGTTCTCATAAGCTTGGGGTCTAAATTCTTTCATTTCATTCAACTCAAATAGTCTTTTTTGTCTGGTGGTTATCCAATCCATATTTAGCTTTTTAAAGGCACAAAATGCCTTATGCTCTGACTCAACAAGAAGGTGACATGGCTTACCATAAACAAGCTTAAAAGATGACATTCCAAATGGTGTTTTAAAGGTAGTACGATAAGCCCACAAGGCTTCATCCAATCTTAAGGACCAATCCTTTCGAGTTGGTTTCACCACCTTTTCCAGAATCTACTTAATCTCCCTATTAGAAATCTCAGCTTGTCCATTTGCTTGTGGGTGATATGTAATAAATCGTAATTTATACATATTTTTATCCCATGCTTAGTATATTTATGGATGAATTCTCCTTAGATTTGGTGAATTCGATGCTCCTAATTCTTTAATTTCATATTTTATACTTAGGTGAGCATAGGAGAGTAAAAAGAGTGAGAAACAGGCCGAAAACGGAGAAAATGGACCCACGTGGGAAATCAACACGGCCTAGACTTCCTCACACGGGCGTGGCACACGGCCGTGTCCATCTGGCAGGATCGAAGCACAATTTACACGGGTAGACTACACGTCCGTGCCTATTCAACAGCCTTGACCACGGGCTAGAGTAATCGCACACGGGCGTGTCACACGAGCGTGTCCCTGCCGAGCCCAAGTATAGTCCTATTCAGAAAAGGCCACTTTTGAGGGCTCTTAGGCATTCTAAAGCCTATTTAAACACCTGAGGAGGCATTTAGAAGGGACACACAGAGTAGGAGGCAAGGAATTGCTCAAGGGAAGTCGATTGATCCATCTCAGAAGCCGGATTCATCGTCAAGACTAAAGATCTCCCTTCAATTTCCATTTAGGGGTTTTGGGTTTTCTTTATGTTTTGTATTCATTATTCTTTTGAGATGTTTTCTTTTATAATTATGAACTAAACTCCCAAAATACCTAAAGGGAATGAAACCTAAGAACGAATCTTGTTATTATTATCTGAATTGTATGATAAATATTTGACTTGTTCTTAATTATGTGTTCTTAATTCTTGTTTTAATATTTCAGGATATTGATTCAAGTTAATGCTCTTATTCAGAGGATGAAAAGACCCTGTCTAAGAGTAAATTTGTCACAATTAAGCGGATTCGATTGCACGCCTAGGGATAGGGTGATAAGATTTTGCCGGATTCGGGTAAAACCTAATAAGGGGATCCATAGATCGAGTTAATGCAACACTAGGGCATTAATTAAAAAGAGATTTCAATTAATCAACCTAGGTTTAGACGTTATTAGTCTCGAGAGAGAAAATAATATAACTTAGGGATTTTTACGGATCAAGTCAAATGAATAAATCGTCTGATTCAGAGTCAAATAACAAGTGAAGTCTAGGTGGATTTTTCCTTGGGTATTGTCTTAGTCAATCGAGTTTTCCCAAAAGCTTTTTCCCAATTTTCACTCTGTGCACCCTTAGTTTAGTTAATTAGTCTAGATAAACAAATCCCTTAATTTTTAGGTTAGATAATAAAAAGAAAGTAATTACTAGTACGCTTGGTTACTTTGGGTTCGACAATCGGTCTTGCTAAAGCTATACTACTGTTCGATAGGTACACTTGCCTTCATCGTGATAATAGTTAGTTTCAAGAACGATTAATTATAAATCTTTAAAACCTATCGCGAATATCATGTACCAAGTTTTTGGCGCCGTTGCTGGGGAACTAAGATATTAGGAACACTCGATTTTTATTGCTTTAGTCATTTTACCTTATTTATTTAAATTTCTATTTTCCTTTCTAATTTTTCTTTTATTCGTTCCGGGCAGGTTTTTATAGTGTTTGACTAGAAGAAACCCGTCGGGACCATTACTGTTTGATAGTGAGATCGATCGCACAGTTCACAGAAACCGAAGAGAAATAAGGCGAAGGTTACGATACACAGAGGAAGAGAAAGAGGATGATACTTCAACCACAACTGAGGAGATGGCTGAAAACCAAGAAAATCCGCTACCTCCTGCAATTGCTGCTAATCAGAATCCTGCTCCACGTACCATGTATGATTATGCTAAACCTTCTTTAACAAGAACTGAATCGAGCATAGTTAGGCCTGTTGTTGCTGCAAATAATTTTGAACTGAAACCTAACACCATTCAAATGATCCAACAGTTTGTTCAGTTTGATGGTTTGTAGGAAAAGGATCCCAACGCTCACTTGGCGACTTTCTTAGAGTTTTGCGACACTTTTAAAATCAATGGCGTTTCTTATGATGCCATTCACCTTCAGTTGTTTCCCTTTTAATTGAGAAATAAGGCTAAACGATGGTTGAACTCATTACCACGAGGGTCAATCACTACCTGGGAACAAATGACCGAAAAGTTTTTATTAAAATATTTTTCGCCAGCTAAAATAGCCAAATTACGTAATGATATCTCTTCTTTTATGCAGATAGATTTAGAAACACTCTACGATGCATGGGAGAGATACAAGGACCTTTTGAGAAGGTGCCCTCACCATGGGTTACCACTCTGGCTACAGGTTCAAACGTTTCATAATGGCCTGAATCCTTCGACTCGACAAATGATTGACGTAGCCACTGGTGAAACTATCAATAATAAGACACCTGAGGATGCATATGAATTTATAGAAGAGATGTCACTAAATAATTATAAGTGGCAAGTCATAAGGACAAAACCAATGAAAACAGCCGACGTATTTAACGTCGATACGTTCACCATGCTCTCTAATTAGGTAGAACTTTTGAACAAAAAAGTTGACGATTTCTCAGTTCTTCACATGTTCACCCAGTAATGCAATGCGAAGCAAGTGGAGGTGGATCAAGCAATTCAAAATACCCATCCTATAGCCACAACATGGAGAACGAGAAGTTACATGGGTAATAATCCTCCATCTCAAAATAATCCTTATAGTAACACTTACAATGCAGGTTGGAGGAACCACCCAAATTTTTCATGGGGAGGCCAAGGAAATCAGAAACCACCACCACCTCCAGGTTTCCAACAACCACCTTACCAACAAGAGAAAAAACCTAACCGTAAAGAGATGCTAACAAAATTCATCTCGGTGTCAGAAACTCATTTTCAGAATACTGAGACAGTACTTAAAAATCAACAAGCGTCGATCCAAGGGTTCGAAACTCAGATAGGTCAACTCGCTAAATTGATATCTGAACGACCACAAGGTAGCCTGCTGAGTATCACTGAACCTAACCCAAGGGAGCAAATCAATGCAATTACCGTTCAAGATGAGGAATGGTTAGTTTCACCTGAACTAGAACCAAGGCAACAAACTGTGCTACGTAAAGGTAAAGGTGAGGTGGACCACAATGACCAGAAACCGATAAGAACAGAATACAAACCTTGTGTGCCATACCCAAACGCGATAAGGAAAGATCGTACAGAAGAACAATTCGGTAAATTCCTTAAATTATTAAAGAAGTTACATATTAACTTACCATTTATTGAAGCTCTTTCACAGATTCCAAACGCGGTCAAATTCTTAAATAAGCTTTTAACAAACAAGCGGAAGTTGGATGAGGCGTCGCATGTGGAGCTAAATGCAGTTTGCTGAGCCATACTATAGAATAAGCTAGCCACCAAATTAAAATATGCAGGGAGTTTTACGATTCCCTGTTTAATTGGTAGCCTAGATGCTAATAATGCTTTGGCTGATTTAGGGGCTAGTATCAATGTTATGCCTTACAAAATGTTTAAGCAACTAGGTCTTGGGAAACCCAAACAAACTAGGATGAGTATTCAATTAGCCGATAAAATAATCAGATTTCCTAGGGGGATTATTGAAGATGTACTCGTTAAAATTGAAAAATTTAGATTCCCAGTTGATTTCGTTGTTCTAGACATAGAGGAGGACAGTAACGTTCCTTTAATTTTAGGGAGGCCCTTTTTAGCAACCACTAAAACAATTATTGAAGTTGGCACAGGTGAACTCACACTTCGTGTGGGAGACGAAACAATCACCCTTCAAACTCGTAATTCGAATAACACATCGAAAATTGAAGGTGGTTGTATAAATCATACTATTAAAACTGACCATGTGGTGCAACCTACCTTACAGGAAACAGGTTCGAAGAACATATATGAGCCATGTTCAAGCAACATCAAAGGACCTATCTATGAAGAACGAAGGATACAAATCAATAAGCTAGATGAATGGTGGACACAGAAATCGAGAATACTCGATAAATCAAAATTGAGCCAGAACGAGCTCAATACCTCACCAAATCAACTTAAGGTTGGAGACAAAGTACTACTAGATGCAGCAGATCCTCGTAGTGCCACTTCTGAACCTAATGAAGAAATTCCTCTCACGGTACTCAGTATTTTCCCATCTGGTACAGTCGAGGTAATTCATCCCAAATTCGGCACTTTTAAGGTAAACAATACTCGTCTTAAACCTTATACTGATAAAGTTGATAGCAGAGATGAGGAGTGTAAACTCATTGAGCCACCATGATCACACACCAGAGAGGTAAGTCAAGCTTAGACTATAAATAAGCGCTTCTCGAGAGGCAACCCAAGCACTAACAATATTGATTTCTTTAAATTCTAGTTTTTCACGTCTAACCTACTAACTGATTCTCAGAACACAGGGTTTTCCCATCCACATAGCCAGGCACACGGGCGTGCCTTAGGTCATGCTCACACTACAGGAAGAGACACGGCCGTGCGATACAGCTGTGTGAAAAAAAGAAAAAAATTTCCCTAACACGGGATGCGATAAATTGCCACGGCCTTGTGACAGGGTCGTGGGCGAAACTACCAAAATAGCACGGGCATGAGACACGCCCATGCCTTGAAACCATGGTTGAAACTGAGAATTTAACACAGGCGTGTGACACGCCCGTACCATTCACCCATAGTCAACACTGTCAAACTAACACGAGTGTGGACCTATATACACGGGCATGAAAGAAGTGAATGAAGCAAGACACGGCTATGTGATACGGCAGTGTGCACCAACACACCCAAAGAACACGAGCGTGGGTGGAATGTTAGACGCGCCTAAATTTAAAAATCGTAAAACACACGGGCAAAAATAAGGGTACACAGGCGTGCCCCACGACCGTGTGCCCCAAAATCTATATAAACCCCTCACTATTCATCATCCCCCTCCCCAAAAATCCCTAATCCTAGCCGCTGCAACTCCACACGCCCTACCTGCCACGCTCGTGCGCCACCTATAACACGGTTTTCGATGACCCAAGCTTCTCCCTTTTGCGTTTGTTTTCTCTTTTCTCTCTATTTTCTTTAAATATTTTTCCTATTTCATGAGTTCTCTGATCCATTTGACTATCTTAAGTGAATATTCATAGTAGAATAATAGAAATACTCATGCTTATCATTAAAGAATATTTCCAGTTTTCATACTACATTCCTCCATTTTTCGTGCTTCCATGGATTTTATGCTTACCCACATGCATTCATGCATTAGATATTCTCATAGTCCTATTTTAATAACTTGATATATTTGCTTTAGTTATTTTTTAGTTTTATTTTCTTCATCTAGTTAGTGAGTCTCATAAAATATTCCTATTTAGTTTTGTTTTTTCTTTTTCATGCTATTTTTGGGGCGTATTGGTTCAATTTCAATTTTTTTCACTGCAAACATACCATGTCATCTTCACGAGGGAAGAAAATCGTCGTCCCCATCTCAAAGAAGAGGAAAGGAGCAGCATCATCCTCGGGTCCTTAGACGGAGATTAGGCACCCATTCCTCCAGGTTTCCTTGGGACCCCAGGAGGAATTATATCAGATATTACAGGCCCGACCCCTAGGTGTGGGCCGATGCATTCACTAGGCCGCACTTGAACTGATTCAATTGACTGACGCGGTCCGAGCCCTCCTGACGACTGATCCGTGGGGGCTCTTCTTTGAGATCGTCGAGCCGACGTATCCCGAGTTCACATTGGAACTCTACGCAACGTTCCATCTTCATACCGTCATGACCAACTTCGATGATCCTGGAACGGTCCACTTCCGTCTCGGTGGTCTAGTCTGCAAGTTGAGCGTCCCCGAGTTTGATATCGCATTGGGCCTATACACGGAGGAGTTCATGGATAAGGAAAACTTTGACAGCCTCTGTCGCTGCCATATCCACTACTCTCCCTCGAAGTGCTGGAACGCCTTCGTCCCTGCCTCGACCACCTACGATCCTAGCTGCTCCAAGGCATCGGCTCTCCCTCCCTCCTTAAGGTACTTACACGCCATCTTGGCTCACACTCTGACAGGGAGACGAGAGAGCACCGGTGTCGTCAACACTCACGATGCTTACTTTCTATGGTGCATGACGAATAGGCACATTATCGACCTCTCCTACTTTATCGCCCTCACCATCCGCCATCAGATGGAGCGACATAGGAGAGGAGTCATCTCGATCGAGCCCTATATGACTCAATTGGCTCGACACTTTGGGCTCCTCAACACAGTGGGACAATCATCCTCCCTCACTCTCATCTGCCAAATGTCCCCACAGGGCATCTCGAGCATGCTACATATGAGGATGATCGAGAAACGATGTGGCACCTACCCTCCTCAGTACCGCCTCATCCAATCTACTAAGAAGGAAGACCCAGAGGACATTACTGATGATGTCTCTCCATGTCACGAGGACCCAACGTCTCAGCCATCACCCACTCATCCAACTCATGCGACGGCTTCACTGTCTGACATATCTGAGCGCATTACACGATTTGAGCAGCAATGTTTTCAACTCTTTGATCACATTGATGCGACACTACATCAGATTTGTCAACACTTCCACATCTCATCGCCATCCCCACCTCGCGAACCATCTAGAGATGAAGATTTATAAAGAACTCCAAAGCTCACTATTACTTAGGAACTTGAAACTCCACTGGAAAAGGTTCTCCACGACTGCCATGCCCTGCTTAACCACGACCATAGCTACAAGAGATGTAATATTCTTTTGGCGCAGCACTTGTGGAACCCAAGCTCTACCACCACCGGAGTATCCTCCTCCACCCTCATTAGTACCTTAGCCAATTACTTTCCATAACTCCAATTCAAGGAGTCCATTCATAACTCAAGAAGTTTCACTTCTCTCCCTATCTTATGATCTTATATTTACATTTTCCAGTATATATATCTTTGTACATTGAGGACAATGTACATCTTAAGTGTAGGGGGTTATTTATTTCATTATCTGAAAAATTCCTGATTTTGTCTTATTCTCATGTGATCTTCTCATGTCATGATTAGAACGAATTTTGATTAATTTATATATTTTATTGATATGTCTTGAATTAAAACATAGGCATTCATGCATTGATTGTTTAAACTTTAAGACATTAGAGAATCAAGCATGCTAAGTTGATTTTTGAGAATTAAATGTTCTAGATTGTTTTCCCCAAGTTTAGGTATTATCTTAAGTCGAAATCATAGGTTTAAACATCAAAAAACAATAATTTTTTGTGAGATCTTGAGCCTTTAGAGCATCAATTATTTCTTTCATGCTCACTTCTATTATTGCTATGAGTGCGTCAATATTGAATCGTTATTCTAGAACTTGCTTGATTATGCATGTCAAAACCACACCATTTGATTTGATATGTCAAAATGATAAAGGCATTTAGGTTTAACCCACTCACTCCACACAAGCCTACCTTTATAATTAACCCTTAATGAACCCCTTTGAGCCTAACAAGCCACTAATTGATTTACCTTTAATATTAACCCATAACCCATTATTGTTGAAATCCCCTAATTTGATCCCTATTTTTTTCGAGATTTGATTTGAATCAATTGCTTAACTATGTTTTATTCTTCAAAGTTCTATAGTATTTGACTTGTTCTTAATATATATATACTTACATACATATTAGTAGTAATTCGTCATTTTTGAGCTTGAGTGTTAATTCCATATTCTGAGAAGAAGCTTACTTGTATTCAACTGATAATTAGTTATTTTTCTAGTTAGGTGATTTCTTCAAATCAATCTCGATTCTAACCTTTTCTTTCAGCTTGTGACCACACCCCCTAACCAAAGCCACATTATAACCCTCTAAAGACCTTTTTAATTGATGTATCATCTCAATTTCTAGTGGTGGACATTTGATTTTCATGCAAGCCTATGGTAATAACTTTTCATATTGACTAATGAGTGCTTTATTTGATGTCCTTAAACCCCTCGAGTGATTTGAGTGAATCTTTAGTGAGGATGTTAAACTCTGTGATATTTTGATAAAAGGTGATTACTTAGATAAGGGGGGACACCTATGTTTTCATGATAAAATGCTCAACTTGGAATGTTTGAAACTTTGATGTACTTTTAGTTGAATTTTCAATGTATGGTTACTTATGGATTATTTTGAGATATTATTGATAGGGATTATAAATTGAGAAGAATTTATTTTGATTGTGAGATGAGGATTTTGCTTGAGGACAAGCAAACACTTAAGTGTGGGGGTATTTGATAAACCGTAATTT